>NC_053394.1:275005354-275359354 GCF_905171765.1 Bufo bufo | reverse complement strand
GTGAGCTGGCAATTGCAAGTGCTGCTGCAGCGTTGACAGACCGGTGGCAGCTGTAGATGACTTTCAGAAATGCGCACACACGCTGCACACCTTTACCAGTAGCTGAGGCAAATTGGGGTAGGTTTTAAGAAACCGCTGAACCACTAAGTTGAACACGCGAGCTAGGCATGGTATGTGTGTGAGCTTGTCTAGCTCCAAAGCCGCTACCAAGTTAAGGCAATTATCAGACACAACCATGCCTGGTTGTAGGTTGAGTGGCGAGAGTCACAGCTCAGTTTGGTCCCTTATACCCTGCCACAGCTCTGCGGCGGTGTGCTGTTTGTCACCTAAGCAATTTAGTTTTAGGACGGCCTGTTGCCGCTTCCCCACTGCAGTGCTACACTGCTACTGACTGATGGCTGACTGGTGCTGCAAGATGAGAATTCAGAGGTGGAAGTGGAGGAGGAGGTGGAGGAGGGGAAGGAGGGGTTGCAGCCACTAATGTAGGTGGTGGCGGAAATCCTAATGGAAGTAGGGCCCGCAATCCTTGGCTTCAGTAGCACCTGCACCATTCCAGGGTACGACTTGCTCCCGGCCTCCACAACGTTCACCCAGTGGCGAAAAGCACTTGTCCATGTGTCAGCCGTTAAGTGGACCTTCCCAATAACTGCGTCGGTCAAGGCACGGGTGATGTTATGGGACACATGCTGGTGTAAGACGGGGACGGCACATCGGGAAAAATAGTGGCGGCTGGGGACTGAGTAACGTGGGACGGCTGCCGCCATCAGGCTGCAAAAAGCCTCAGTGTCCACAAGCCTAAATGGCAACATTTCCAGGGACAGCAATTTGGAAAGGTGTGCATTTAGTGCTATTGCCTGTGGGTGGGTGGCTGGGTATTTGCGCTTTTGTTCAAAGGCCTGGGGTATGGACATCTGTACTCTGTGCTGGGACACAGACGTGGATGTGCTAGCTGATGGTGCTTGCGAAGATCCAGGTGCAGGGCGGGAGGCATTCGGGCCTGCATCTTGGACAGAGGTTCGGCCAGCACGTAACACAGGGGAAGAGGAGGCAGTGGTGTGACCCGCAGACACTGATTGTGGACCCAGGCGTTTGGCCCACCTATTAGGGTGCTTTGATGCCATGTGGCGGATCATGCTGGTGGTGGTGAGGTTGCTACTGTTCACTCCCCTGCTCATTTTGGTACGGCACAGGTTGCAAATGACAATTCTTTTATCGTCTGCACTTTCCTCAAAAAAGCGCCAGACTGCGGCACACCTACCCCTTGGCAAGGGAGATTGCCGCAAGGGGGTGCTCCGGGGAACAGTTAGGGCCTGTTTGGTGTGGCCCGCCTTCTCCCTTTTGCCACCCCACTGCCTCTTCCAGCCTGTTGTGGTGCTGCGGATCCCTCCCCTTCTGTACTGCTGTCCTCGCCCAGCTTGCCACCTTCCCAGGTTGGATCAGTGATTTCATCGTCCACCACCTCCTTTTCCACTTCCTCACTCTGGTCATCCTCCTGACTTGGTGACCTAACAAGAACCTCTCATCCTCATCATCAACCTCTTGAGACACTAATTGCCATTGACTTATTGGCAACTGTGTCTCATTATCATCCTCCACCTTGTGAAACACTAATTGCCGTTCCCCATTGTCATCTTCTTCTGACTGTGGATGCTCAAGAGTTTGTGAATCAGTGAACAAGATCTCCTCATGTCCCTCTTCAAGCTGGCTTGGCGAGAGGCCCAAATCAAGGAATGGTGCTGAAAAGAACGCATCGGAATATCCAAGTGTGGGATCACTTGTTTGCCAAGACTCTCCATGGTGGGAGGAAGGAGGATCAGGGTGAGGATTCTGTTGACCAGACTCTTGTATACTGAGACTGGACTTTGTGGAAGACTTAACCGACTAGAAGCATTATCTGCTGCAATCCAACTGTGTGACTTCGAGAGTGGTGTCCTGCACCGCCCTGCAAACTGGGACATGAAGCTAGGTATCGTGGATGAGTGTGTTTCTTGTGCTCTGGCAGCAGGCACAGTTTCACCGCACCCAGGGCCACGGCCTCTGCATGCACCATCAGCAGCGTGGCCACTTCCCTGTCCCTTACTGCTCGCCTTGAGCATATTAAATGTTATATATGCATGCAAGTATGTCACACGTACAGTAGCGCATGTTTTGTAAGTGTATGCGCAAATAAATTAGACTGAATGTCACAGATATTTAGGATGCGCAAACGTTATAAAGGAGATGTAGTGCAGGTAAAGCGGGGGAAAAAATTTAACTGAATGTCACAGATAATTAGGATGCGCAAACGTTATACAGGAGATGTAGCGCAGGTAATGTTGCTGTCACCAGCAGCGAAAACATTAGACTGAATGTCACAGATATTTAGGACGTGCAAACGTTATACAGGAGATGTAGCGCAGTCAATGTCGCTGTCACCAGCAGCAAAAAAATTTGACTGAATGTCACAGATATTTGGGATGCGCAAACGTTATACAGGAGATGTAGCTCGGGTAATGTCGCTGTCATCAGCGGGGAAAAAATTAGACTGAATGTCACAGATATTTAGGATGCGCAACGTTATACAGGAGATGTAGAACAGGTAATGTCGCTGTCACCAGCAGAAAATTTTTTTGACTGAATGTCACAGATTTTTAGGATGCGCAAATGTTATACAGGAGATGTAGCGCAGGTAATGTCGCTGTTACCAGCAGCAAAAAAATTTGACTGAATATCACAGATATTTAGGATGCGCAAACGCTATACAGGAGATGTAGCGCAGGTAATGTCGCTGTCACCAGCAGCGAAATTTTTTTACTGAATGTCACAGATATTTAGGATGCGCAAATGTTATACAGGAGATGTATCGCAGGTAATGTTGCTGTCACCAGCGGCCAAACAATTGCGCTGAATGTCACAGATATTTAGGATGCGCTAATGTAACACAACAGATGTAGCAGCAGCCAAACAATTGCACGCAATTTAGCGCAGGTTGCGCTAATAATATATATTGCAGCCAGATAAAACAATAGTCCTTAAACAATTCCTGTCCCTACACTATCTGTCCCTTCTGCTGCAGCTTTCCCTGACTAAGACTGAGCCGAACCACGTGTCATCGTTTGCTATATAGCATCCGATGACGCTTTCCCGCCAGCCAATCGCTGTTATGCCAGTAACCAACATGGCTACGGCATTACAGTGAGGGCCAGTACTTCCCCGCACGTTTATTGGCTACGTAGCAGCCAACAAATGTGCGGGGAGGAGCCTCGAGCATCGCTCGAGTGAAAATGGTGTTCAGCCGAGCATGCTCGCCCAACACTAGTATTCAGAATCATAATCTCTGACAAGCAGAGCAGAGAGGAGGATGAGGCAGCTCTTTACCTCAGTGTTACCTCAGTGTTGTGAAGTAACCTGCCCTGCTGCGTGATTAGGACAAGTGTACTAATAGGACGGAGGCCATTTTATTTCTCCTGATTGCTCCCTAAACAAAACAAGCCAATACAACAAATGAAAAGTATTTGGGAATATATTTATAATAAAATAATATTTACCTTTAAGTATTTTTATTTTCTTTATTCCCTGAGAACCCCTTTAAAGCGGTTGTCCGGGTTCAGAGCCGAACCCGGACATAGCCATATTTTCAACCAGGCAGCCACCCTGATGTTAGCACTCTCCTTTGCCCTGCGCTGGATAGCGCAGGCAAGAACTCTTTTGTTTAGAATAACACACTGTCGGGCGGAAGCTTCCACCCGGCAGTGTGTTCGGCATCACCGTTTTACTGGCTAGGGCAGAGCTAAAGCCCGCCCATCAGTGCCGGTGACGTCTCCGGGCTTCCTGGCAGCCCCATGGAGAGCCTGGTTAGTCACCGGAACTCCTGAAAATGCCTTTTCCCTGCGCGATTTAGCGCAGGGCAAAGGAGAGCCTCGGAGCATGAACTGCTCCGATGCTCAAGTCAGGGGGGCTGCCTGGGTGAAAATGAAGGTATGTCCGGGTTCAGCACTGAACCCGGACAACCCCTTTAAGTTGAAAAATCTGAATATTCTATTGGTGTAAAGCAGTGGGCCCAACACTATACAAGTGACAATATTCACCCAAAATTCACTTGTTTTGCCATAAATTACTTTTATAACATCAAATGTGTTACAATAGTCACATGGTGGTAGTAGATACCATTCTAGATACCATTCCTTGTAAAACACACATTGTAAGCAACAAATAGAGCTGTTCAGTATAATATTTCACATAATAATACCCTTTATTCATGTAGCACCAATAGATTCCACAGCACTTTACAATTTAGAGGTTATATCTACAGATATAATCAGACGTTACATAGTTACATACTAATAAACTACACAACAAGAGGCAAGAGTGAGGTCACAGCAGATGCAGCACGTAGCACACATTTCAGTGTCGCCGCTGCTGTAGAACATTGTTATCCACACCGCAAATATTGCAGACTTTTTCTTTTTTTAAGGATGGGGAGTTTCATACAGTTTTAGACAAGAAGCCACTCTTACTGTTCAGGAAGATATTCTGCAGCTGTGGCCTTTTGGGTCTCCTAGATATGCCTTATAATCTACAGTACAGGTACATTATGCTCATTATTTCAGATCAATCTATAAAATATATTTTGCAACACTTGGTTTCTCTATTATCTAGTTATCTACAAACCAGATTCCAAAAAAGATGAGACACCATACAAATCGTGAATAAAAACTGAATGCAATGATGTGGAGGTGCCAACTTCTAATATTTTATTCAGAATAGAACATAAATCACGGAACAAAAGTTTAAACTGAGAAAATGTACCATTTTAAGGGAAAAATATGTTGAATCAGAATTTCATGGTGTCAACAAATCCCAAAAAAGTTGGGACAAGGCCATTTTCACCACTGTGTGGCATCTCCCCTTCTTCTTACAACACTCAACAGACGTCTGGGGACCGAGGAGACCAGTTTCTCAAGTTTAGAAATAGGAATGCTCTCACATTCTTGTCTAATACAGGCCTCTAACTGTTCAATCGTCTTGGGCCTTCTTTGTTGCACCTTCCTCTTTATGATGCGCCAAATGTTCTCTATAGGTGAAAGATCTGGACTGCAGACTGGCCATTTCAGTACCCGGATCCTTCTCCTACGCAGCCATGATGTTGTGATTGATGCAGAATGTGGTCTGCCATTATCTTGTTGAAAAATGCAGGGTCTTCCCTGAAAGAGATGACGTCTGGATGGGAGCATATGTTGTTCTAGAACCTGAATATATTTTTCTGCATTGATGGTGCCTTTCCAGACATGCAAGCTGCCCATGCC
Organism: Bufo bufo; assembly: GCF_905171765.1. Lineage (NCBI taxonomy): Eukaryota > Metazoa > Chordata > Amphibia > Anura > Bufonidae > Bufo > Bufo bufo. The sequence goes on along the minus strand of NC_053394.1, from coordinate 275,354,069 downwards.
ACACGCACTGATGCAACCCCATACCATCAGAGATGCAGGCTTCTGAACTGAGCGTTGATAACAACTTGGGTTGTCCTTGTCCTCTTTGGTCCGGATGACATGGCGTCCCAGATTTCCAAAAAGAACTTCGAATCGTGACTCGTCTGACCACAGAACAGTCTTCCATTTTGCCACACTCCATTTTAAATGATCCCTGGCCCAGTGAAAACGCCTGAGCTTGTGGATCTTGCTTAGAAATGGCTTCTTCTTTGCACTGTATAGTTTCAGCTGGCAACGGCGGATGGCACGGTGGATTGTGTTCACTGACAATGGTTTCTGTAAGTATTCCTGAGCCCATTCTGTGATTTCCTTTACAGTAGCATTCCTGTTTGTGGTGCAGTGTCGTTTAAGGGCCCGGAGATCACGGGCATCCAGTATGGTTTTACGGCCTTGACCCTTACGCACAGAGATTGTTCCAGATTCTCTGAATCTTCGGATGATGTTATGCACAGTTGATGATCATAGATGCAAAGTCTTTGCAATTTTTCGCTGGGTAACACCTTTCTGATATTGCTCCACTATCTTTCTGCGCAACATTGTGGGAATTGGTGATCCTCTACCCAGCTTGGCTTCTGAGAGACACTGCCACTCTGAGAAGCTCTTTTTATACCCAATCATGTTGCCAATTGACCTAATTAGTGTTAATTGGTCTTCCAGCTCTTCGTTATGCTCAAATTTACTTTTTCCAGCTTCTTATTGCTACTTGTCCCAACTTTTTGGGGATTTGTTGACACTGTGAAAATTGGAATCAACGTATTTTTCCTTTAAAATGATACATTTACTCGGATTAAACGTTTTGATCTGTCATCTACGTTCTATTACAAATAAAATATTGACATTTGCCATCTCCACATCATTGCATTCAGTTTATATTCACAATTTGTTTAGTGTCCCAACTTTTTTGGAATCCGGTTTGTATTATCATACAACTTTTCCTATGATGAGCTAAATTTAAAGGGATATTCACAGCTCAGACATTTATGGCATATCCACATTTTAGTTCCTCCTAGTTTTTCCAGAATGGGCTCCCTCATCCTGTCTGGATACGGCAGCCAGAATTGGTCTGGAGTATGGAAACAGACGAGTGGCCTGTGCTATGCTGTTTTCATACCTCCCATACAAGTGAATATGGTTAACATAAATAGCAGTGGGCTACACTGCTTCCTTAAGTTGTGAGATCTAGAAACAGCGCGGTTCGATGTGCCACACTATTTGGGCAACTCAGATTCACCTGTATTGGAGTCACGGAAACAGCCTAGCACAGTCCACTCTACAGATAGGTGCAAGTCCCAGAGGTGGACCCGCATCTATCAGACATTTATGGCACAAACTGTGGATATGCCATACATTTATGAGATAGGAATACCCCTATAAAGCTCTAACTTTCAGCATTATGTTCTTTCCTCAGGAAGTCATTAAATCCATGTACAATCCGCTACTTGAAATCACAGTTGGTGTATGACATTGAAGCCTGGATAATGGCATAAAATTGGCAGCTTACCATCAGGAGCTACACAGTGTCTCATTATCCTATTTCATTCTACCTCCCACCCATGTACACCTTTAAATGTATAAAACATTATTATTAGGTCTATGTTACGTGCAACTGTCTATCATTTTACACATTCGGTTCAACATAACCCAGTAAATACTTGCACGACAGAATTACAAGCCAAAATGCAAAGGTACCTGATGGTACCTCTTTCTATACATTTATTGGGGCATATGCTGGACTGTGATAATCAGGTGCTCTGCTGGATGCTGTGCTTGATTTATGATGAGGCGTATGCCCAAGTGATGTTAAAAAAGTTGCAAACGTGTAGTCTGCAACTTTTTCACGCCACAAAAGGGGCGTATCTGTGTGATGAATGTGGTCCATTATCTTCTTCTCTGAATAAAACATATTATCTCGTATTGGCCTTTTTCCCTTTCCTTCTAGGAGGTGAGCTTCAGTAACACAGCACAGCCACTATACTTTGAACGGAGCTGTGATTCTGGCTCCACTTTCAGTGGCAGCTCTGTTGCCAGAAGCTGCAGGTAACAGATGACAGGTGGGGGTGCTGGTTTTTGAACACCAACATATCTCATATTGACCAATCCTGATGCAAAGAAGGGCTTCAGGGAATAAAAGTCTTTTTTTTTTCTTGGGAATGCCTCAAACAAATTTTCGCAAGAGAGATATTAGCATTTTAATCAACAGGATCAACCCTACCAGACAGTTTGCCTAATTTAATAGGGTTGATGATGCTGACAGGTGCTCATGAAGTATATTCTGGTGAGAGATCTGCTTTAAATACTAGTTTTCATGTTCATATTTGGGTCCACATTCCAATTTGATGTAGATGATGTTCAGGTGTCCAAAATTAATACAAATAAGTCACAGGGGCCTGATAGGATACACCCAAAGCTATTAAAAGAGCTTAGCAGCGAACTAGCAAAACCATTAACAGATTTATTTAACCAATCACTGGCAACAGGAGTCATCCCAGAAGATTGGAAATTGGCAAATGTGCCCATTCACAAGAAAGGTAGTAGGGAGGAATCGGGCAACTATAGGCCAGTAAGCCTGACATCAATAGTGGGGAAATTAATGGAAACCATACTTAAGGAGAGGATTGTGGAACATCTAAAATACCATGGATTGAATGATGAAAAACAGCATGGGTTTACTTCAGGGAGATCATGTCAAACTAATCTTATTGATTTTTTTGATTGGGTGACTAAAATAATAGATGTCGTAGGTGCTATAGACATTGCTTATCTAGGCTTTAGTAAGGCTTTTGATACTGTCCCACATAGAAGGCTTATCAATAAATTGCAGTCTTTGTGCGTGGACTCCCATATTGTTGAATGGATTAGGCAGTGGCTGAGGGACAGACAACAGAGAGTTGTAGTCAATGGAGTATATTTAGACCATGGTCTTGTTACCAGTGGGGTACCTCAGGGATTTGTTCTGGGACCCATATTGTTTAGCGAAATTGCAGAAGGCCTCGATGGTAAGGTGTGTCTTTTTGCTGATGACACAAAGATTTGTAACAGGGTTGATGTTCCTAGAGGGATACACCAAATGGAAAAGGATATAAGAAAACTAGAGGAATGGTCAAAAATCTGGAAACTAAAATTTTATGTTGATAAGTGCAAGATAATGCACCTGGGGCGTAAAAACCCAAGAGCAGAATATAAAATCAGTGATACAGTCCTAACCTCAGTATCTGAGGAAAGGGATTTAGGGGTCATTATTTCAGAAGTCTTAAAGGTAGGCAGACAATGTCATAGAGCAGCAGGAAATGCTAGCAGAATGCTTGGGTGTATAGGGAGAGGCATTACCAGTAGAAAGAGGGAGGTGCTCATGTCGCTCTACAGAGCACTAGTGAGACCTCATTTGGAGTATTGTGCTCAGTACTGGAGACCATATCTCCAGAAGGATATTGATACTTTGGAGAGAGTTCAGAGAAGAGCTACTAAAGTAGTGCATGGATTGCAGGATAAAACTTACCAGGAAAGATTAAAGGACCTTAACATGTATAGCTTGGAAGAAAGACGAGACAGAGGAGATATGATAGAAACTTTTAAATACAGGGAGTGCAGAATTATTAGGCAAGTTGTATTTTTGAGGATTAATTTTATTATTGAACAACAACCATGTTCTCAATGAACCCAAAAAACTCATTAATATCAAAGCTGAATATTTTTGGAAGTAGTTTTTAGTTTGTTTTTAGTTTTAGCTATTTTAGGGGGATATCTGTGTGTGCAGGTGACTATTACTGTGCATAATTATTAGGCAACTTAACAAAAAACAAATATATACCCATTTCAATTATTTATTTTTACCAGTGAAACCAATATAACATCTCAACATTCACAAATATACATTTCTGACATTCAAAAACAAAACAAAAACAAATCAGTGACCAATATAGCCACCTTTCTTTGCAAGGACACTCAAAAGCCTGCCATCCATGGATTCTGTCAGTCTTTTGATCTGTTCACCATCAACATTGCGTGCAGCAGCAACCACAGCCTCCCAGACACTGTTCAGAGAGGTGTACTGTTTTCCCTCCTTGTAAATCTCACATTTGATGATGGACCACAGGTTCTCAATGGGGTTCAGATCAGGTGAACAAGGAGGCCATGTCATTAGATTTTCTTCTTTTATACCCTTTCTTGCCAGCCACGCTGTGGAGTACTTGGACGCGTGTGATGGAGCATTGTCCTGCATGAAAATCATGTTTTTCTTGAAGGATGCAGACTTCTTCCTGTACCACTGCTTGAAGAAGGTGTCTTCCAGAAACTGGCAGTAGGACTGGGAGTTGAGCTTGACTCCATCCTCAACCCGAAAAGGCCCCACAAGCTCATCTTTGATGATACCAGCCCAAACCAGTACTCCACCTCCACCTTGCTGGCGTCTGAGTCGGACTGGAGCTCTCTGCCCTTTACCAATCCAGCCACGGGCCCATCCATCTGGCCCATCAAGACTCACTCTCATTTCATCAGTCCATAAAACCTTAGAAAAATCAGTCTTGAGATATTTCTTGGCCCAGTCTTGACGTTTCAGCTTGTGTGTCTTGTTCAGTGGTGGTCGTCTTTCAGCCTTTCTTACCTTGGCCATGTCTCTGAGTATTGCACACCTTGTGCTTTTGGGCACTCCAGTGATGTTGCAGCTCTGAAATATGGCCAAACTGGTGGCAAGTGGCATCTTGGCAGCTGCACGCTTGACTTTTCTCAGTTCATGGGCAGTTATTTTGCACCTTGGTTTTTCCACACGCTTCTTGCGACCCTGTTGACTATTTTGAATGAAACGCTTGATTGTTCGATGATCACGCTTCAGAAGCTTTGCAATTTTAAGAGTGCTGCATCCCTCTGCAAGATATCTCACTATTTTTTACTTTTCTGAGCCTGTCAAGTCCTTCTTTTGACCCATTTTGCCAAAGGAAAGGAAGTTGCCTAATAATTATGCACACCTGATATAGGGTGTTGATGTCATTAGACCACACCCCTTCTCATTACAGAGATGCACATCACCTAATATGCTTAATTGGTAGTAGGCTTTCGAGCCTATACAGCTTGGAGTAAGACAACATGCATAAAGAGGATGATGTGGTCAAAATACTCATTTGCCTAATAATTCTGCACGCAGTGTACATAAAGGGAATCAACAAGGTAAAAGAGGAGAGAATATTTAAAAGAAGAAAAACTGCTACAAGAAGACATAGTTTTAAATTAGAGGGGCAAAGGTTTAAAAGTAATATCAGGAAGTATTACTTTACTGAGAGAGTAGTGGATGCATGGAATAGCCTTCCTGCAGAAGTGGTAGCTGCAAATACAGTGAAGGAGTTTAAGCATGCATGGGATAGGCATAAGGCCATCCTTCATATAAGATAGGGACAAGGGCTATTCATAGTATTCAGTATATTGGGCAGACTAGATGGGCCAAATGGTTCTTATCTGCCGACACATTCTATGTTTCTATGTTTCTATATATCAGAATTAAAGTGAGTATGAAGATACAAATTACATATTCAGACTAAGTACCGCTTACATTATACACTACTTACTCCAGTTTGAGGATTTTTTGGAGCTGACAGATTCCTATTAAGTTGTGTGTCATGTAAATTGAAACTGAAATAGTCCAAAACATTTCTACTACTATGACTTACCATAAAAATTTAGGTTTTTTGAGGTACTTAAAAAGGCATACAGCGTTTCTGGCCTCTAACTTGACCTTTAGTCATGATATCATATAATGTTGGTCATGTAATGCATGTCTGTTTCAACTATACATCTGTTGTAGTAGTTTAACCCCTTCACTACTGAGCCACTTTTCACCTTAAATCCCTGGCCGATTTTTGCAAATCTGACATGTGTCACTTTATGTGGTAATAACTTTTACACTTTTACTCATCCAGGCCATTCTGAGATTGTATTATCGTTACACATTCAACTTCATGACAGTGGTAAATTTCAGTCGATATATTTCACCTTTTTTATTAAAAAGCCCAACAATGACAGAAATTTTGGAAAAATTCACTATTTTCTAAATATGAATTTCTCTGCTTTTATGGCAGATAGTGATACCTCACAAAATAGTTATTACTTTACATTTTCCCTATGTCTACTTTATGTTGGTTTCATTTTGTAAATGTCATTTCATTTATTTAGGATGTTAGAAGGCTTACAATTTTAGATGCAATTTTTCAAAATTTCAACAAAATTTCCAAAACCATTTTTAAGCACCAATTTGTAAATTTACATTTTTATTTTCAGATTTTCCATTTCTTCCATTTTTTCTGTAACATAGCAAGGGTTAAAAGGAAAATAAACCTCATTATTTATTACCTTGATTCTTCTGTTTACAACCCCCCCCAAAAAAAAATTTGCTCAAAAATGGTCATATGAGCACATGGCAGGTTTGAGAAGGTAAGTAGCGCCATAGGGCTTTTAGAGGACGGATTTTGCAGGATTGTACTTTGACTCATCAGGCATTTCACAGAATTAGGAAACACTTGGCTGTGAAAATAAAAAATTACAATTTTTTCCAGAAAAAGTTGCTTTACACCCACATTTTTCCCTTTCACAAGGGATAACAGGACAAAATGCACCCCACATTTTGTTACCCATTTCCACTGAATACGGCAACACCCCACATGTGCTCAAAAACTGATGCATGAACACATGGCAGGGTTCAAAAGGGAAGGCACGCCATAAGGCTTTTGTAGGACAGATTTTGCAGGATTGGCTTTTGGGAGCCATGTCTCATATGAAGAAACCCTGAGGTAACCCTACAGTGGAAACCCCCAAAAAGTGACCCCATTCCGGAAACTAGACCCCTTAAGGAGTATTTGAAGTGAGCACTTTGACCTATCAGGCGTTTCACAGAATTAGGAAACACCTGGCTGTGAAAAAGAAAAATTACCATTTTTTCCAGAAAAAGTTGCTTTACACCCAAATATTTCACTTTCACAAGGGGTAACTGGACAAAATACCAAATTTTGTTACCCATTTCCCCCTGAATACAGAAACACCCCACATGTGCTTGTAGCCTGCTGTATGGGCAGTGCAGGGCTCTAGAGGCAAAGTGCAAAATATGTTTTTTGCAGGCTTGAATAAACAGATATGGATTTTAGGTGCCATGTCGCATGTTAAAAAATTCCTGAGGTCCCCAGAAATAAAAAACCCCATGAAGTGACCCCATTTTGGAAAGAGCACCCCTGTACGAACATGGTGGATAGGGCACTTTTGACCTAAAAGGTGTTTCAACGAATATGTAGTGGTTGGTGAAAAGTGGATATGTAAGCTATGTGGACTAAATCAGAGATATAATGTGGTAAAACTACAGGGTACATTCAGGATGAAATTGAATTGATACTCCATGGATGAGTGGTAGATTCTGAAACAATCCTTGATGCACAGGCCAGGTTTTTCAGGGCAGGTTTCGCAATGGTAAATGGTGTCTTTCCTTATCCCCCTTTTGGAACACACCCTGCATCTTTTTTGGGTCCTTCCCTTCCTCGCTGTTTGGGGGACTTCACCAGAGAAATGTTGCACTGGTACAACTCGGGCACCATAACTTGCAGAAGTACTGGGGCCCACCATTGCTTGGTTTGGAAGAATTAGGGCCTTTATCAACACCTCTTGAAATTGTAGGAATGTTCTGGTCTGTGCACGGCCAGCTTTTTGTACCACACTTTTGTTTTTCGTGTGGCACTGTAGGGCTTCAGAACTTGATCTGAAAGATCAACCCCACCCATGTGCCTGTTGTAGTCCAGAATGCAGTCTGGTTTGGGGACAGTGGTAGTCGTACCACCTACAGGGACAGGGGAGCTGGTGTTACTGTGAATGGTGGTCAGCAAAAGGACATCCCTCTTGTCCTTGTACTTAACCTCCAACATGTTCTCATTGAGGAGAGCACAGCTGTCTCCTTTTCTTAGTGGTTGCCCTACCAGGGATCTATGGAGGACTCTCTGATTTTGAGTACTGTGCCGAACGCCACAGTACCTCTGGAACTTAGTGACCGGAACAGTGGTAGACTCGTGTAGTAATTATCCACGTATAGATGGTAACCCTTATCCAGCAGTGGGTGCAGTATGTCCCACACTATCTTCCCACTAACTCCTAGGACAGAGGGGAATTCTGTTGGTTTAATCCGGGTGTCCCTCCCTTCATAAACCCGGAACTTGTGAGTGTACCCAGAGCTACTCTCACAGATTTTATACAGTTTATTGCCATACCTTTCCCGTTTGCTGGAGAGGTACTGTCGGAATCTTACCCTCCCTTTGAAAAGTAATAGAGATTCGTCTATACAGCATTTACTAGGGTCCAACCTTGGGGTCTAGCGTATGGCGTTGTGGGGTTCTGGGAAATAAATTGCTGGGTGTATAAATTTGTTTGAGTTACCATCAAAATTATAAAATCTTCAGAGAAAAAGATTGGAAAAAAAACTATTTCTGTGAAGCCCGCACACTCTATCTGAATTCCTGAGTTGCCCACAAGCTCAGGAATTTGGGGCTGATAATTCTCAGCGGGTGGGGTCCATGTGGGCTCACTCTGAGGGGCTGCCTCAGCTGTTGTTCTGGGGCGCCTTCTAGAGGGTCCCTCATCAGTGGATGATGATGATGAGGGGGTAGAGGAGTAGAGTAAAGTGGCATCCTCTTCTCCCTCACTGGCAGACTCAGTATCAGAGGCAAGCATGGCATATGCCTTTTCAGCTGAGTACACTCGTTGGGGTGGATGGGCCATTTTTATTTTATTGGGGTGTGACGTGTGAAACATGTAAAACTTTATTTAGTGTGAGGGGTGTGTATGTTGCGTTCTCACACGTGAAGGGGCTTGTAATAAATGTAAAATTACATTTAGGAGAAAAAAAGTATAAAAAAAAAGTTTTCTACAAAAAAAACTTGCAGTGCAAAATGAGCAGACGCGATCAGTAATGGACACTACTAATCAATGCTCAGTGGTTGCAAAATGCACACACGCAGATGGTGCGTTCGTGCAAAATTCTAAACTGACACTAACTGAAATTCATATATATACACTAGACATTAAGTCGTTAATAACGGGCGCTAGAATAGTAGTGTATAAACATTAGTAGGAACAGTCTACATTAAATAGCAAGGGAATTTGTATTTCTTGTTTTACTTTTTTTTTGCCAAGAACTCAAAATTAAAATAATAATAAAAATAAGATGGAATTGTATATAACACAATACGGTAAGTATAATTATTATTCCCTTTGTAACAATCTGCAATATACAATATCTGAAGCAGATATTCAGGAAAAATGTTTTTGTTTTATGTCTTGAGATTTTTCTATAAAATTTCTTTGTAGACATTTCTTGTAAATATTCTGTCTGAATTTGGCAACAGTTTGCCTTGTTCAGGACCATCTACAACCTTTATACAACCACATCTGAAAAAGTTCTAACCCTTGATAATCTAACATATAATTGACCGTGGCTGAATACTGGTTCTGGCAAGTAAATGCCAACTTTTTCTAAGGTTTGCCCCTGAGCTTTATTAATTGTCATGGCAAAAGCTAATGTAACAGGAAATTTTCACCAATAAAGACCATGTTCCCTTCAGATGAACCTGTTATTACTTGAGCAATAATGAGGTTTCTTTTCAAGTCTTTAACAAAGAGGCGGGTTCCATTGCACAATCCTCTTTTAGTATTTATATTCCTAAGGAGCATAATTATTGCTCCCTTTTTAAGGATCAGCTTATGCCTCGGCATTCCTGTTGGAGTTAGCTCATTAAGAAACGCTATAGGATAGTTCTGCATATCTTCCTCAGTTGAGTCGTCAATTGAGTTTGAGCTGAGGAATGTCACAGTATCTCCTTCCAAAATGTTTAGCACTTCTTCATTTATGCTATCAACATCAGAGTTCTTTGGGCAAAGAATACAATTTTTTGTTATCCTTGAGACATCAGCAACTGGAATTCTTTCTCCAAATAATTCTTTGACAATATTTCCTGTACATAAAATTTTTGAAGGTATTTCAATTATGTCTTCGGGCAAACCTTCAATGTGTGGTGTATCACCATTGCCTACTTGGATCAACCAATTGCTGAATTCAGTGTCAACTGAACAGAAATTGTTAGTAAGGTTAAGTATTTTGAAGTTTTGCCACAGTTTATTATACTTTATACATGTTTCTACAATTTTTGTCCGGTCACCATGAGGAACCACTGGAAGTGTTTGCAGAAAATCTTCACCAAGTAATTAACCTTTCCTCCAAAGGGTTTGTGGTTATCCATTATTTCTTTTAGCAGTTTCTCCACCACTGTAAGAGCAATAGACGGGGCCATTGTACACTCATCCCAAATGAGTACTGTAGATGATCTAAAATTTTCAGCATCAGCAGAATTGAGACGCATATTTGATATTGAGTTCTCAACTATTGGAACAGGTAATTTGAACTGAGAGTGGTATGTTCTTCTACCCTCAAGAAGATTGGCTGCTATACCTGTTGAGGCTACAGGGAGTAAAATGTTACCTTCTCCATGAACTGTGCTGAGAAGAGTTTTGTAAAGATAGGTTTTACCACTACTTCCTGGACCATCCTAAAAAAAACAACGGTTGCAAAGGTTGTCATTTTTTTGTTCTCTGTTTAATGTTTTCTCCATTTCTTCACCTGTGTATTTTTGTAATTCCGTGTCATACATATTCCAAAGTAGATCAGTATTTGGCATTGCGGAAGGCAATCCAAAATCTTCACAGGTTTTGCCATGTAGTACCAGAATGTTGGCTATTTCTTTAAGGCCTCATGCACACGACCGTTTTTTTTGGGGTCCGCAAAAACGGGTTCCGTTTTTCCGTGATCCGTGACCGTTTTTTCGTCCGTGGGTCTTCCTTGATTTTTGGAGGATCCACGGACATGAAAAAAAAGTCGTTTTGGTGTCCGCCTGGCCGTGCGGAGCCAAACGGATCCGTCCTGAATTACAATGCAAGTCAATGGGGACGGATCCGTTTGACGTTGACACAATATGGTGCAATTTCAAACTGATCCGTGCCCCATTGACTTTCAATGTAAAGTCAGGAGTTAATATACCATAGGATCTGAGTTTTCTCCAATCCGATGGTATATTTTAACTTGAAGCATCCCCATCACCATGGGAAAGCCTCTATGTTAGAATATACCATCGGATTTGAGTTACATTGTGAAACTGAGATCCGACAGTATATTCTAACACAGAGGCGTTCCCATAATGATGGGGACGCTTCTAGTTAGAATATACTACAAACTGTGTACATGACTGCCCCCTGCTGCCTGGCAGCACCCGATCTTTTACAGGGGGCTGTGATCAGCACAATTAACCCTTCAGGTGCTGCACCTGAAGGGGTTAATTGTGCGTATCATAGCCCCTTTTAAGAGATCAGGGGCTGCCAGGCAGCAGGGGGCAGACCCCCCTCCCTCCCCAGTTTGAATATCATTGGTGGCCAGTGTGCACCCCCCCGCCCCTCCTCTATTGTAATATCATTGGTGGCCAGTGTGTGCCCCCCCCCCGCTTCCCCTCTATTGTATTAATATCATTGGTGGCCAGTGTGCAGCCTCCCCTCTCCCCCCCCCCCCGATCATTGGTGGCAGCGGAGATTCTGATCGGAGTCCCAGTTTAATCGCTCTGGGGCTCCGATCGGTAAGCATGGCAACCAGGACGCTACTGCAGGCCTGGTTGCCATGATTACTTAGCAATATTACAATATTAGAAGCATCATACTTACCTGCTGCGCTGTCTGTGACCGGCCGGGAGCTCCTCCTACTGGTAAGTGACAGATCATTAAGCAATGCGCCGCACAGACCTGTCACTTACCAGTAGGAGGAGCTCCCGGCCGGTCACAGATATTGCAGCAGGTAAGTATGATGCTTCTAATATTGTAATATTGCTAAGTAACCATGGCAACCAGGCCTGCAGTAGCGTCCTGGTTGCCATGGTTACCGATCGGAGCCCCAGAGCGATTAAACTGGGACTCCGATCGGAATCTCCGCTGCCACCAATGATCGGGGGGGGATAGGGGAGGCCGCACACTGGCCACCAATGATATTAATACAATAGAGGGGGGGGCGGGGGGGCCGCACACTGGCCACCAATGATATTACAATAGAGGAGGGGGGGGCGGGGGGGCCGCACACTGGCCACCAATGATAATACAATAAAGGGAGGGGGGCGGGGGGAGGCCGCACACTGGCCACCATCTTCGGATCCGTCTGTATGAAAGTAACCTACGGCCACGGATCACGGACGCGGATGCCAATCTTGTGTGCATCCGTGTTCTTTCACTGACCTATTGACTTGAATGGGTCCGTGAACCGTTGTCCGTCAAAAAAATAGAACAGGTCTTATTTTTTTGACGGACAGGAAACACGGATCACCGATGCGGCTGCAAAACGGTGCATTTTCCGATTTTTCCACGGACCCATTGAAAGTCAATGAGTCCGTGAAAAAAAACTGAAATCGGCACAACGGCCACGGATGCACACAACGGTCGTGTGCATGAGGCCTAAGTGTGATCTTACGACATATTGTGCAATCATCATTGTGTTGTTTATGTTTGTCATTTTAGCGATCTTGTACTATCATCATGGACACTTCATTAATAACATTGCGCTTCGGCAAAAGGATTGAATTGCACCTTAAGTGTACTTAATGTTTGCATAAGCTCTGAATTTATTCCTGAGTTGGCAAAAATTAGCATTCTTTGCTCTGCAGCTTCACAGAGATCTAAAATGTATAATTGTGCAAACTGTCTGTTTTCACCCTCTTGAGGATGCAGTGTTCCTGCTCTATGACAAATCGAACCATGGATTCAAAAACAGTATGGCCCATATCCAGGAGGCGGAGTAATGTTAGCTCCCATAGATGCAAATGCTAGAGCACTATTTATTGACCTAACATTTTGCATAAAAATTTTGCTGTAATGATGCTGACCCGTGATGAGCTGTTGTATAAAAGAATTTGTTCGAATTGGTTGAAGATTTACTTTTCCTTTTGAGCAACACTGTGTAAGTTATTGATCAGATGGTCTTTCTCCTTCAAAATTTTTTGCTTGACAAACATTGCATATCTGATTTAAATCTCCACATGTGTGGGGTATAATGTTACCCTCATTAATATTAACCATATCATTTATAAGTGCCATTCTTTCTATTGTAGCCCTGGATTCATTTGTTTCCAGTTGTTGAAGCCGGGCCAGTCTCTGTAATTGTGTATTTCATAAACATTGTAATTGTCAATCTTCTGGTGTAAATCTTGCTCTCCTAGCTTTTTCTCTTTTAGCATGTCTCTTACGTTTTTGTCTTTCTCTTATATCATTTATCCTCTCCTGTGTGGCTGTTGACAAATGTATTGTGTCTGTTTAAAGATCTGTTATCCTGCCTTTCTTTATTTTAGCTTGTTGCTGGCGTAGTGTTTTTCGTTCATCTGCAGTAAGACGTGCTCTCCTAACTCTGTGTGTTTTGGCATTTTTCTGACGCTCTTTATGAAGTTCTTCTATAGATCTATTTGCTCTTCTGAGTATTTGTCTTTTAGCGTTTTTGTGACGCTCATTTTCTTTTTCTTCAATTGATCTATTTGCTCGTTTTTTCTTTGTATTTCAGCATTTCTTTTTCTGATGTTTACTTGATGAGCAGACCGTTTCGCCAGGAGAAGTTGCTTATGTAGGATTTGGTTGCCCGTGTCTTTTGTCCTACTTGACGTGACCTTTTTTTGGGCTGGCATGTTGTTAGTAGATAGTCCCAATACAATAGACTTGTACTTTTCTAATATTTTCTCCATACTGGCTTATATGTGGCTGTAATATGCGTCACTGGCACTGACTGCTTGCTGTGGCTGAGATTGCTGGCAGTGACTGATGGCTGTGGCTCTGGCTCTAAGGCTACATGCACATGACTTCCAAGGTGTAAATAATGTTTTACAAGGTGTAAAAATTTTTTTTATAGTGCCCCCAGCTTTAATAATACCCCCATGTAGGCCCCCCAGCTAAAATAATGTCCCCCGTACTGTAGGAATCTTATTTTTTTTGTCTGTGACGAATACCGTACCCCGACTGCCGTCTGACGTCAACTACGTAGAGCCACCGAGATACGGTATGGTCACGGGTTACCAAGGCGAGACGTTACTCCCTCCTGGAGGAGCGGGTAAGGTCAGTCTTGGTACAGTTTTCACAGATTCCTCCTGTCCACACGGGCACAGAGAGGCAACAAGCTGAGAGAGCCTTTTCACTGCCCCAGTGAAACAGCACGTTCTCAGCCCGGAAAGACTGCCACCAGTTCCTTGTTTGATATAAGCCAGGTCCGCTAACGGGATTATATAGGGTAAGAAACCAACCCGCGGTAGCCTATTACTAGGCCGAGAAAGGGACATGGGGATTCATGATCGAGATACCAGACAGCACAAGATTAAATTATATATTTAATCGCCTTAAGGGCTTACTAGAATTAACACTATACACACAAGGATATTTACAGTGGTCTGAGGTTACAAATTCAGGTGGTATGGTACAAACAGGATTAAACAGAGCAAAAGTCAGTTTACCAGATGGATGAGTCCTTTTGGGTTGTGATGAGTCCTTTGCTGTAGTCACATGGAGGGCAGTGATGTCAGCAGGTTGCAGGTCCCTCTAAACACATGGCACGATGTGACCCTCCTTCAGAGAAAAGACACGCCCGCTTGCTGGCACAAGCCTTTTAACCTGTAGCCGGCCCCTCCCGGCCTATGGGAGGGGTCCACTCCCCCTCTTCTGGGCTGGCAGAAAATTACCCACAAAACCCTTTAGGGTTCATAGCTCCAGACCAGAAGGTCACAGGGAGGTGGTTCTGGGACCAATGGATCCGCCTGAGTCCCGGCTACCAGTAGAGTCCAAGCATGGTACCATTATTTGGTTTCTGTGGGGAGATATGTATACGGTATCTAACCTCCCTGGCATCCCACCACCAAGCTATGACCACGGGCCTCTTCATCGTGGCCACAGGGACACAAATATGCATCTAGTTTATGTCTGTGATGTACGGGTGATTGATAATTCCTTATAAATCTCCAGTTCCGTGATGTCTGCTAAATTTGATTGAACTGGGGAATGGCCTAGACCCCTGCAGATTGGTTTTTCCTGTTCCAGTAGCTGGGTTCCTGGCTGACTGAATGGAGGTAAGAAATTGTAAACAAAGGTGGACTGCTAGAGGCTCTCTGTCATCTTGGTGACATTGAAGCAGGGCCTTTCCCCTGTGGAGTTCACTACCTCTGCTACCTTTCAGCAGATGGTTGGTGTGGGAACATGGCTGACAGTAAATAATAATCCATATTCCTCACACCTCCCCCTTTTAGAGGGCGCTAGGGGCAGCACATTCCTGTGTTTCCCTGTGCGCCCATCCGCACCCTCTCTGGTGGCAAATGGCAAAGTGGCATGGCTGGATCTCATGGCTCCTGCGTACCCACCTCCCATTCATTCCTGAGCAATGCAGTCACCCGGACTGAGCATAACACCGAGGCCACAATTACTGGCGTCAGGCGGTACTATAAATGGCCGCAAGAAGTCAGCTGCCTGGGGTACGGGGAATCTGGAAAGGGCGTCCTTCAGCACCTGGAAGGCCGTCTCACAGTTGTTTGTCCAGAGCAGCTTCTTCCTGGTGCGATCCATCAGGGGCCTCGCCAGGATACTATAGTGGGGCGCGAACCCCCGATAGTACCCGGCGGTGCCCAGGAAGGACATCACCTGGTTCTTGTCCCGGGGGGTGAGCCAGGATGCGCTGGCATCCACTCTACCAGGCTCCGGTTCCAAAGCTTCCCCGCCTGCCCGGGACCCCTCGCTTATGCCCAGCTGGCACTTTCCTAGCGTAAGGGTCAAGCCTGCCTGGCAGATCTGACTGAGCATCTGCGCCAGATGCTCTCGGGGAACCTCCCCTATAGGACTGAAGATGGCAATGACCTCCAGGTACGCGGCCGTATACCCTTCAAGTCCCTTAAAGGGATTCTGTCACCATATTTAACCCTATTAAGCTAGCTGAAATTAGCGATGTGCTAATGTCAGCTAAACCTAACTAGCCTATTCCTACTTTTATCTATGCCCCCGTTACGCCAGAAATCTAACTTTTATGATATGCTAATTAGCCTCTAGGAGCAGGGGGGCGTTGTTCCTGCTCCTAGAGGCTCCGTTCTCCCACCTTTGTCGCCTCCCTCCAAGTACTGATTGACAGGGCCAGGCAGCGCTCGCATCTGTCTGCCAGCCCTGTGCTCTGGTGAAATCTAGTGTCGTTCAGTATTAGTCAAACTGCAGCTGACTCTTAAATTGAGAGAACGGCAAAGGCAAAATAGCCAGAGAAAGAGCGCCAACCCTCCTGCGATCCCTAGAGAGAGAAAGAGACGCATGGTGGGAGGCCAAAGTCCAGAGCTAGAGTGCCTGCACCGATATCCACGGAGAGACCATGTACTGCAGCCAGCTAGTTTCCCGCCACTAGGCCAAAAGCCTGCAGCAGCGTATCCAAGCCAGTAAATGTGTAGTCTGAAAGGCACGTAGACCTACAGTAGAACAAAGAATGGCAGATTTACCGGCAGATCGTGTAAACCCATCACCACCATTTCTTTATAGCGGAATGGATTGTTTTGGCCCATTCATCACCAAACAGAACCGCAAGGAGTACAAGAGATATGGACTAATATTTACATGTCTGAGTTCCAGAGCGATTAACCTGGAAATGTTAGAAGATATGTCAACTGACGCATTCATCAACGCCTTGAGATGTTTCATAGCCATTAGAGGTACTGTCAGATAGCTTAGAGCTGACCAAGGATCTAATTTTGTCAGAGCAAAGAATGAATTGAAGAAAGCTCTAAAAGAGGTCGATAAAGAAAAAGTAACTGAGTATTTGTTAGAGAAACAGTGTGATTTTCATATGAATGCTCCACATGCAAGCCATACAGGAGGAGTTTGGGAAAGACAAATCAGAACTGTGAGAAATGTGTTAAGTTCAGTGTTGAAAAAGAACGCCGGAAGAATAGATGATATTCCAAACAGAAGAGTAACCACAGCACTCGTGTAGAGGGCTTTCGTGGGTGCACGTCTCAAATGATTCCTTCCACCCCAGGAGTCTTATATAATTTTTCACAAAAGATGGTGGAGACAGCACACCAAATGAAGTTGCTATTAAAGTTTTATTCGTGCAGTAGTACACACATTACATATACGGCTAGTGCAAGTTTCGGGTCCGATTGCGGTACCCTTTGTCAAGCTGAAGCCTGGGTTGTGACAGGTCTGGCGTGGTGCGAAGAATAGATGATGCTTCACTTAGGACCCTATTCTATGAAGTAATGTCTATTGTTAACAGTCGTCCACTTACAGTTGATAACATCATCAACGACCCAACAGGTTTAGACCCTTTAACTCCCAACCATCTACTTCACCTTAAGCTGAACTACATACAGCCACCACCTGGCAAGTTCACCAAAGAGGATTTATATACTTAAACTAGGAAAAAACGTCTGGCACTCGCTATGTGGTTGCACATCAAACAACTATTTATTAGTAATTAACCGCTAGTTCAAAAGTAGATATTAGCAGAAATACATGCACTTTAACATTAAAATAACATTGTTAAAAGAACCCCTAAAAAATAAATAATATAAAATACAATAACACTGGACTGGTTGCGTCACAAACCGCACCAAAGTAATGTCTCTTGAGACAGTATAGTGTTCCTTTGCCAGTTTGCAGTATGTCTCCAATTCAGTGTACTGTCTCTTTAAATAAGAAAATATAGCCAAGTCCACAAGCTATTTTAGTTATTGGGGGATATCATCTCCCTCTCTATGTTTACCGCCAGTAGTTATTGTATTACTGGATATTGTAGCCTTCAGTAGTTGGGTATGTGGTGAATTCACAGAAAAGTTTTGGCTTACCCACATAAACGACACTCCGGCCGTCTGATTCAGCCGCTTGTTCCACTGTTCGCTCTCGGCGTCCCGCTCTCTGGCGTCTGTCACGTGGTGTACCAGAGATATCGCGGGACTTGGGAATTTCAGTCCGATATTCTTAGTCCGATATTCCTATGAGAGCTGCAGGTCGGATGAAGAAATGGAGCGCTCCACTTTGTAAAAGATACTTTAGATTTCATCCATCATATCCAGAAGCTTGATGTTGGCAGGGATATAACGCTAAACGCGTTTCGAGGACTTCAATCCTCTTCCTCAGTAGCTATATCCCTGTTGTTGAATCCCCTCCTTTTATACCGTCATGAGTGATCTGCAAAAACTGGGCTGGAATCACTTATTCTTATAATGCGATTTTTGGTGCGGTTTAGTGTCGTTTATGTGGGTCAGCCAAAACTTTTCTGTGAATTCACCACATACCCAACTACTGAAGGCTACAATATCCAGTAATACAATAACTACTGGCGGTAAACATAGAGAGGGAGATGATATCCCCCAATAACTAAAATAGCTTGTGGACTTGGCTATATTTTCTTATTTAAAGAGACAGTACACTGAATTGGAGACATACTGCAAACTGGCAAAGGAACACTATACTGTCTCAAGAGACATTACTTTGGTGCGGTTTGTGACGCAACCAGTCCAGTGTTATTGTATTTTATATTATTTATTTTTTAGGGGTTCTTTTAACAATGTTATTTTAATGTTAAAGTGCATGTATTTCTGCTAATATCTACTTTTGAACTAGCGGTTAATTACTAATAAATAGTTGTTTGATGTGCAACCACATAGCGAGTGCCAGCCGTTTTTTCCTAGTTTACGCATATCTCTTGGACTGACTGAGTGAGCAGTCCTTCGGCTAGAGCACCCCTACCGTACCGAGGAGGGTGGTGAGCTATCCACATATTTTCTATATTAGGATTTATATACTAAAAGGAGATGGCAAAGATTTTAATATCTATCAGAACAGTTTTGGAATAGATGGAGGAAAGAGTACTTAGCCAATCTTATGCTAAGCAGTAAATGGCAAACACCCAGAAAAAATGTCCAAGTTGGTGACATAGTGTTAGTGAAAGAAGAAGAAGGTTTATCTAGAAGTCAATTGAATTTGGCCAAAGTTCTAGAAGTTCAAAAGGATGAAGACAAACTAGTAAGAAGAGTGCTGTTACAATTAGGAGACTCAAAACTTGACAAAAAAGGAAATCGTCTCACTACTCCCCTCAAGTTGGAACGTCCTATACAGAAGTTAGTAGTTTTACTTGAGAGTGATAAAAGACACTTGGAAGTTGAGAACCTGATGGAAAATTCCTCAAATTCATGTTCAAGTCCTACCACTAAGAACATAGAATTATAGGTAGTTTTGGTGGGAGTGTAGCTGGCCAGCAAGACCTGTCCTAGGTTGCTAGTATAGCTTATATGTGTATACAGCTAAACCTGCCAATAGCCTTAATACAGTTCCTATGTTTTTCCTATGTTTTGTTAAAGACAAAAGCAGAGTTATTTACTGTGACATCATGTTTTGGATGTCATATAACTGTTATATTTTGTGTTCACAGAAGCAGAAAAAGATAATATGCCTTTAAGATTAATTTTGTAATGTAAGGTAAGCTCAGTGACACAGCAGAAACAGCAGAAAGCATAGTGTTAATCTGTTGTTACCGGGCAGAAGTCTAGTCCAATCACACAGCAAGAGTTTTCACCAATCACAGCCTGTCTGGGAATTCCCCTAGCAGGAGCTGCTAGATTCATTATTCACCAGAGACAGGAGCTGAAGAGACATTCACTCCACTGAGAGCTGAGTTTTATGGGAACAAGAGGCCAATATAGGTATTTCAAACAGTTATATAATGTTCATATTGTTAGTATTGTGTTTAGAACTGTATACTGAACTAGCTATATATGTGTTTACTTACAGTTCCACTAAACTACAATTGCAACCATACAATTGCAAAGTACAAATACAAATTGCAAATTAAATTGCAAGCTACAAATTGCAAGCATTTGGATTCCATATTGCAATCCAAATTGCATACAACTGACAAATAGTCACTGCTAACTGCATACTGCAAGTAGAACTATTTGTTAAATCTCAGATCTACCTCTCAGGGAGATCATAAAGTGCCTAAATAACTTAAAGTGAGAGTACAGATACTCAAGAGAGAAATTTATACACCATTTTTTGTTGAATGTCAAGATTGAACAGTTGAACCACCATCCTAATCATACCGCCATTTTGTGATATCTTTTCAACACGTGTTATATACATGGACTATCTGCTGCGGAGGTGGCAGTGTTATATGAAGAAAAGTTGAAGTTAATAAAGAAGTTATTTCAAGCATTTGGTTTGCTCTTTGGTGTGCTCTACTGTTTCCATAGAACGGCGCTAGAGGATTTACAGAGTAATAGACAGTCTGGTTAGACTAAAAGTCAGAGATACCAAAATTCTTCTAATGCCACAGCTCAAAAAGCACTTCATAGTGCTGTGCCTGCCACAGCTGTGGCTGAGACGGCTAACACTGACTGGTGGCTGAGACTAGTGGCTGAGACAGCTGGCACTGACTGGTGCTAATGCAATTGGTGGCTGAGACTGCTGACACTGACTGGTGGCTGACACTGCTGGCACTGTAACTGGTGGCTGTGGCTGGACTGACTTCTGATGCTGAAACTGCTGGTAGCGACTGGAAGGTCAGACTGCTGACAGGGGCTCCTCTCTACATGGTTTATATTGCTGTGATGGATGACTGACTAACAGAAATGGCGCTTTGACTGACAAACTGAAATGTCAGACTGCTGGCAGGGTATCCTCTCTGGGTTATAGTGCTGTGACTGATGACTGACAAATAGAAATGGCACTGTGACTGACGGTTATAGTGCTCTGACTGATGACTGAGGGACAGAAATGGCGCTGTGACTGACGGTTATAGTGCTGTGACTGATGACTGAGGAACAGAAATGGAGCTGTGAATTACGATTATAGTGCTGTGACTGATGACTGAGGAACAGAAATGGCGCTGTGACTGACGGTGATAGTGCTGTGACTGATGACTAACAAACAGAAATGGCGCTGTGACTGACGGTTATAGTGCTGTGACTGATGACTGAGGAACAGAAATGGCGTTGTGACTGACGATTATAGTGCTGTGACTGATGACTGAAAAACAGAAATGGCGCTGTGACTGACGATTACAGTCCTGTGACTGACGAACACAAATGGCGCTGTGACTGACGATTATAGTGCTGTGACTGATGACTGAAAAACAGAAATGGCGCTGTGACTGACGATTACAGTCCTGTGACTGACGAACACAAATGGCGCTGTGACTGATGGTTAGAGTGCTGTATACAAGGAAATCCCGGCAACCGTGTCTTGCTTAAAGATATTTTGCTTTATTCTTTAGTCATAGGCATCACAGATATCCAGCATATATCAGGACGCGTTTCGACACAAAGCCTTTCTCAGCAGATACAAAGTCAGGTATACAAATCACATATATATAGACAACCAAATAGATCACATGCAGGTGACTTCACAAAGCTGGGCGGTAATTACCAAAACCAAGGCACCAAACCAATCAGCAGCTATGTTTCACTTTTAAATGTAAAAGTGAAACATATGTAACACAATAGTGAAGAATACTATTTGCCATTCTTTAACCACCTCCGGACCGCCTAACGCAGGATCGCGTTCCGGAGGTGGCAGCCCTGCGCACAGTCACGCATATATGCGTCATCTCGCGAGACGCGAGACTTCCTGTGAACGCGCGCACACAGGCGCGCGCGCTCACATGAACGGAAGGTAAGAGAGTTGACCTCCAGCCTGCCAGCGGCGATCGTTCGCTGGCAGGCTGGAGATGTGTTTTTTTTAACCCCTAACAGGTATATTAGACGCTGTTTTGATAACAGCGTCTAATATACCTGCTACCTGGTCCTCTGGTGGTCCCCTTTGTTTGGATCGACCACCAGAGGACACAGGTAGCTCAGTAAAGTCCCACCAAGCACCACTACACTACACTACACCCCCCCCGTCACTTATTAACCCCTTATTAGCCCCTGATCACCCCTGATCACCCCTGATCACCCCATATAGACTCCCTGATCACCCCCCTGTCATTGATTACCCCCCTGTCATTGATCAACCCCCTGTAAAGCTCAATAAGACGTCCGCATGATTTTTACGGATCCACTGATAGATGGATCGGATCCGCAAAACGCATCCGGACGTCTGAATGAAGCCTTACAGGGGCATGATCAATGACTGTGGTTATCACCCCATATAGACTCCCTGATCACCCCCCTGTCATTGATTACACCCCTGTCATTGATTACCCCCCTGTAAAGCTCCATTCAGATGTCCGCATGATTTTTACGGATGCACTGATAGATGGATCGGATCCGCAAAACGCATCCGGACGTCTGAATGAAACCTTACAGGGGCATGATCAATGACTGTGGTTATCACCCCATATAGACTCCCTGATCACCCCCCTGTCATTGATTACCCCCCTGTAAAGCTCCATTCAGATGTCCGCATGATTTTTACGGATGCACTGATAGATGGATCGGATCCGCAAAACGCATCCGGACGTCTGAATGAAACCTTACAGGGGCATGATCAATGACTGTGGTTATCACCCCATATAGACTCCCTGATCACCCCCCTGTCATTGATCACCCCCCCCCTGTCATTGATCACCCCCCCTGTCATTGATCACCCCCCCTGTCATTGATCACCCCCCTGTAAGGCTCCATTCAGACATTTTTTTGGCCCAAGTTAGCGGAATTATTTTTTTTTTTCTTACAAAGTCTCATATTCCACTAACTTGTGTCAAAAAATAAAATCTCACATGAACTCACCATACCCCTCACGGAATCCAAATGCATAAATTTTTTTAGACATTTATATTCCAGACTTCTTCTCACGCTTTAGGGCCCCTAGAATGCCAGGGCAGTATAAATACCCCACATGTGACCCCATTTCGGAAAGAAGACACCCCCAGGTATTCCGTGAGGGGCATATTGAGTCCATGAAAGATTGAAATTTTTGTCCCAAGTTAGCGGAACGGGAGACTTTGTGAGAAAAAAATTAAAAATATCAATTTCCGCTAACTTGTGCCAAAAAAAAAAAATTTCGATGAACTCGCCATGCCCCTCATTGAATACCTTGGGGTGTCTTCTTTCCAAAATGGGGTCACATGTGGGGTATTTATACTGCCCTGGCATTCTAGGGGCCCCAAAGCGTGAGAAGAAGTCTGGTATCCAAATGTCTAAAAATGCCCTCCTAAAAGGACTTTAGGCACCTTTGCGCATCTAGGCTGCAAAAAAGTGTCACACATCTGGTATCGCCGTACTCAGGAGAAGTTGGGGAATGTGTTTTGGGGTGTCATTTTACATATACCCATGCTGGGTGAGAGAAATATCTTGGTCAAATGCCAACTTTGTATAAAAAAATGGGAAAAGTTGTCTTTTGCCAAGATATTTCTCTCACCCAGCAAGGGTATATGTAAAATTACACCCCAAAACACATTCCCCAACTTCTCCTAAATACGGCGATACCACATGTGTGACACTTTTTTGCAGCCTAGGTGGGCAAAGGGGCCCATATTCCAAAGAGCACCTTTAGGATTTCACAGGTCATTTACCTACTTACCACACATTAGGGCCCCTGGAAAATGCCAGGGCAGTATAACTACACCACAAGTGACCCCATTTTGGAAAGAAGACACCCCAAGGTATTCCGTGAGGGGCATGGCGAGTTCCTAGAAATTTTTATTTTTTGTCACAAGTTAGTGGAAAATGCTGATTTTTTTTTTTTTTTTTTCATACAAAGTCTCATATTCCACTAACTTGTGACAAAAAATAAAAACTTCCATGAACTCACTATGCCCATCAGCGAATACCTTGGGGTCTCTTCTTTCCAAAATGGGGTCACTTGTGGGGTAGTTATACTGCCCTGGCATTCTAGGGGCCCAAATGTGTGGTAAGGAGTTTGAAATCAAATTCTGTAAAAAATGACTAGTGAAATCCGAAAGGTGCTCTTTGGAATATGGGCCCCTTTGCCCACCTAGGCTGCAAAAAGTGTCACACATCTGGTATCTCCGTACTCAGGAGAAGTTGGGGAATGTGTTTTGGGGTGTCATTTTACATATACCCATGCTGGGTGAGAGAAATATCTTGGCAAAAGACAACTTTTCCCATTTTTTTATACAAAGTTGGCATTTGACCAAGATATTTATCTCACCCAGCATGGGTATATGTAAAAAGACACCCCAAAACACATTCCTCAACTTCTCCTGAATACAGAGATACCAGATGTGTGACACTTTTTTGCAGCCTAGGTGGGCAAAGGGGCCCATATTCCAAAGAGCACCTTTCGGATTTCACAGGTCATTTTTTACAGAATTTGATTTCAAACTCCTTACCACACATTTGGGCCCCTAGAATGCCAGGGCAGTATAACTACCCCACAAGTGACCCCATTTTGGAAAGAAGAGACCCCAAGGTATTCGCTGATGGGCCTAGTGAGTTCATGGAAGTTTTTATTTTTTGTCACAAGTTAGTGGAATATGAGACTTTGTATGAAAAAAAATAAAAAATAAAAAATCATCATTTTCCACTAACTTGTGACAAAAAATAAAAACTTCCATGAACTCACTATGCCCATCAGCGAATACCTTGGGGTCTCTTCTTTCCAAAATGGGGTCACTTGTGGGGTAGTTATACTGCCCTGGCATTCTAGGGGCCCAAATGTGTGGTAAGGAGTTTGAAATCAAATTCTGTAAAAAATGACCAGTGAAATCCGAAAGGTGCTCTTTGGAATATGGGCCCCTTTGCCCACCTAGGCTGCAAAAAGTGTCACACATCTGGTATCTCCGTACTCAGGAGAAGTTGGGGAATGTGTTTTGGGGTGTCATTTTACATATACCCATGCTGGGTGAGAGAAATATCTTGGCAAAAGACAACTTTTCCCATTTTTTTATACAAAGTTGGCATTTGACCAAGATATTTATCTCACCCAGCATGGGTATATGTAAAAAGACACCCCAAAACACATTCCTCAACTTCTCCTGAATACAGAGATACCAGATGTGTGACACTTTTTTGCAGCCTAGGTGGGCAAAGGGGCCCATATTCCAAAGAGCACCTTTCGGATTTCACAGGTCATTTTTTACAGAATTTGATTTCAAACTCCTTACCACACATTTGGGCCCCTAGAATGCCAGGGCAGTATAACTACCCCACAAGTGACCCCATTTTGGAAAGAAGAGACCCCAAGGTATTCGCTGATGGGCATAGTGAGTTCATGGAAGTTTTTATTTTTTGTCACAAGTTAGTGGAATATGAGACTTTGTATGAAAAAAAATAAAAACTTCCATGAACTCACTATGCCCATCAGCGAATACCTTGGGGTCTCTTCTTTCCAAAATGGGGTCACTTGTGGGGTAGTTATACTGCCCTGGCATTCTAGGGGCCCAAATGTGTGGTAAGGAGTTTGAAATCAAATTCTGTAAAAAATGACCAGTGAAATCCGAAAGGTGCTCTTTGGAATATGGGCCCCTTTGCCCACCTAGGCTGCAAAAAGTGTCACACATCTGGTATCTCCGTACTCAGGAGAAGTTGGGGAATGTGTTTTGGGGTGTCATTTTACATATACCCATGCTGGGTGAGAGAAATATCTTGGCAAAAGACAACTTTTCCCATTTTTTTATACAAAGTTGGCATTTGACCAAGATATTTATCTCACCCAGCATGGGTATATGTAAAAAGACACCCCAAAACACATTCCTCAACTTCTCCTGAATACAGAGATACCAGATGTGTGACACTTTTTTGCAGCCTAGGTGGGCAAAGGGGCCCATATTCCAAAGAGCACCTTTCGGATTTCACAGGTCATTTTTTACAGAATTTGATTTCAAACTCCTTACCACACATTTGGGCCCCTAGAATGCCAGGGCAGTATAACTACCCCACAAGTGACCCCATTTTGGAAAGAAGAGACCCCAAGGTATTCGCTGATGGGCATAGTGAGTTCATGGAAGTTTTTATTTTTTGTCACAAGTTAGTGGAATATGAGACTTTGTATGAAAAAAAATAAAAAATAAAAAATCATCATTTTCCACTAACTTGTGACAAAAAATAAAAAATTCTAGGAACTTGCCATGCCCCTCACGGAATACCTTGGGGTGTCTTCTTTCCAAAATGGGGTCACTTGTGGGGTAGTTATACTGCCCTGGCATTGTAGGGGCCCAAATGTGTGGTAAGGAGTTTGAAATCAAATTCTGTAAAAAATGACCTGTGAAATCCGAAAGGTGCTCTTTGGAATATGGGCCCCTTTGCCCACCTAGGCTGCAAAAAAGTGTCACACATCTGGTATCTCTGTACTCAGGAGAAGTTGGGGAATGTGTTTTGGGGTGTCATTTTACATATACCCATGCTGGGTGAGAGAAATATCTTGGCAAAAGACAACTTTTCCCATTTTATTATACAAAGTTGGCATTTGACCAAGATATTTATCTCACCCAGCATCGGTATATGTAAAATGACACCCCAAAACACATTCCTCAACTTCTCCTGAATACAGAGATACCAGATGTGTGACACTTTTTTGCAGCCTAGGTGGGCAAAGGGGCCCATATTCCAAAGAGCACCTTTCGGATTTCACTCGTCATTTTTTACAGAATTTGATTTCAAACTCCTTACCACACATTTGGGTCCCTAGAATGCCAGGGCAGTATAACTACCCCACAAGTGACCCCATTTTGGAAAGAAGAGACCCCAAGGTATTTCGTGATGGGCATAGTGAGTTCATAGAAGTTTTTATTTTTTGTCACAAGTTAGTGGAATATGAGACTTTGTAAGAAAAAAAAAAAAAATCATCATTTTCCGCTAACTTGTGACAAAAAATAAAAAGTTCTATGAACTCACTATGCCCATCAGCGAATACCTTAGGGTGTGTACTTTCCGAAATGGGGTCATTTGTGGGGTGTTTGTACTGTCTGGCCATTGTAGAACCTCAGGAAACATGACAGGTGCTCAGAAAGTCAGAGCTGCTTCAAAAAGCGGAAATTCACATTTTTGTACCATAGTTTGTAAACGCTATAACTTTTACCCAAAGCATTTTTTTTTTACCCAAACATTTTTTTTTTATCAAAGACATGTAGAACAATAAATTTAGAGCAAAATTTATATATGGATGTCGTTTTTTTTTGCAAAATTTTACAACTAAAAGTGAAAAATGACATTTTTTTGCAAAAAAAATCGTTAAATTTCAATTAATAACAAAAAAAGTAAAAATGTCAGCAGCAATGAAATACCACCAAATGAAAGCTCTATTAGTGAGAAGAAAAGGAGGTAAAATTCATTTGGGTGGTAAGTTGCATGACCGAGCAATAAACGGTGAAAGTAGTGTAGGTCAGAAGTGTAAAAAGTGGCCTGGTCTTTTAGGGTGTTTAAGCACTGGGGGCTGAGGTGGTTAAAGTGCTCAACGCGAAGACGTAGTCTAAAAAGAAAAATTTGTATAATGAAAAGACAACACCTCGAGACATTAACAGAGAAAATTCATAAATGTACAATTTCATAGTCTCTATTAAGATCTTTAGGATGTATCGTATCCAATGTGAATCCAGTATGCCTCTCTGCGTAGTAAAAGTTTCTTCCCCATCTTGGTCTTTTTATTTGCTCCAATACCTGAAATCTCAGTTGTGAGACAGAGTGTTTGCATTTATCGAAATGATAAGGAAGAGGTAGCAACAAGTTCTTTGTTCTTATCGTTGACTTGTGCTTATTTATCCTATCCCTGATTGTCTGCATTGTCTCCCCTATATATAATAAACCACAAGGGCATTTAATCAAATAAATTACATTTCTGGATTCACATGTAAAGAAACCTTCAATTTTGAAAGGCTTGTCCTGTACGGGGATGGTGGAAATTAGGGCCTTTAATAATGTGGGAACATTGGAAACAATGGAGGCACAGAAAGGTGCCTCTTTTCTGTGTAGTCAATGTGCTCTGTCTCAATGCCCCCTTCTCCTGGTACAGATCAGTATTGTATACATGTGACTCTTTAAATGATGACAAATGCGTTAGCATAGGGCGGGGCCACCTTCGAACCCATCGCGGTCCCGCGTTACTGCAGATAATAGGTGTCCTCAAACAAAAATGTGTTTTCAAACAAAACCAAATGTAACATTTGTAAAAAGAATTCCTGTTGTATGACCGAATAATCACTGACTCGTAATAGATCAGCCACGGTCTGTATTCCTTTCTTATGCTCTATCGACGTATAGAGACTCACGACGTCTATGGTCACTAGCCAGCTTTCAGGGGGAATAGATTGACAATCCGCAATCGTTCTTAAAAAATGTGATGTGTCCAGTAAGAAGGATCGTGTATTCTTTATCAATGGTGTAAGTATATTTTCCAGGACAATTGACAAGGGGGATAATATTGAATCTACCGAAGCCACAATTGGACGACATATAACACCGGAGTTATAGGAGATAGTTCTGCATCTGATCATCAATGACACCTAAATGGCCATAAAGATTAACCATTTCTACAATTTTTTGTTTAATCAAAAAGATGGGGTCTCTATGAAGAACCTCATAGGTTTCAGTGTCCGATAGCTGACGCATCATTTCCTGTACATATTTATTTTTGTCCTTAATTACAATTTGTATACCTGACTTTGTATCCGCTGAAATAGGCTTTGTGCCGAAACGCGTCCTGATATATGCTGGTTATCTGTGATGACTATGACTAAAGAATAAAATAGCTGTAAGCAAGACACGGTTGCCGGGATTTCCTTGTATATTTTATGTGGAGCTCACTCCTTCCTTCTGCAACGTGACCATCGATTGAGTGCTGACTGGATTATACCTCATCTTTGGTTATAGTGCTGTGACTGACGATCAGAAATGGCGCTGTGACTGACTGAAATCTTAGACTGCTGACAGGGGCTCCTCTCTGTGTTATAGTGCTATGACTGACTGACAATCAGAAATGGCTCTGTGACTGACTGAAATGTTAGACTGCTGACAGGAGCTCCTCTCAGTGTTATACTGCTGTGACTGACTAACTAACTAAAATAGTGTCCGGCAGGTGTGGGCGGTGCATGCAGCGTCTGCTGCGCCGTATTCTGATTGGTGGCTGCACTTCTGTGGGCAGAGCCGGCGAACTGACATGGTGTGTAGGCGATACAGGCTGCTTCTGCATGTGGGCGGTGTCTGCTGTGCCGTATCCTGATTGTTGGACGTGCTGCTGTGGGCTGAGCCGGCAAACTGACATGGCGTGTGGGCGGTGCAGGCGGCTTCTACATGTGGGTGATGCAGGCGGCGTCTGCTGCGCATTATCCTGATTGTTGGACGCTCTGTTGTGGGGTGAGCCGGCGAACTGACATGGCGTGTGGGCAGTGCAGGCGGCTTCTTCAACAATGCTTCCTGCTTGCCGGCGCACTTGTATGGGTGGTGTGTGAAGCGCTGTGTCCGCGCATGCCCAGTGTGCACTGGTGACACACACACGGACACAGCGCATTGACACTGTGCCTTAATTATATAGGATATAACTAACAAAGTGGACACTGGCTAAAAATTAACTTATATCTATCTATATATATATATATATATATATATATACAGTACAGACCAAAAGTTTGGACACACCTTCTCATTCAAAGAGTTTTCTTTATTTTCATGACTATGAAGGCATCAAAACTATGAATTAACACATGTGGAATTATATACATAACAAACAAGTGTGAAACAACTGAAAATATGTCATATTCTAGGTTCTTCAAAGTAGCCACCTTTTGCTTGGATTACTGCTTTGCACACTCTTGGCATTCTCTTAATGAGCTTCAAGAGGTAGTCCCCTGAAATGGTCTTCCAACAGTCTTGAAGGAGTTCCCAGAGATGCTTAGCACTTGTTGGCCCTTTTGCCTTCACTCTGCGGTCCAGCTCACCCCAAACCATCTCGATTGGGTTCAGGTCCGGTGACTGTGGAGGCCAAATAGCCCTTACTTTCAAAGTTTTCCCACTTTTTCGGCTGACTGACTGACCTTCATTTCTTAAAGTAATGATGGCCACTCGTTTTTCTTTAATTAGCTGCTTTTTTCTTGCCATAATACAAATTCTAACAGTCTATTCAGTAGGACTATCAGCTGTGTATCCACCTGACTTCTCCTCAACGCAACTGATGGTCCCAACCCATTTATAAGGCAAGAAATCCCACTTATTAAACCTGACAGGGCACACCTGTGAAGTGAAAACCATTTCAGGGGACTACCTCTTGAAGCTCATCAAGAGAATGCCAAGAGTGTGCAAAGCAGTAATCCAAGCAAAAGGTGGCTACTTTGAAGAACCTAGAATATGACATATTTTCAGTTGTTTCACACTTGTTTGTTATGTATATAATTCCACATGTGTTAATTCATAGTTTTGATGCCTTCAGTGTGAATCTACAATTTTCATAGTCATGAAAATAAAGAAAACTCTTTGAATGAGAAGGTGTGTCCAAACTTTTGGTCTGTACTGTATATATATATATATATATATTTATATAAAGCCCTAACTACAATTTCTTCTTTTTGAACAAAAAAAAGGAAAAATTGGCAAATGTTAAAAAAAAAATGCAAAAAAAATCATCCCCAGGTGCTGGCTGATCAGGCATGTATACACTGAACAGCACTTGGTGGTCTCAGCTCGCACGCAAAAAAAGTGGTGCAGAGCTGGAAAATGAAAAAAAAAAAAAAATGACCAAAAAAACGCACGGACCAGATGGCGTCTGTAAAAAAACAACGGGGGGGGGAGGGACAGGGATGGAGGGTGGTTTAGTGATCTGGAACTGCTGCAAATGACAAAAAAAATCGGAGCAGCAATTCCAGATGTTCTTCTTCTTTTCTTCCTTCAGCAGCAAAAGGTCAAATCGCAGGTTCAGCCCTTTCCTGTGTTGTTCCAGCCAATTGCAGCGCAGGCAGGGGACGCCAAACACTGGTGTCCCCTGCCTGATCTCGGGGGAGACAGGTGCAGAAACCGGCCAATGGCAGCGGTCGGAGCTGCAGGGGGGGGGGGGGGGAAACCTCCCTGTGCCCGTAGGAAAGATGGCTGCCTGCCGTACAGAGCAGCCATCATACCCCTGTCACCGAGCGATTTTTCTCAGGGACCGGGTGTACACAGCACCGTAGCTGTACGGCGCTGGGATTTCTGACCCACTTTCCAGCGCCAAAAGAGTAACTACACCTTTATATGAACTTCTAATATGTTGTCCCTAATGCCCTAATAAAACAATTTCTAATATACTTTATTAATCAGCTCACCGGAGTACGAAGTACACATTTTATGAATGGGGACGCAGCAGCGCTGTGAGTATGGGCAGGAGAGCATATTGCTGCTCCTGCCCGTGCCCCCCTAAGGTATACTAACTCCTGGCATAGTACATGAGTACCCTGTACCCATTTATTATGCCAGGATTAGCTGAGCCGAGCGGGCTCCTTCTTAGGGTGGCCACTTGAAGAGCGCCAAAAAGGAGAAAATCACACCCCAAAAGGGAGGACTGTGCTGGTGACAGTGGCGCACAATAGTTCAATACTACAGCATGCAAGATACTAGATTATATAGAATGTACATGTACAGATAATATTATGAAGAGAGAGAGAGGAGCAGAGGCAGTATATAATTATATATGTACAGTTGGTATAACCTGGGTATCACCTATATATAATTATATATGTACAGCTGGTATAACATGGGTATCTCCTATATATAATTATATATGTACAGCTGATATAAGTCATACACCTACTGGTATATAATATACTAGAAGATGTATAGATATAAGAAGATGTTATACCGTATAATATCTTCTTGTATATAGTGATATGGACCATGCTGATGATATAACCTGGGTATCTCCTGTATATAATTATATATGTACAGCTGGTAAGTTATACATCTTCTGTATATAGGTATGTGGGCCATGCCATAACCTGGGTATCTCCTTACATGATTATATATGTACAGCTGGTATAAGTTATACATCTTACTATACCAGAAGATGTATAACTTATACCAGGCCAGCTCATATACAGTATAATAATATACAGAAGTTACCAAGGCCAGATGGTAACTAGTAGTACCTGGGCCTAGGCCCTAGTGCCTAGTGGGCTGGCTGGCTGGCTCAGGCTGAACGCTGCTGAATTGACTTGGCAGTGAGCCAGTGGCACAAGCCTGAACGCTGGAGGCTGGCTGAGCTCACTGTGGGCTCACTGTGGACGGCGCACTCTGGCTGGATGATTTGAGGTGGCTGAGACGCTGAGTGAGTTCTGCCGCTGTGACTGGCTGGCAGAGAGAGAGAGAGCGAGGTGAGGGCAATGGCATTGCAGGGATCTCAAGTCTCCCGGACGTTCAGGGAGTCTCCCGCTATTAGATAGCGGCTCCCTGACACCCACATGTGAAACAATATATCCTGGAAAGGTTTACTGATAGCAGAGCAGAGAGATAAGAGAAGTGACAGGACACAGAGTTTAGATTACAGGTTGAATTAACCCTTTAGGGTCAAATTGGCTTCTCAAGGAGATATATATGTTAAAGGCATCCCTTTTTCTGTCTCATTCAGTAACTATAGAACTATTGAGAGAGATGTATTTTTTTAAATACATTTACACATTTAACCCTCCATTTTAATTATATTATTTACCCCCATTTAGAAATCAGAATGCTGCCCTGGACATAAGCATATGTTTAGCTCACAGGGCTTATAGGTGGTGACAGAATCCCTTTAATCATATACATAAATATCATAATTTGGGGCAGGGTAATGAGCCTAGTCCTCCACACCATAGAGCAAAGTGTGCAGATACTGCATATGTTTGGAAAATGTAATAAAAATTTCGTGAAAGAAAACCTCCCTGAAATGAGAAGTACACCTCCCTGAAATGGGTTTTTGCAGGTTAGGATGTCTGGCATTGAGTCACTGTGTAGTATAGAGTCTACTGTGGGCACTGGGCAGTGGCAGACTAGTAGTGTGGCACCAGCGGTGAGGTCCAGTCCCACACTCCTCTGTTCCCGACTTGCCGCCTGCACAAACCAGAATTGGCCGGTGCAGCTGCAGTGCCGATAACATTGTGAAGTCACGTAAGCATGCAGTGTGATCCAAACGTGCTGCCAGGCCCTGCCTCCTGCCAATTGGTACTTAAAGTGACCATACCTGAGCGGACCCGTCGTCCCGTCACACAAAACAACAAAAGAGGAGGACTTCTGGCCGTAAGGCCAGGACGGAGGACCAGGAGTCTAAAAACCGGACTGTCCAGCCTAAAACCGGACATCTGGCCCCCCTACTCCTGCTTCTGCCTGCTCCGCTAAGCTAAGAGCTGACATGCAGTTCTCTTAGCTTAGCGAAGTAGGCAGAAGCAGGAGCCCACTCCGCTCAGCTAATCCTGGCATAGTACATGGGTACACAGTACCTATGTACTGTGCCAGGAGTTAATAATCCTCCGGGGAGCACGGGCATGAGCAGCAATATGCGCTCCTGCAGTGCTCACAGCGCTGCTGATAAAATGTAATCTACAAAATTGATTAATAAAATATATTAGAAATAGTTTTATTAAGGCATTAGGGACAACATATTAAAAGTTCATATAAAGGTTTAGTTACCTTTTGAGCAGCATTTTTCTCTGATGAAACAGTACAGTCAGGCAAAGTACCAACCTGGTGCCAGCATCCATCATTCATTTGTGGATTGGTCCTGTCTTGTATGGGTACCAATCAGAAGAAAGGACTGAGGTTTATCTCTACAGACAATTTTAATAGAAGCACCAACTGTAATGAATATTACTAAAAAGAAAATATACAGTTAGGTCCATAAATATTGGGACATCGACACGATTGTAACATTTTTGGCTCTATGCACCACCACAATGGATTTGAAATTAAACAAACAATATGTGCTTTAACTGCAGACTGTCCGCTTTAATTTTAGGGTATTTACATCCAAATCAGGTGAACGGTGTAGAAATTACAACAGTTTGCATATGTGCCTCCCACTTGTTACGGAACCAAAAGTAATGGGACAACTCGCTTCTCAGCTGTTCCATGGCCAGGGGTGTGTTATTCCCTCATTATCCGAATTACAATGAGCAGATAAAAGGTTCAGAGTTCATTTCAAGTGTGCTATTTGCATTTGGAATCTGTTGCTGTCAACTCTCAAAATGAGATCCAAAGAGCTGTCACTATCAGTGAAGCAAACCATCATTATGGTGAAAAAACAAAACAAACCCATCAGAGAGATAGCAATAACATTAGGTGTGGCCAAAACAACTGTTTAGAACATTCTTAAAAAGAAGGAACGCACCGGTGAGCTCAGCAACACCAAAAGACCCAGATAATCACGGAAAACAACTGTAGTGGATGACCAAAGAATTCTTTCCCTGGTGAAGAAAACACCCTTCACAACAGTTGGCCAGATCAAGAACACTCTCCAGAAGGTAGGTGTTTGTGTGTCAGAGTCAACAATCAATAGAAGACTTCACCAGAGTGAATACAGAGGGTTCACCACAAGATGTAAACCATTGGTGAGCCTCAAAAACAGGAAGGCCAGATTAGAGTTTGCCAAACGACATCTAAAAAAGCCTTCACAGTTCTGGAACAACATACTATGGACAGATGAGACCAAGATCAACTTGTACCAGAGTGATGGGAAGAGAAGAGTATGGAGAAGGAAAGGAACTGCTCATGATCCTAAGCATACCACCTCATCAGTGAAGCATGGTGGTGGTAGTATCATGGCGTGGGCATGTATGGCTGCCAATGGAACTGGTTCTCTTATATTTATTGATGATGTGACTGCTGACAAAAGCAGCAGGATGAATTCTGAAGTGTTTCGTGAAATAGTATCTGCTCATATTCAGCCAAATGCTTCAGAACTCATTGGACGGTGCTTCACAGTACAGATGGACAATGACCCAAAGCATACTGCAAAAGCAACCAAAGAGTTTTTCAAGGGAAAGAAGTGGTATGTTATGCAATGGCCAAGTCAATCACCTGACCTGAATCCGATTGAGCATGCATTCCACTTGCTGAAGACAAAACTGAAGGGAAAATGCCCCAAGAACAAGCAGGAACTGAAGACAGTTGCAGTAGAGGCCTGGCAGAGCATCACCAGGGATGAAACCCAGCGTCTGGTGATGTCTATGCGCAGGGGAGGGCTGGCAGCCTTAGTCCTGGGGGGCAAATCCAGTCAAGTGGCCCATTTTTAGCCCCGCCCATTATTAGAAGCCCCTCCTACATATAATAGGCCACTCCCAACACACTGTACAGCTGACATTCTATAGTTGCGGCCGGTCTACACATCATACGGAGAGGGGAGGGTCTGTCCTGGCTGCACTGCCTGCTTATACAACAAGCTACAGCCAGGATGCTCCTCCGCTCTCCTCCCTCCCAGATCCTGCTCAAGGCCTGTGGTTCCCCCCCAACATCTGCCACCCGCCCGTGGCCTGCTGCCCCCTTTCGTCGTCCTCACCCAGCTCTGAATCCTCCTTCTGCAAATGGCAGGGGGAGGAGCCAGAGCATCTCCTCTCCTACATAGGGCCCCCTACCTCTTCCATCCAGTGATGTCACCTTTGTTGTAGACGTTCTCTTTCCTCATATTCTCCATTCAGACCAGACCGCCATGATGATTTTTCTGCCATCTCCAGTCTCTGCAGAGATTGAGAAACAGACATTAGTTTCCTGCCACCCCCAATACTATACTGCAGAAACAGTCCCCCTGGAAATACTACTACCACACAGATAGTGCCCCCAATACTGTGCCCGCTGTGCCCCTAATACTATACTGCAGAAACAGTACCCCTGGGAATACTACTACCACACAGATAGTGCCCCCTTAAACAATTATTGGCATACAGTGCTCTAAAAAATAACTGCGCTCAGACACTAATAGTATAAAGATAATGTCCCCCAAAAATAATTGTGCTAAGCTGATACTATGCCAGGGTGCCCCCAAAGTAACAGTGCCCCCCAAAATCCCACCAATAGAAATAATTCTCTGCCAGAGCACACTTAGTAGTAATAATGCCCCTATAGTGCCCTAGTAATCATGTTCCTCATAGCCCCCCAGTAGTAGTAAAGCTCCCCATAATACCTCCTAGTAGTACTAATTCTCCCTATAATATGACAGTACATGAAATACCCCCGCTTAGTGCCTGCAGTTGAGCTAATGTCCCCATAATGTATGCCAGTATAAAATACCCCTATATAGTGCCCCAGTAAATGCACTCATACTGCTCCTCTCCCCCTTCCCCATAGTGTCCCCCATAATATGCCAGTAAAAAAATGCCCCTTAGTGCCCCCAGCAGATGCCCCTATAGTGCTCCTCTCCCCCACAATGTGCCAGTAAAAAAATTCCCCTTCTTAGTGCCACCATATGCCCCAATAGTGCCCCCAAATAATGCCCCATAGTGCCGCTCTCCCCTATAGTGCCTGCCATAATGTGCCAGTAAAAAATGCCCCCTTAGTGCTACCAAATGCCATAGTGCCCCCCATAATGTTCCAATACAAAAGGCCCCTTTAGAGCCCCCACTTCCCCATAGTGCCCCCAAATAATGCCCCTATAGTAACACCAGATGCCCCATAGTGCTGCTCTCCCCTATAGTGCCCCCCAGAATGTGCCAATAATAAAA
Organism: Bufo bufo; assembly: GCF_905171765.1. Lineage (NCBI taxonomy): Eukaryota > Metazoa > Chordata > Amphibia > Anura > Bufonidae > Bufo > Bufo bufo. The sequence continues at coordinate 275,317,450 of NC_053394.1, read as the reverse complement.
AAAAAAGCCCCTTTAGAGCCCCTAGATACCCCCATAGTGCTCCTCTCCCCCATGGGGCCCCCCATAATGTGCCAGCAAGAAATGCCCCCATAGTGCCAGCTCCCCCCATAGTGCCAGCTCCCCCCCATAGTGCCAGCTCCCCCCCCCCCATAGTGCCATCCCCCCATAGTGCCAGCCCCCCCATAGTGCCAGCTCCCCCATAGTGCCAGCCCCCCCATAGTGCTAGCTCCCCCATAGTGCCAGCCCCCCATAGTGCCAGCCCCCCATAGTGCCAGCTCCACCCATAGTGCCAGCCCCCCCTATAGTGCCAACTCCCCCATAGTGCCAGATCCCCCCCATAGTGCCAGATCCCCCCCATAGTGCCAAATCCCCCCCATAGTGCCAGCCCCCCTATAGTGCCAGCTCCCCCCATAGTGCCAGATCCCCCCCCCATAGTGCCAGATCCCCCCCCATAGTGCCAGATCCCCCCCCATAGTGCCAGATCCCCCCCATAGTGCCAAATCCCCCCCATAGTGCCAGCCCCCCTATAGTGCCAGCTCCCCCTATAGTGCAAGCCCCCCCATAGTGCCAGATCCCCCCCCCCATAGTGCCAGATCCCCCTATAGTGCAGATCCCCCTATAGTGCCAGATCCCCCTATAGTGCAAGCCCCCCTATAGTGCCAGATCCCCCCCCATAGTGCAAGCCCCCCTATAGTGCCAGATCCCCCCCCATAGTGCCAGATCCCCCCCCATAGTGCCAGATCCCCCCCATAGTGCCAGCTCCCCCCCATAGTGCCAGCTCCCCCCCATAGTGCCAGCTCCCCCCCCATAGTGCCAGCTCCCCCCCATAGTGCCAGCTCCCCCCCCATAGTGCCAGCTCCCCCCCCATAGTGCCAGCTCCCCCCCCATAGTGCCAGATCCCCCCATAGTGCCAGATCCCCCCCCCCATAGTGCCAGATCCCCCCCCCATAGTGCCAGCCCCCCCTATAGTGCCAGATCCCCCCCCCATAGTGCTAGATCCCCCCCATAGTGCCAAATCCCCCCCATAGTGCCAAATCCCCCCCATAGTGCCAGATCTCCCCCCCCCCCATAGTGCTAGATCCCCCCCATAGTGCCAAATCCCCCCCATAGTGCCAAATCCCCCCCCCATAGTGCCAAATCCCCCCCCATAGTGCCAAATCCCCCCCCATAGTGCCAGATCCCCCCCCATAGTGCCAGATCCCCCCCCATAGTGCCAGCCCCCCCCCCCCCCCCCCCCATAGTGCCAGCCCCCCGCAAAGAAGAAAAAAAAAACACTAATACTTACCTCCATCAGCAGCGATGCAAGCCTCTTCTGGCCTGTGTCCCTGCTGTGTGCTGCCGGGCTCAGGCCGGCGTCGCGATGATAATGACGTCATCGCTCTGCCTGAGCCGGCCTCTGATAGGCTGCAGGCATTAGTGCCTGCGGCCTATCAGAAGAACAGGGGAGGGACACGCCTCTCCCTCCCCTGCCCCACAGCACACACACAGCACGGCCGCAATGGCATCCAGGGCCGCGCCGCCTGTGGTGATGATCGGCGGTGCGGCCCTGAAGAAAAAAAAAAAAAAAAAAATTTTTTTTTAAGACGGGCGGCCCAGCGGCCGTTTATTTAGGGCGGCCTGGGGGGCAATTGCCTCCCTGCCCCCCGGCCCAGCCCGCCCCTGTCTATGCGTTCCAGACTTCAGGCTGTAATTGACTGCAAAGGATTTGCAACCAAGTATTAAAAAGTGAAAGTTTAATTTATGATTATTATTCTGTCCCGTTACTTTTGGTTCACCTGATTTGGATGTAAATACCCTCAAATTAAAGCTGACAGTCTGCAGATAAAGCACATTTTGTTCATTTAATTTCAAATCCATTGTGGTGGTGTATAGAGCCAAAAATTTTAGAATTGTGTCGATGTCCCAATATTTATGGACCTGACTGTACTTACGTCTTCTTACACATCTGCGGTGTCTGTCTAATAAATGTGGGGGCTATTTATTTTGTGAGGTCACTCAGAGAACAAGTCTGTAAGGGGGTGGTGAGATACTCACCTTATAGTTCATCATTAATACAGTCTAAGGTTTTATTGTTTGATACTTTGTGCATGTTCTCTATGTGCTCCATTCCAGGGAGTACTTTCTGGTCTGGAAGAGGGTCAAAGTACAGCATTATTTGTTGAGTCCGGGATGGTGGTTCTTCACTGGGCATATGTAACTTAGGTGGGTGTTGTCACGGAACCATGAACCAGACGTATAACAAGAGATAAGTGAAAATAAGAAGGCTTTATTGAAAATAAAGCTGTAAAGCAAAAGTCCAAACGGATGGTGAAACCGAGCAGAGTCTTTGCGAAGCCAGAGGTCAGGAACCAGAAGGGTAGTCAGACGAAGCCAGGATCAGGAACCAGCAGGGTAGTCAGACGAAGCCAGGATCAGGAACCAGCAGGGTAGTCAGACGAAGCCAGGATCAGGAACCAGCAGGGTAGTCAGACGAAGCCAGGATCAGGAACCAGAAGGGTAGTCAGACGAAGCCAGGATCAGGAACCAGAAGCAGCAGCAGTCTTAGAAGCATGTGAACACAAGAGGACCAAGCAAGGAACTGAAGCCACAGACCTCCTATATATATGAGCTAGGCATCCAGCTCCTCCCAGGGGAAGGAGGAGCCGCAGGGTGGAAGGCTACAAGAAACCCAGAAACCAAGATGGCCGCCAGCACATGTCAAACGAAGGAGAGCAGCAAGCAGGTAAGACCATGACAGTACCTCCCCCTCAAGGGCCCCTCCTCCGCGGAGCACAAAACGGTTTCTGAGGGAAGCGTGCGTGGAAGGCTCGGAGCAAGGCAGGAGCATGGACATCTGCGGAGGGAACCCAGGAACGCTCCTCTGGACCATAACCACGCCAATGGACCAAAAACTGCAACCGACCGCGGACCAGGCGTGAGTCCAGGATATTGCTCACCTCATATTCCTCACGATTGCCCACTTGGACCGGACGAGGCCGAGGAACCGAGGAAGTGAAACGATTACACACCAGTGGCTTCAACAGGGAGACATGAAACACGTTGGAGATCCGCATGCCAGGAGGAAGCGCAAGGGCATAGGCTACCGGGTTTACCCTGCGAAGCACTCGGAAGGGACCAACAAAGCGAGGCGCCAGCTTGGGAGTGGGCACTCGAAGGTTGAGGTTGCGGGTGGACAACCATACACGGTCTCCGACCTGGTAGGAAGGAGCAGGCGCTCGTCTGCGATCAGCCTGGAGTCTCTGGCGCTGCGCAGAGACCTTAAGGGACTTCTGGATCTGTACCCAAGAAGCACGTAGGACGGAAAGGTGATCCTCCACAGCCAGAATATCCTGGGGAGAGAATACCTCCGGTAACACGGCAGGTTGGAACCCATAATTGGCCATGAAGGGAGACGTCCCAGAGGAAGAGTTCACCGCCGTGTTCCTGGCAAACTCAGCCCAAGGCAGGAGGTCAACCCAATTGTCTTGGTGATCGGAGACATAGCAACGAAGGAATTGCTCCAAGGCCTGATTGGATCGTTCTGCGGCCCCATTGGACTGAGGGTGGTAGGCCGAGGAGAAGGAGAGATGAATCCCCAACTGGGAGCAAAAGGCGCGCCAGAACCTGGACACAAACTGACTCCCCCGATCCGACACACATCTCCTTAGGCAAACCGTGCAACCGGAAGACCTCCCTGGCAAAAATCGTGGCCAACTCTTGTGCAGAGGGTAACTTCTTGAGAGGAACACAGTGGCACATTTTGGAAAACCGATCCACAATCATGAGAATGACCGTATGGCCTCGGGATGCAGGGAGGTCCACAATGAAATCCATCCCCAGGTGTGACCATGGACGCTCCCCGGTGGCTATGGGTTGCAGAAGGCCCAACGGAAGGTGCCGAGGGGACTTACTCTGGGCACAAACGGAGCATGCCGCTACATATGCGGCGATGTCGGAACGTAGGGAAGGCCACCAGAACAGACGTGAAACAGCCCAGGACAGCTGATTCTTTCCAGGATGCCCCGCGGTCTTGGAGTTATGGTAGGTTCGCAACAACCGAGTGCGCAACTCCTCAGGCACAAAACATCTGCCGTTGGGTCTCCCAGAGGGAGCACCAGATTGAGCCGCCAAAATCTGCTCACCCAGGGGAGAGGTCAGGCTGGTGCGAATGGCGGCCAGGATCTGATTCGGAGGTATGACCGAAGTCGGAATCGACTCCTCCCTGGACAGCTCGGAGTACTGCCGTGATAAGGCATCCGCCCTGATGTTCTTGGAACCGGGTAGGTAGGAGACCACGTAATTAAAACGTGACAAGAACAGAGCCCATCTGGCCTGACGTGGTGTCAATCTCTTGGCCTCAGAAAGGTAGGTCAGATTCTTGTGGTCCGTCAGGATGAGAACCGGAACCACCGAACCCTCGAGCAAGTGCCTCCATTCTTTAAGGGCCTGCACGATGGCCAATAACTCCCTGTCACCAATCTGATAGTTGCACTCCGCGGAAGACAGTTTCCGGGAGTAAAACCCACAAGGAAGCAGAGGACCCTCTGGTGTTCTACGCTGAGACAGAAGGGCGCCTACTCCCGTCTCAGACGCGTCCACCTCGAGGACAAAGGGCAACCCAGGGTTGGGATGCGACAGAATCGGAGCCGACACAAAGGCGGACTTTAGGGCCTCAAAAGCTCGGATGGCCTCGAGCGGCCAGACCTGGGAATTACTGCCCTTCCTGGTCAGATCCGTGAGAGGCTTGGCCAGCATGGAAAAGTCCCTGATGAACTTCCGATAATAATTGGCGAAGCCCAAAAAGCGCTGCAGGGAACGAAGACCACTGGGCTGGGGCCACTGTAAGACAGCCGAAACCTTCTCAGGATCCATGGAGAACCCCTCAGCGGAAATGATGTAACCTAAGAAGGTTGCCTGGGATCGGTGAAATTCGCATTTCTCAAGCTTACCGAACAGCTTGTTCTCTCGTAACCGTTGCAACACTCATCTGACATCCAGAATGTGGGCCTCCATGGATTCAGAATATACCAAGATGTCATCCAAATAGACTACCACACACTGCTGCAACAGGTCACGGAAAACATCGTTGATGAATTCCTGAAAGACTGCGGGCGCATTGCACAACCCAAAGGGCATAACCAAGGATTCGTAATGACCGGTCCTGGTGTTAAACGCGGTCTTCCACTCATCGCCCGCCTTGATCCTTACCAGGTTATATGCCGCCCTCAGGTCGAGTTTGGTAAAGACCGTGGCCCCTTTAAGGCGATCGAACAGCTCGGAAATCAAGGGTATCGGGTAAGCGTTCTTGATCGTGATGCGATTGAGACCCCTGTAATCGATGCAAGGCCTCAACTCACCGCCCTTCTTTTTCACAAAGAAAAATCCAGCCCCTGCCGGGGACGAAGATTTGCGAATGTGTCCGCGTGAAAGCGCCTCCCTCACGTACTCCTCCATGGCCTCATTCTCCGCTACCGACAGTGGATAGACTTTGCCACGAGGAGGAACGGCACCAGATTGTAACTCTATGGCACAATCATATGGGCGGTGCGGAGGTAGGGCAACCGCGCGCACCTTATCGAATACATCCCGGTACTCCTCATATTCAGGAGGCAACAGAGAGTCCGAGGAAGTACACAGCAACTTGACAGACCCATGGATGCAACTAGCCCCACACTGCGGTGACCACGAGAGGATTTTGACCGATCTCCAATCGAAAGTCGGATTATGCTTCTGGAGCCAGGGGTACCCCAAGACCACCGAGTAGTGTGGAGACGAAATAACCTGGAGGCAGACCGACTCTCTGTGAACGGCACCAATGGCTATCCCCACTGGAAGGGTCTCATGAGTCACGTGTGGCGGCAGAAGGGGTCTGCCGTCTATCACCTCAAGAGCCAGTGTGGAACCTCGAGCCTGCAGAGGAATGGAATTGGCGGCAGCGAACACACTATCAATGAACAAACCACCAGCACCAGAGTCCACCAACGCCTGGGTCGTCACCGAGCCCCCGACCCAGGAGAGGACAACAGTGATCAGTGGTTTGTCAACACGGGAAACCGGGGACGAGGAGACTCCACCCAAGATCTGCCCCCAACAGGATCTCAGGGTACGAGCGTTTCCCGGACGGTTCGGACATGCCAACCGAAAATGCCCACCGAGACCACAGTACATGCATCGGCCCTCACGTCTCCGGAGTGCCCTCTCCCCCTCGGACAGGCGAGCAAACCCCAGCTGCATGGGTTCACCCCCAGACAAGTCATCCCCAGGAGGCGTGGGAGGAGAGGGAGGCACGGGTGGGACAGCAAACGTAGGCACCAATCTGTTAGAAGACCTCCGCAGGTTCTCCTTAAAGGAAGGTCTCTCCCTGAGTCTGGTGTCAATCAAAATCAGGAAAGAAATAAGAGACTCAAGCTCAACTGGTAGGTCCTTAGCTGCAACCTAATCCTTCAAGGCATCCGAGAGACCATGAGAGAAAGCAGCGACCAGAGCCTCATTATTCCAGCCCACCTCTGCTGCCAGGGTACGAAACTCAATGGCGTATTCAGCTACGGATCGTGAACCCTGTCTGATGGACATAAGGAGCTTCGCAGCAGAGGCAGCACGAGCCGGCACATCGAATACCTTCCGAAGAGAAGCAACAAAACCGGAAAACTCGGCAACCACCGGATTGTTGTTCTCCCATAAAGGGCTGGCCCAGGCCAAGGCCTTGTCCGAGAGCAGCGAGATCAAGAAGCCCACCTTTGATCTCTCAGTAGGAAAGGCATGTGGCAGCAACTCGAAATAAATGCCCACCTGGTTAAGGAAACCTCGGCACTGAGTTGGCTCTCCCCCAAAGCGCTGTGGAAGAGGGGCAGAACCGGTCATACCCCGAAACACCGCAGGCGCAACAACAGGTGTCGGGGTAGACTCTGGCGCAACAACCGGAGCGGCAGTAGGAGCGAGCCCAGGAGCGACAACCGACCCATCGGCAACGGGAGCGAAATGAGCCGTGCGTTCAAGCAGGGTTTGCAACGCCACAGCGAACCGACCCAACAGGTGATCCTGCTGATCAAGTCTGGCAACCAGCGTGAGTAGCGAGGATGGCCCTGTACCGTCAGAATTCATGGCTTGGTCCTAATGTCACGGAACCATGAACCAGACGTACAACAAGAGATAAGTGAAAATAAGAAGGCTTTATTGAAAATAAAGCTGTAAAGCAAAAGTCCAAACGGATGGTGAAACCGAGCAGAGTCTTTGCGAAGCCAGAGGTCAGGAACCAGAAGGGTAGTCAGACGAAGCCAGGATCAGGAACCAGCAGGGTAGTCAGACGAAGCCAGGATCAGGAACCAGCAGGGTAGTCAGACGAAGCCAGGATCAGGAACCAGCAGGGTAGTCAGACGAAGCCAGGATCAGGAACCAGAAGGGTAGTCAGACGAAGCCAGGATCAGGAACCAGAAGCAGCAGCAGTCTTAGAAGCATGTGAACACAAGAGGACCAAGCAAGGAACTGAAGCCACAGACCTCCTATATATATGAGCTAGGCATCCAGCTCCTCCCAGGGGAAGGAGGAGCCGCAGGGTGGAAGGCTACAAGAAACCCAGAAACCAAGATGGCCGCCAGCACATGTCAAACGAAGGAGAGCAGCAAGCAGGTAAGACCATGACAGGTGTCCCGTAATGAAAGGGGTTGACTCCTGCCAGAAAAAATATTATGGTTGTGAGAAGTACTGTTAGAGCTTAGGAATTAATTCTACTTTGGAGCATCCCCTGTGAGACCCAGAGGGTAAAGAAGGACAAAGAGCCATCAGGACGGAAGGTGGTCTTCCTTCAGAACTCTGAGTACCACTGATAGCAGTGTTGTTTAGCAGTCAGCCGTCTTTTCTTCAAATGTTACTGCACTTTGAGAACCACTTTGCCATTGCGACCAGTGGCGTACCTAGAGAAGTAGGGGCCCCATAGCAAGGTTTAAACCAGGCCCCACACACAGGACAGAAGGGTTTCTGCCTAAACCCCTTTTAATGACCCTGCCTCATTTGCTAAAAGTTGTTCCTTTAGAGAGTAGAGTCCCGACCAAGTTTTCACCTTCAGAAGAGAAGATAATCCCAACTAAGACTGGGCCCCCTCTTGCCCTGAGCCCCATAGCAATCGCATGGTCTGCCGCTATGGTAGTTACTACCCTGATTGTGACATATCAAAAGTTTTTGATTGGTAGGGGTATGAGTGCTGAACGAGATTAGAGAACCGTTCACATAACATGTTGTCTCTCCTTGATGCAGGAGACAGCTCAATAGAAGCCTATGAGCCAATCTGGGGTATGTCTTCTAAAGCAAGGAGAGGGAGCATGCTAGGTGAGCTCTTCTCTCTCCTCGTTCTAGTGATCAATGGGAGTCTTACAACCTATACTCTCACTCAAGTTCAAAAGTTTTTTTCAAAGTGTAGGTACCCTTCAGGTGAAATAGCTGCCATCCTGATGTTTATTTTCTAAACTTGTAACCCATACAAGTAAGGCTGGTGGTGTACAGCGCTTTTGCATCCTTTTTTATTCCCCAATGTATATGTTAAATGTAAAACAAAAACGTGATGTGAACCCATGTGGGTGATTGAGTCAGCACAACCCTGTATGCAGGTGCACATCGCTATGGCGAAATACATATACAAAAGCAAAATACAAATGCAATAGCACTCTGCAACCAGCATTCTGCCCTGCCTCTATGCTGGATGAGGCATTGGTGTACATTTTGGCCAAAGCGTAATAAGCCACTCACCACGTCAAGGTCGCCTCTATGGAGTGGTCCCTAACACTAGTTCCTACCTGTTTATGGCCCATAAATAGGTAGGAACTAGTGTTAGGGGCCACTCCATAGAGGCGACCTTGACGTGGTGAGTGGCTTATTACGCTTTGGCCAAAATGTACACCAATGCCTCATCCAGCATAGAGGCAGGGCAGAATGCTGGTTGCAGAGTGCTATTGCATTTGTATTTTGCGTTTGTGATGTGAACCCAACCTTAGAGAAAAAAAAAGACTTGCCAAGACTGGGTGATCATGTACACCATCCCTGCTACAGCTAGAAGGTGCCCTCTTTATGTTCTAATAGCAGAAGTTGCGAAGATCTGGTAAGACTACTTCCAGCTTCAAATTGAAAAGAAACAAAAAAGATAGTAAAACACTAACGGTAATGGAAATGATGAAGCCTGAAAAGTGCTTCCCCTCATTGATTTCACTGAACACATTTTCATCAGTTTCCTCACGACTTTCCATTTAAAGATAAATATCTTTCTGCTCATTGCATGATCTGTGTGGATTTATCAGTACAGCAAGTGCCACTGTCCTAGTGCTAATGAAAGTATAGATTTGTCGTTCTCAGAATGAGCCTTCTGCATTACATCTGGAATTCACTTCAGGGCTTCAGATGACATGCATACGGTATATATTATAAATGCTTCAGTATAATACAAACCTACCCATTCAGGTATACGCGAGTGACGTATTAAATAAAACAACAGTAAAACTTACTCCAACTAAACACAGAATGTACAATACCCACATAATACCATCATGCAGTGCCCTAATAATACCGCCATACAATGCTTATATACCAACAAACATTGTCTGAACAGCATATTGCCATATATCTTATTCAGGGTATCAGTAAAGCATCAAAGAGTTACAAGTTGTAAAATTCATATGCAGTACCTTGACCCGAAAAAATGCTTACAGCACAAAATGTTATTCACATGTACATATGATTAGAAGAATGGTATGGTGTTCCATAGCTGCTGACAGACAATGGCATATGTAGAAGAGACGCAAACATTAAACTAGACCAGGGATTAGCAACCTTCGGCACTCCAGCTGCTGTGAAACTACAACTCCCAGCATGTAAACTTACTTGGCTGTTCTTGTAACTCCCACAAAAGAGAAAGGAGGATTCTGTGAGTTGTAGTGCCGAAGGTTGCTGAACCCTGAACTAGACCCATTATGGTGGTGGGTTTTCATTCCAGGAACAGTATTGGTTTTCCCCTCCAAGCCCTTTCCGTGATCCTTGGGATAAATGCCTACCATTTTGTTTGCTAATAATACAATTGCTTTGTAGGGTGAGTTGCATGGGACTGCTGAAAGGGCAGTAAAATAGAATTTTATAAATAGGAACAAATTCAGGACTAATGTATATTCACAACTTTTTTTTAATAAAGACAGTATGTCAGGTTAAGATGACTACCGTCACACACAAACAGGGATATGACAGCCCTAAAACTGATGATAGACTTTTGCAGCTAGAGTCACTACCTCTCCTATCCTCCGCTCTGGCTCCTCCCAGGTCATGGCAATTCTACCATTTAGGTAGTTGAAAATAAAAGGCAGCAGGAAGACTCCTCTGAACAGCCCTGCATACATACGTGTCTGCGAGCAATACTGTACTTGCTATGTAGAGAGACCCCCACAGATAAAGACGTATGCAGGAAGGCTTAAAGGGGTTCTCCGGGAATGATTTTAAATGGCCAGACTGGCCTAATACAAAGATGCCTAGGGGGTGGGGCCTATGATATGTCATCCTGCCCCCCTAGACAGCTCGCTCTTAGGGTCCATTCCCACGTCCGCAATTCTGTTGCGCATTTTGCGGAACGGAATTGCGGACCCATTTATTTCTATGGGGCCGCTCGATGTGCTGCCCGGATCCGGAATTGCGGATCCGCACTTCCGGGTCCGCAATTCTGTTCCTGAAAAAAATAGAACATGTCCTATTCTTGTCCGCAATTGCGGTCAAGATTAGGCATTTTCTATTAAGTGCCGGCAATGTGCGGTCCGCAAAATGCGGAACGCACATCGCCGATGTCCGTGTTTTGCGCATCCGCGGATCAGTGGATCCGCAAAACACACACGGACGTGTGAATGGACACTTTTCCTGTTATTTATTCATTTATTTATTGAGTTTTCTGCATTTTTTTTATTTTTTTATTATAATATTAAATAAATTTTAACATAAGGATAAAATATAAAATAGGATGATAAATATGGACAGTGAGATCTGGAGTAAAGATTGCACAAGCAGCTTCAGAATAATCTTGGAATTATTTAGTTTATTTCCATTGGTGGGCTCGCTGACATAAGGGAAAGCTGATCCATTCTCATTTGTCAAAATAGGAATGGACACCAGAAGAGGGAAAAAGACAAGATTCCAATTTTGAGTCCGAAATCAGAAGAAAAAAAAACAGAAGAATACGTCTCTCTTACCTCTGGGAGCTGCATCATAATTGCCTGATTTGGGATTATGTGGCTGTAAGAAAAATATAATGTTTTATAATAAGAAAATGCTCTTTCCAGGTAGTAGACTCATGACCCCATGTGTGTATATGATACACTATAGTTCACTGCAACGCATGTACAGTGCACCCCATGGGTGTATAGTGCACTGCACCCCTGTGTATATAGTACACTACACTCCTGTGTGTATACACTAGGCTACTTTGACACTAGCGGCAGCCTTCTCCGGCAGGCTGTTCCGGCGGGTGAACAGGCTGCCGGATCCGTTATGCCGCTAGTTCACGCGTGCAGCTGGAGGTCCGCTCCGGCCCCATTGACTATAATGGGTGTATGCAGAGTACACTGCAAGATGAGAATTTATATAACATGTAATAGTGTATATAATACACTGCACCACATGTATACTGCAACCCATGAGTATATAGTACACTGCTCCCTATGTAAACTGTACCCCGTGTGTGTATATAATACACTGCATCACATGTATAATGCACCCCATGAATATATGGTATATTGCAAGCCATGTATATATAGTACAGCGCCCCATAACTCTTATATCCAGTGATGTGTTACGGAAAGAAAAGGCGCTAAAAACATACTTTATTATTATATTCCTTAAAAAGAAGAGCGGGGGGGGGAGGGGGGGGGGGTCACCATAAATACACACGTTCAAAGCTGGGCTTTAGTCAATCAGGCATCCCAGCCAGTGAGTGTGTCATAAAGTGCCACAAAAAAGCTAATAAGCTATGTGGTCACTAAGGAAAGGGATACAAAAGGGGGTGGGTAGTATGAACAGTCTGGAAAGGACTGATCCTTAAATGTCTCTAGCTGTAGGTATGACCAGCTAGAGTCGGACTAAATGGACCAGTAAGCGCTGGGTCAATGGTCAGTGTGCTGGTGACCAACCCAGAAGCTGAAAACTTAACACAGACCTACCTATCCCAGCTAAACTACAAGTACACATTGTTCTATAACCACATCCATCCCTGTAGTCACTGTATGTCTCTTTCTTTTTTCCTTTTCCTGCACTTCGGCCCGGGGCGCCTTGTATATACACATACTTTGGTGCATTTATTATTAACTTTGTTCTAATGTTTATTTGTCTCCTTATTTGGATACATACCTGCCTACTGTATCCCCTTCTACTCGTGTTAGGTGGGCGGGCTCGTAACTCCGTGGGACCGTGATATGCAGGCGAGCGAATGGTTCCGCCTGCTAACATAGAAACATAGAATGTGTCAGCAGATAAGAACCATTTGGCCCATCTAGTCTGCCCAATATACTGAGTACTATGGATAGCCCCTGGCCCTATCTTATATGAAGGATGGCCTTATGCCTATCCCATGCATGCTTAAACTCTTTCACTGTATTTGCTGCTACCACTTCTGCAGGAAGGCTATTCCATGCATCCACTACTCTCTCAGTAAAGTAATACTTCCTGATATTACTTTTAAACCTTTGCCCTTCTAATTTAAAACTGTGTCCTCTTGTTGAAGTTTTTCTTCTTTTAAATATTCTCTCCTCTTTTACCTTGTTGATTCCCTTTATGTATTTAAAAGTTTCTATCATATCCCCTCTGTCTCGCCTTTCTTCCAAGCTATACATGTTAAGGTCCTTTAATCTTTCCTGGTAAGTTTTATCCTGTAATCCATGTACCAGTTTAGTAGCTCTTCTCTGAACTCTCTCCAAACTATCAATATCCTTCTGGAAATATGGTCTCCAGTACTTAGCACAATACTCCAAATGAGGTCTCACTAATGCTCTGTAGAGCGGCATGAGCACCTCCCTCTTTCTACTGGTAATGCCTCTCCCTATACACCCAAGCATTCTGCTAACATTTCCTGCTGCTCTATGACATTGTCTGCCTACCTTTAAGTCTTCTGAAATAATGACCCCTAAATCCCTTTCCTCCGATACTGAGGTTAGGACTGTATCACTGATTTTAGATTCTGCTCTTGGGTTTTTACGCCCCAGGTGCATTATCTTGCACTTATCAACATTAAATTTTAGTTGCCAGATTTTTGACCATTCCTCTAGTTTTCCTAAATCCTTTTTCATTTAGTGTATCCCTCCAGGAACATCAACCCTGTTACAAATCTTTGTGTCATCAGCAAAAAGACACACTTTACCATCGAGGCCTTCTGCAATTTCGCTGATAAAGATATTAAACAATATGGGTCCCAGAACAGATCCCTGAGGTACCCCACTGGTAACAAGACCATGGTCTGAATATACTCCATTGACTACAACCCTCTGTTGTCTGTCACTCAGCCACTGCCTAATCCATTCAACAATATGGGAGTCCAAGCACAAAGACCGCAATTTATTGATAAGCCTTCTATGTGGGACAGTATCAAAAGCCTTACTAAAGTCTAGATAAGCGATGTTTATTGCACCTCCGCCATCTATTATTTTAGTCACCCAATCAAAAAAATCAATAAGATTAGTTTGACATGATCTCCCTGAAGTAAACCCATGCTGTTTTTCCTCTTTTAATCCATGGGATTTTAGATGTTCCACAATCCTCTCCTTAAATATGGTTTCCATTAATTTCCCCACTATTGATGTCAGGCTTACTGGCCTATAGTTGCCCGATTCCTCCCTACTACCTTTCTTGTTAATGGGCACAACATTTGCTAATTTCCAATCTTTTGGGACGACTCCTGTTACCAGTGATTGGTTAAATAAATCTGTTAATGGTTTTGCTAGTTCACCGCTAAGCTCTTTAATAGCTTTGGGTGTATCCCATCAGGCCCCTGTGACTTATTTGTATTAATTTTAGACAGCTGACTTAGAACCTCTTCCTCTGTAATGACACATGCATCAAAAGATTCATTAGTCTTCCTAACTGAGGTCCTTTTCTTTCATTTTCCTTTGTAAAAACTGAACAGAAGTATTCATTGAGGCAGTCAGCTAGTTCTTTATCTTCTTCCATATACCTTCCTTCTTTTGTTTTTAATTTGGTAATTCCTTGTTTTATGGACGGTAGATAGAAAAGACGCGGCACTCACCAGGGTCTGGAAATCTTCAAAAGGCTTTAATGCTTACACAGTAGCATGGCTGCACAGGCTGGGGAGCTTCCTCAGACCGCCTATGACGCACAGGCGCACTAAAGTACATTTAAGAGCGGCCACTGATCATCACCATAGTGACCACGGACGCTCCACAGGTGCGCAGCTGTAGCAAATACAGAAAGGAAACATGGAAACATTACAAGCGCATACAAAGTAGCACTGAAGCAAAACATGGCAACACACTATCTATCCTGGGGGCGACAGATTCCAGAAGCATGACATAATAATAGGGGGATGCGATGCAAATAATATATAGAGAAACAAAGTCTCTAAATGGCATAATTAAGCCCATACAGACCATAGACACACCCCGTAGTTTAGGGAGACCGACCATTAACGGCAGGTAACCCCTCCCAAGGGGGTGTATGTTAAAGCTCGGATGCTGGTGATGAGAAGAAGGTGAAAGAAGGAAATAAGTGTTCAAAAGGAACAACCACACGTGGGATATCCAGAAACGGACAAATTCCTTGTTTTAGTTTAGTTTTTTCATTTATGTATCTGAAGAATGTCTTATCGCCTTTTTTCACTGACTGAGCTAATTTCTCTTCTGCTTGTGCTTTAGAATCTCTTATAACTTGCTTGGCCTCTTCCTGCCTAATCTTATAAATTTGCCTGTCATCCTCGTTTTTAAAAAAAAAATAATTACTAAATGCTATCTTTTTGTTTTTAATGATTTTGGCCACTTCTGCTGAGTACCACAGTGGTCTCTTCCTTTTTTGCTTTTATTGACAAGCCTAATGCAATTATCTGTTGCCTTCAATAGTGCCACTTTTAAGTAGTCCCGTTTTTCTAAAATCGAAAACTTTTGTTTTTGTGTGGTGTGACTCAGTCACTGTACTTATAGTAAACCACACTGACTGGTGATCACTAGATGCTAAGCATTTTCATTGGTCCCTCTTGACTGCCCATCCTCCTGGGGGTGTGTTCTTCCCCCTATATATGGTAGCGTTTCGAGCGGCCATTCACGGCCGTCATAGTGCCGGTTACGCTACCGCACACAACTTGTGTGGCAGCTTTTTTGTTACTATAATCCACGTGCACCTTACCTGCTCCTGATGATTCTTTATAAGAAACGCATCGAGCATGACCATAGACGCTGTATGGGAGTTGTAGTTTAGCTGGGATAGGTAGTTAGGTCTGTGTTAAGTTTGCAGCTTCTGGGTTGGTCGCCAGTACCCTGACCATTTACCCAGCGCAGTATTGAGTCTGCTGCTACTGGGCTGGTCACCAGCACACTGACCATTGACCCAGTGCTTACTGGTCCATTTAGTCCCACTCTAGCTGGCCATACCTACAGCTAGGGACATTTAAGGATCAGTCCTTTCCAGAGTGTTCATACTACCCATCCCCTTTTGTATCCCTTTCCTTAGTGACCACATAGCTTATATGCTTTTTTGGTGGCTGTCACTAGTCACTTATAGGCAACTTATATGTGGCACTTTATGACACACTCACTGACTGGGATGCCTGATTGACTAAAGCCCAGCTTTGAACGTGTCTATTTATGGTGACCCCCCCGCTCTACTTTTTAAGGAATATAATAATAAAGTATATGTTTTTAGCGTCTTTTCTTTCCGTGACACTTGTAATTGAATAAGACGCACATCTTTGGTATTGGTTTAATCAGTGATATCATATCCAGTGATGTGTCTGCAGTGTCCTGAAACACACTGCTTAAAGGGAATCTGTCACTTGGTTTGACCATATTAAGCTCTCACCATTGCCATGTTTAATAAAATACCTCATCTCCTGCAGTGGTTTTCTTTCTTATATTCATGCTTTCATTTTGCTAAAAAAGCGATCTTTGTATTATGCAAATGAACCCTGAAGGTGCCCAGAGAAGCGTTATTCTTCACTTTCTGAGCCCAGTAACGCCCCCTGAAGTGCCTAGCCTGCCTTCGTTTATAGCCCAAGCATGCCTCCTCGCTATGCAGTATCGTCCCACAGCCTAGTTTAACGGCGCTGCTCCCTCTGATACATCAGCTAATTCATTTGAACCACGCACCTGGAATCTTCAGGTCGTCCGGCTGAAAACTTGCATAGACGCAGTACTGCCTACTGCCTGCGCCTGCGCCTGTGCGATCCAACCGCTCCTGAGGGCAACAGCCTCAAAAGTGTCACTGGGCATGCGCCGAGCCCAGTGACGTCTTCTTATTTCTGTTGCCCTCAGGAGCGGTTGGATCGCACAGACGCTGGCAGCAGGCCAGCAGTTTCTGTGTCACTATCACTGCTTGCTGTCAGTGAATAGACTTTTGCATTGAACCTAAAATGGCCACCGGGGGCCTTCTTGATTAATTTACTGCACCATCTTTGTGTAAACGCCCTGCTAGCGGTGGGAAAACTGAGTTACACCCCCTATAGAGCGGGAAAAGAGAAGCCAATCCTCTTATGTAAAATAACATTACAATTGTGCCAATACTGTCGCAGCTGCTAATACTTGCAAATCAGCGCCGCCCTTCCTGCCTTGCAAACCGACCTAGGGGGAGGGCCTGAAAAGGGAGCGTGACGTGCGCACGCTCGCAAAAGAGACGCGAGACTACGTGAGGGTGAACGGAAAAAATAGGGAGATCAACAGCCCTTCTCCTCAGAACAAATATATTAGTGAGTGCCGCTGGGAAAAAGTAACCTTAAGCGGGACTGTTTGGGAACATAATCTGCCTAAGGCCTCATGCATACGACCGTTGTGTGTTTTGCGGTCCGCAAACCGCAGATCCGCAAAACACGGATGGCGTCCATGTGCGTGGACAAGAATAGAACAGGTTATATATTTTTTGCGGACCACGGAACAGAGCAACGGATGTGGACAGCACACAGAGTTCTGTCTGCATCTTTTGCGGCCCCATTGAAGTGTATGGGTCCGCAACCGAGCCGGCAAAACTGCGGCTCAGATGCGGACCAAAACAACGGCCGTGTGCATGAGGCCGTACAGAGCACCATACTGCTCTGTATTAAGTTGTCACAATGTCTCCGAGACACCTACAAAGTAACAGTTGCCCATAGCAACGCAACACAAAAAGTGTGTAAAACTATATTTAACCTGCATTATATTGAAGGCCTGTCACTGCCATGTCTGAACAAGGAGATAGTGTGCAGCCTGACCTCAACAGGTCCCCTGCAGTAGCCGCAGCTGGTCCTAGTGCATCACCGCTGCAGCACCAAGCATGATGCCTTTAACAATGCCTTATTTCTTTGGAGCACCCTGGTTCCCACGATACGCAGGGGAAGCTCATACTTTAAGAGAATTTAAAGAAAAACTGTTGGCTATATTCAGATTGTACCCTGTGTCAGCAGAACAGCAAATGGAAATCCTCCTTGCACAATTGAAAGGAGCGGCCCGCAGAGAAGTGCAATCCTGGCCAAGCTCAGAGAGAAAAACACTGAAGCAGATATTTGCACGACTCTACGCAACGTTTGAACCCAGGACTGTGTCAGAGGTCAAGATGCGATTCTTCAGCAACAGACAGCAGCCGGGTGAGTCACTTAGAGACTTTGCATTATCCTTACAGGAAGAGCTGTTATACATGTAGACCCCCATGATGCAAAGGATCAAGATAAAAGGTGTTAGGACAGAAACCAGTTAAAATTCCAGTTAAAAATGTTAGCTGCACAGCACCCAAGTTCTACCTTCCTAGACTTTAAAGAACTAGCTATCAGTATTTTGGGGAAAGACCCACAACCAGAGCCTGCTAGGCCTGCTGAAATGTCTGTGTATAAGCAAACTACATCTCCAAACTATAGTCAGTCAGAAAGCCCAAGCCCCCATTGCTGATGCAGTCGCTGCCTTGACAGCAATTTAACTTCCTAACCAAAAGTCTGGAGAAAGTATGCAAAAAAATAGAACAGTGAGAGAAACCTTTATGGCTGGAGGATGAGACTCCATCACCAAGGAAACATTTCCCTCCTGATTATGAAGAGACTTATCCCAGAAACGCTGGTAGACGTCTCACTGACCGCTTTAACGAACAAAAGCGACCCATTTGTACATACTGTCACAAGCCAGGTCATAAAAAAAATGATGTGCTGGCAGTTGAAAGGTCGACCCCCGAGGCCAAGGACCGCACCTCGGGAGGTAGAGCAGTAGGTCCAGAAGATCCCAGCTGGATGCCTAGATATGTAGGCTCTCGTCCAGAAGTGGCTCTCCGAAACAATGGGGTTCCCTTTGTTGCCTTATTGGATAACGGGTCTCAAGTCACAACTATCCAACGGAATGCCTTTGAGGAATACTGGGACCAAAACCAGCTGACACAGCCACCAGAATCCTGGCTGAGCATTATAGCCAGCAACGGCAAACCTGTGCCAGTGTATGGATACTGGGAGCCAACTCTTCAAGTGGAGGAACCACACTACCCCAACAAGGTATCATTGTTGTACAAGTCAGGGAAGATAACAACCCTCCAGTAGTCCTAGGAATGAACATCCTTAGGAACTGTTATACTAAAAATGCTTGGAGCTTTGCACAAGTCTATGCCTACCGCTTTACCTGCCTCCAAAAAGGTGATCCAACCGACCATCCGTATATTAAGTGCACAACAGAAATTTGCTAATGAGAAAGGAGAGATTTGCTGTGCTCGCATCAAAGATAACCAACCAGTGATACTGAAACCCAATACTGAAATACTCCTATGGTGCCAAGCCGCTCTTGGAATCCAAGGTCAAGACTACCAAGCCTTAGTAAAAGCTATCAACCTACAGGACCATCCTCTAGTCCAAGCTGCAAGAAGCCTAGTAACTGTTTCTCAAGGTAAAGTGCCAATTTGTCTCCTGAACTTAAGTAGTAGCAGTATAACTTTGACCAAGCACTGCCCTGTTGCTCAGTTGTTACAAGTCACTTTCCAAGATGTTATCAGTGTACCTGCAGCTACGACTGAACAGTCTACTGAAAAGCTGAATACTCCATATACATCATGGTGGACAGAACTCCATGTGGGAGATACTTCTACACCTGAGGAACAAATTGAAGAAGTCTTAAAAGTCATAAAGGAACATCATCAAGCCTTCAGTAATCATCCTTCAGATTATGGAGAGGTCAGTGTAATCAAGCACACCATACCTACCGTTTCACACCCGCCAATTAAAGAAAGGTACCGCCAACTATGTACCAATCTGTGAAAGAAATGATCCAGGAGATGAAAGATTCAAAAATCATCAAAGACAGCCATAGTCCATGGGCTGTACCTCTAGTCCTTGTCCGAAAGAAAGATGGTAACATTCGGTTTTGTGTGGACTACAGGAAGATTAATCAAATTACCCACAAGGATGCCTATCCTTTACCAAGAATCGAGGAGTCCTTGACAGCATTAGGATCCTCAGCTTACTTTTCTACTCTGGATTTAACCAGTGGGTACTGGCAGGTACCCATGGCTCCTGAAGATCGTGAAAAAACAGCATTTACTACCCCTATGGGCCTATTTGAATTTAACTATATGCCGTTTGGACTTTGCAATGCACCTGGAACTTTCCAAAGACTAATGGAACGCTATTTAGGCCACAAGAACTATGAAACTGTCTTGTTATACCTAAATGATGTCATCATCTAAATCCTATAAAGACCACTTAAAACATCTTACAGAAGTTTTTCAAGTCCTCGTCAAACACGGACTCAAGATCAAACCCTCTAAGTGCTACCTACTGAAACAAAAATTCAAGTACTTGGGACATGTTGTCAGTTCTGAAGGTGTCAAGCCAGATCCAGAAAAGACAGCCGCAGTCCGGAATTGGCTTACTCCTACCACAGTAAAAGAGGTAAGAAGTTTTCTTAGTTTTGCAGGATACTACAGACGTTTTATCCCTCACTTCGCCCAGATTGCTGAGCCGATACAAGAACTCCTGAGAGGACATCCCAAGAAGTACCAGAAAGCCCAGATACCAATCAAATGGAATGAAGACAGAGATATCGCTTTTCAACTCCTGAAGAAAAAGTTGACCGAACCACCTATCTTAGGCTATCTAGATTACTAACAGCCATTCCATCTCTACACTGATGCCAGTAAGAAAGGCCTGGGAGCTGTCCTGTCTCAACTGCAAGAAGGTAAAGAGAGAGTAATTGATTATGCTAGCAGTTCTCTTAGAGGTGCCGAGAGAAATGACCAGAACTACAGTTCCTTCAAACTGGAATTCCTCGCACTTGTGTGGGCTGTCACTGAAAAATTTTAAGACTACCTCGCAGCAACCTCATTTGTGGCCTATACTGATAACAACCCACTGGCGCACCTCAACACAGCCAAGTTAGGAGCCTTAGAACAAAGATGGGCCTCACATCTTGCCAACTACAACTTTGTGGTCAAGTACAGAACAGGCAAGTCAAATGAAAATGCAGATGCCTTATCCCGTCTGCCTATCAGAGAAGACCCTACTGAACAGGAAGACATATGGGAAGAAGTAGAGATGCCGGCTTTCTATAAACAATTTGCTCAACAAGATGTTATCACCATCAAAGGCCAAGGTAAAGAAGTCCTCAACTTCCAACAGAAGAGAAATACAGAACCCCAAGTTGAGAAAGAAAGGTGGATCAAGTTGCAAGCAGAGAGCAGAGTATTAGGTGAGCTACAAGATTTCTTCACTAGTGGAACAACACTAGAAAAAATCTGCAGGAAAAATGCAGATCCAGAACTGCTAAAGCTATGGAGACACAGAAAGCAACTCTTCATGCAAAAGGGACTAATGTTGATAAGAACCCTAGATCCCATCACCAATGGTCGGCTGTATCAAATTATCGTACCACGCCGAGATGCTAGAATTGTCCTCAAAATGTACCACGACAGGTCAGGACACTTTGGTGTACAGAAAACAGACGCTACCATCCGCCGAAGATTTTATTGGGTTGGAATGAGAGAACATATTGAGAATTGGTGTAGAAAATGTTCCACTTGTGCCATTGGAAGAAATTAAAGACATGACCAAAGAGACCATTACATCCCATTGTAAGCAAAACACCTCTAGAAATAGTGGCCATTGATCACGTAAAGCTAGAACCAAGTCACTCAGGATATACCTGCGCCATGACAATAATTGATCACTACACCAAATTTGTAGTAGCTGTACCTGTTAAAGACTTGACAGCCAAAACCACCACAAATGTTTTCTGGAAGAATTTCCTGTTGCCCTATGGATGCCCTGAAAAGATTCTCACAGATCATGAACTATGTTCACTCCACAATTATCAGAAGATGAGAACAACAGCGTACCATCCTCAAGGTAGCGGACTTTGTGAAAAAATGAACCAAACCTTGATTGAGATGTTGAGAGCTGAACCAACTGCTAAAAGAACTGATTGGCCTACACTACTACCTCAATTGATGTATATTTACAACAACACCATCCATTGTTCTACTGGATACACTCCATATTACCTTATGTTTGGCCGTCAAGGAAGATTACCTGCAGATCTCGCCTTGGATGTACAAGTTCCATATTCCATCAATCCTTTACCACAAACTGATTTGGTCAGTGAACATCAAAAACGCCTAGCTGATGCCCAAGAGATTGTCCAGATTCGCATGGCGAATGTACGCCCAAAGCAACAGAAAAACTATGATCAGTCTGCAAAAGCAGAACCCTTAAAAATTGGTAACCATGTGTGGCTGAAAAATAATCATCGCACCAGTAAACTGGATAGTAAATGGGAAAGAGAACCCTACATCATCACAGCTATTCCTAATCCTGAGACTGACATCTACGAAATCACCAAAGAGAACAGAGCACCACAAATAGTGCATCGCAACAGTCTCAAGCGGTGTTTAAAAGAAGCTCCAATCCAAGAAGAAACTCCATCCACAGAACTATTGTCGGAAAAGTCACCTGATCCAGAGGAACCAACACAATCTATTAGTAAACTATTATTGGACTCAGATCCTCTACAGTGGTTCTTTACACCATGGCTTAACATTTTTGTACCTGCAAAGACTAATGCAGCCCCACTTCAGCCAGAAGAAATATCTCGCAAAGGATCCTCAGAAACTCAAGATGTACCGGAGGACCCTGAACCAAGGCCTGTAGAGTCACAGACACTTCGAGTATCTGAACGACCTACCAAGGGAAAACTACCTGCCCGATACCGGGATTAACTGTTTGTTACATAGAGATGTCACGAACATAAAATTTTCCGTTCGCGAGCGGCGAATGCGAATTTCCGCAAATGTTCGCGAACGGGCGAACCGCCATAGACTTCAATAGGCAGGTGAATTTTAAAACCCACAGGGACTCTTTCTGGCCACAATAGTGATGGAAAAGTTGTTTCAAGGGGACTAACACCTGGACTGTGGCATGCCGGAGGGGGATCCATGGCAAAACTTCCATGGAAAGTTATGTAGTTGACGCAGAGTCGGGTTTTAATCCATAAAGGGCATAAATCACCTAACAATACTAAATTTTTTTGAACAACGTGGTTTAAAACATCCAGTGTGTGTATACGATCAGGTATGATGTTGTATTGATCAGGTAGTGTAAGGGTTACGCCCGCTTCACAGACATTGACGGACCAAACTCCCCTTTTAATGCACCGCAAACAACCACAAACAGTCCATTTGCCCAACCGCAAACTCCCCATTTGCACAAGGTTGGATACCAAGCTAGCCATGTCCCGTTGATGTCATTAAAGGTTTCTTCCTCCACCCAGCCACGTACAACACCAAGGGTCCCCGAAAGGTGAATTGAATAGATTTTTCAAACGGGGAGATGGTTAAAAAAACGCTGGCTCCCTCCCCTTTGTTTGAATCCACGGTCACTGCGTCTGTGCCGTGCAATTTACTGTCACACCCGATATGAGTGGTATTTTCTGTAGTACTATTCTCATCAGTTTAATCCCTGTTACGTCCCCAATCTGGGGTCCATTTATTAAATTGATTTTTCAAACGGGGAGATGGTTAAAAAAAACGCTGGCTCCCTCCCCTTTGTTTGAATCCACGCCACGGTCACTGCGTCTGCGCCGTGCAATTTACTGTCACACCCGATATGAGTGGTATTTTCTGTAGTTCTCTCTTCTCATCAGTTTAATCCCTGTTACGTCCCCAATCTGGGGTCCATTTATTAAATTGATTTTTCGAACGGGGAGATGGTTAAAAAAAACGCTGGCTCCCTCCCCTTTATTTGAATCCACGCCACGGTCACTGCATCTGCGCCATGCAATTTACTGTCACACCCGATATGAGTGGTATTTTCTGTAGTTCTCTCTTCTCATCAGTTTAATCCCTGTTACGTCCCCAATCTGGGGTCCATTTATTAAATTGATTTTTCGAACGGGGAGATGGTTAAAAAAAACGCTGGCTCCCTCCCCTTTGTTTGAATCCACGCCACGGTCACTGCGTCTGAGCCGTGCAATTTACTGTCACACCCGATATGAGTGGTATTTTCTGTAGTGACACCCTGTAACGGTATGAGTGGAGGCCTAGCCACTAGCCAGTGGCCACAATACAGTTTGTGTGGGCCTGACACACACGGGCTTGCAAATGTGATTATATCACAGAAAAATATAAAATATAATTTTTTTTATCTGAAAGGTATTTGAGTGAGTGACACCCTGTAACGGTATGAGTGGAGGCCTAGCCAGTGGCCACAATACAGTCTGTGTGGGCCTGACACACACTGGATTGCAACTGTGATTATATCATAGAAAAAGATTAAATATAATTTTTTTTTATCTGCGAGGTATTTGTGAGTAAGTGACACCCTGTAACGGTATGAGTGGAGGCCTAGCCACTAGCCAGTGGCCACAATACAGTCTGTGTGGGCCTGACACACACGGGCTTGCAAATGTGATTATATCACAGAAAAAGATTAAATATAATTTTTTTTTATCTGCAAGGTATTTTCTGTCACACCCTGTATGAATGGTGTGCACACAATACTGTCCCTGCAGGCCTGCAGCCTCTCACACACAAGCAGGCAACTGCAATATATATATATATATATATATATATATATATATAAAAGAAAAAGGGCAACAGGAGCCGCACTGCGACAAACGATGTCAGCGGAGTGCAAGCGGCTATGAAGGCGGTCCCCCTCCAAAGCATATAACAAAAAGAAATTCCGCAGCACTTCCAAGGCGTAAAATGAAAAGATAGTACTTTATTTACCAGACAGCAACGTTTCGATCCTTCTCTCTGGGATCTTTCTCAAGCAGAGAAAGATCCCAGAGAGAAGGATCGAAACGTTGCTGTCTGGTAAATAAAGTACTATCTTTTCATTTTACGCCTTGGAAGTGCTGCGGAATTTCTTTTTGTTATATATATATATATATATATAAAAATAAAAAGCAGACTGATGTACCAGCCCTGAGAAGTGCTTTTTGGGGTGCTGTCAGGACGCTGTCCTTACAGCAGATGAGTCTGTGGACACAGAACACTGCCCTAGCTAACGCTTTCCCTATTGAATCAGCAGCAGCAGCACTGTCCCTCCTCTCACTGAGAATGCAGCTTCCGAATGAATCTAAAATGGATGCTGTCCAGGAGGTGGGAGGGTCTGGGAGGTAGGGTCTGCTGCTGATTGGCTGGAATGTGTCTGCTGACTGTGAGGTACAGGGTCAAAGTTTACTCAATGATGATGTATAGGGGGCGGTCCGAACATCGCATATGTTCGCCCGCCACGGCGAACGCGAACAAGCTATGTTCGCCGGGAACTATTCGCCCGCAAACTATTCGGGACATCTCTATTGTTACATTCCTGCAACAATTTTGAGCTGCAGAGCCAGAGTAAGAGACTTATTGCTTTGATTATTTGCCTTGCCCTAGAGACTCTCTAAAGACTCCTTTGCTAATGTTTTTGCAACATTCAAGTCATGTGCTTTGACGCACTAGAGCCCTCCGTGATGTTTTCCAACTTTTATGCTTCATGCCCAGGGAACGGACTCATGCCCTGTGAGCCTCCTGAGAAGTTTCCCTTTTTGTTTTACATTATGTTTTACATTACTGTTTCGCTGTACCAGGTCAGCGCCCCCAGTTTCCCAATTGCAAGAGAAACTACGGCCCTTGTCACCTAAGTGATGCTCCTGATATATATGTGCCTAACCCAATTCTCTTGCAGCCAAAGAAAAGAGAAACCAAAAGAATGGGGTAATGGTATTGTGTATATGCAAGCATGCTCTGTGTTTTTCAGGTGATGCATCATCGTGGGAAGAGTGCCTCGAGGGGGACTTACGCTAAAGAAGGGGGGGATGTAGTGTCCTGAAACACACTGATTAATGTTGTGAGTTTGTTTCATGTAAATTGTGCTTAGAAATGTGTTCTCATAAAGTTGCATAGGGAGGGGGAGGTTCTAACAAGTCTCCCAGGGCTAACTCCACCCTACACACTCAGTGCACAGTGCAGGAAGAAGAAGGTAAGTGTGTCATGTCTGAGGACAAGCTGAACCTCAGTAGCCATTTTGCAGAGCTATAAAAGCTCCATAGTTAGTTCCATGTATCAGCCCATAGAAGGGAAAAGATAACAGTATCTCCAGGCTAACCAGAGAGGGCATGAGGATATTGACAAAGGAAGGTAACTGTCATTTATAAGACTCCATGCTCCTTTGCTTTAGGTGGAGAGATTCAAAGCTACAAGCTACCCACCATAATTAATCCCTTAAGGACTTATGACGTACTGGTACGGCATGTTTCCCGAGTCCTTAAGGACACATGACGTACAGGTGCGTCATAACTTTAAAACTAGCTTGTGGCGCGGCGGGGGTTAATAGGAACAGGATGTCCGCTGAAATCATTCACCGGGCCTCCTGTCACAATATCGGTCGCCACAAACCGCAGGTCAATTCAGACCTGCGGTTTGCGGTTTTACCTTATCCGGCGGGCGGCGGTGCCATCGGGTCCCCATGCGGCTGTAGGGGGGACCCGATGGCATGGAAGGCAGCGCGATGCAGAAGTATTGGAATGCATTGTAAAGGGGATTAGACCCCCAAAAGTTCAAGTCCTAAAGTGGGACAAAAAATAAAGTGAAAAGAAAAGTTGAAAAAATAAAGTTTTCCCCCCAAAAAATTAAAAGTTTCAACAAAAAATAAACAAAAACGTCATTTTCCCCAAATAAAGTAAAAAAAAATTGGTTAAAAATAGGAAGGGGGGGAAGTATACATATTAGGTATAGCCGTGTCCGTATCGACCGGCTCTATAAACATATCACATGACCTAACCCCTCAGATGAACACCGTAAAAAAAAAAAAAACTGTGCTAAAAAAAAAATTTTTTGTCACCTTACATCACAAAAAGTACAAAAGCAAGCGATCAAAAAGGCGTTTGCCCACCAAAATAGTACCAATCTAACCGTCGCCTCATCCCTCAAAAAATGAGCCCCTACCTGAGATCATCTCCAAAAAAAAAAAAAAAGTATGGCTCAGAATATGGAGACACTAAAACATAATTTTTTTTGTTTTAAAAAAGCTTTTATTGTGTAAAACTTACATAAATAAAAAAAAAAGTATACATATTAGGTATCACCGCGTCCGTATCGACCGACTCTATAAAAATATCACATGACCTAACCCCTCAGATGAACACCGTAAAAAAAAAAAAAAAAAAACTGTGCTAAATAAACCATTTTTTGTCACCTTACATCACAAAAAGTGTAATAGCAAGCGATCAAAAAGTCATATGCACCCCAAAATAGTGCCAATAAGACCGTCATCTCATCCCGCAAAAATCATACCCTACCCAAGGTAATCGCTCAAAAACTGAAAAAATTATGGCTCTCATATTATGGAAACACTAAAACATTATTTTTTTTGCTTCAAAAATGAAATCATTGTGTAAAGCAGGGGCGTCGTTAGGTCAAAACATTCGGGGCTTGAGCCCCGGATGTTTTGTTCAGTGCCCCGAATGTTATGCTGGTAGCATTTTTTTTTATTTATTTGGCTATTCCAGGGCCCTTTAATATTGATTGGACCTGGGCAATCCCACAGATCATACCCCCCACCCCCCTTGTACTTGTTCCGCTAATCCGCTACTTGCGGGCTGCGTGGGCATGAGTTCAGTCACTTCGGTGCGCAATCCTGTCCTGCAGCGCATGATCCCGCGAGACCCGCTGCCGGAGGTCACGGATCTCACGGGATCATGTGCCGCAGGACAGGATTGTGCACCGAAGTGACTGAACTCATGCCCGACCAGCCCGCAAGTAGCGGATCAGTGGAACAAGTACAAGGGGGCTGGGGGGATGATCTGTGGGGTTGCCCAGGGTCCACTCCCATCAATATTAAAGGGCCCAAGTAAAGATTTCTGCAGTGGTGAGGAAATGAAACATAACAGATATTGGAAAGTTACCGAATGTTGTATTATATGGAAGAATAAACTCTGTTATTTAAGTACGTTGGCTTGTATGTTAATTCTTATTATGCAAATTTCAACACAGTGGGCTTGTGCCCCGGATGTTTTCAGACCCTAGCAACGCCCCTGGTGTAAAGCTTACATAAATAAAAAGAAAGTATACATATTAGGTATCGCAGCGTCCGTAATAACTTGCTCTATAAAAATATCATATGACCTAACCCCTCAGGTGAATACCGTAAAAAAAAAATATGAAAACGGTGTAAAAAAGACATTTTTTGTCACCTTACATCACAAAAAGTGTAATAGCAAGCGATCAAAAAGTCACACGCACCCCAAAATAGTGCCAATAAAACCGTCATCTCATCCCGCAAAAATCATACCCTACCCAAGGTTATCGCCCAAAAACTGAAAAAATTATGGCTCTCAGACTATGGAAACACTAAAACATGATTTTTTTTTGCTTCAAAAATTAAATCATTGTGTAAAACTTACATAAATAAAAAAAAAGTATACATATTAGGTATCGCAGCGTCCGTGACAACCTGGTCTATAAAAATATCACATGATCTAACCTGTCAGATGAATGTTGTAAATAACAAAAAATAAAAACGGTGCCAAAACAGCTATTTCTTGTTACCTTGCCTCACAAAAAGTGTAATATAGTAATCATATGTACCCTAAACTAGTACCAACAATACTGCCACCCTATCCCGTAGTTTCTAAAATGGGGTAACCTTTTTGGAGTTTCTACTCTAGGGGTGCATCAGGGGGGCTTCAAATGGGACATGGTGTCAAAAAACCCAGTCCAGCAAAACCTGCCTTCCAAAAACCGTATGGCATTCCTTTCCTTCTGCGCCCTGCCATGTGCCCGTACAGCGGTTTACGACCACATATGGGATGTTTCTGTAAACTACATAATCAGGGCCATAAATATTGAATTTGGTTTGGCTGTTAACCCTTGCTTTGCAACTGGAAAAAAATTATTAAAATGGGAAATCTGCCAAAAAAGTTAAATTTTTAAATTGTATCTCTATTTTCCATTAATTCTTGTAGAACACCTAAAGGGTTAACAAAGTTTGTAAAATCAGTTTTGAATACCTTGAGGGGTGTAGTTTATAGAATGGGGTCATTTTTGGGTGGTTTCTATTATGTAAGCCTCGCAAAGTGACTTCAGACCTGAACTGGTCCCTAAAAATTTAGTTTTTGAACATTTCTGAAAAATTTCAAGATTTGCTTCTAAACTTCTAAGCCTTGTAACATCCCCAAAATTTTTTATATAATTCCTAAAATGATCCAAACATGAATTAGACATATGGGGAATGTAAAGTAATAACTATTTTTGCAGGTATTACTATGTATTATAGAAGTAGAGAAATTGAAACTTGGAAATTTGCAATTTTTTAAAAATTTTTGATAAATTTGGTATTTTTTATAAATAATTTATATTTTTTTTCTTCTTTTTTCCAGTGTCATGAAGTACAATATGTGACGAAAAAACAGTCTCAGAATGGCCTGGATAAGTCAAAGCGTTTTAAAGTTATCAGCACTTGGCCAAGTCCTTAAGGTGAAATAGGGCTGAGTCCTTAAGGGGTTAAAGACAAAAGGGCCATTTGTCTGAGTATAGTATTCCTAGAAGAGGATACAGAGGTACAGCATTATACAGTACAACAGAGATAGTTCATCCCTCCTACCTGGAGAAATAAGAGAGAGAAAGACTGATTGTCATAGAGGACAATTCCTTATGCAACTCCTGGGAACTAATGTGAACCACTGTGAAAGCTGCCTTTATGTAAATGACTGTTACATAGCTTGATGATCTGTGGATCAGCTTTAGTACTGGGAGATTGTTAAAAACTCTAGTCCCCCATATTCTATATTATAATTTCAACTACTACCACCAACATTTCCACCTAACGGTGCTGGCGTCACGAACCAGGGGCCCAGCCGCAAAAGCACCTAACACCAATTACCATCAGGGGCACCTCAACTTCTATCTGGCCTGTGTTCCCTGCAACTGAGAGTGCCCCGGAGGATTTTGTGCTGTCTTCCCATCCACTGTATGCCAGCCCAGGGAGGCATCTGCTAACCATGAGTACATGAACTATTGCACCCATCGGCCTACCATGAGCCTCACGTGTTTTCCCCTGTGGTTTGGTATGCTACATGTCCTCCAAAGTCGACGTTCTCTTTTTTTCTCATTTGCTCCATTCAGACCAGACCCCCATGATCATGTCTTTCAGCCATCTCTTGTGTCTGCAAACACCTCCCACCTTCTCAACATACCATCCTGCCACCACCAATACTATGCCCACTGTGCTCCCCAATGCTATACTGCAGAAACAGATAATCCCCCTGAAAATACTAGTACCATATACTAGTGCCCCCTTCAATAATTATTGGCATACAGTGCCCTAAAAAATAACTGTGCCCAGCAAATAGTGTCGTTGTCACGGATCAGAGTGGGGGTAACTCTAATCCGTGTGATGTTAAACGCATGGAAGCTGCTCGGCCAGGACAACAGAATAGGGAGCAGGTCACCTCCTAACACATCCCTAAATCTGACCCTGACTCCTAGCTGAATGAGCGAACTCTGATGGTAGGAAGGCTCATCCTCAGGAACCTCGGGTCCCTACTAACCCTCAAGGGATCCCTGAACTAGGAGCTGGGTAAGACACCCTGTTCCTCCTAGATTCAGACGAACAGGAGTCTCACTGGCCAAGCTGCAAGAAAGGGGAAACATAAACAGCCTACGGATATGGCTGGTGAGTGAAAGCACTTCCACACCTACCTGCCACAGACACACCGACTGGATCCCGTGCTCACAAGCTGATGTCCACACCAAACATAAAAGGACACAGCACACACACATAAACACACAGGAACCCAGATCCATAGCTGCACTAAGAATAAACACCAACATAAAGCATAAAATCACCACATGTTTTTATGACCGCAAGGGTGGCCCTCACTGGACATATGGTATAAGGATACCAGGAGGGTGACTCCAGCAACATGCCTGGAGTACCCCTCAGCTACAGGCTTCCAGCAGAGGCTAAATAGCCCAACTGGCCACACCCACACAGAAACACACTGGAAAGGGAAATGAACCCTTCCAAGACCAGACAGGGTGGTGAAGCCACTTAAAGGGAAAGTGCACACATACAGAAACCTCGTGCACAACAAACAGGGAAAGTGCACACCACTCGTACAAAAGGCACACCTATAAAGACAGGTTGCCAGGTGCAACTGCATGCACTTCACAGCAAGCTGCCTAGCAACAGATCAGGCTGCTATACTGCGAATAAAATCATGTTGCCAGCGGCAACCACACGTGAGGCAAGAAACTAGCAGCCCTCACCATGTGGTTGACAAGAAAACTAAAACCACAGGCAACTGCATGCGGGTCCAGGAGTCATGATCATGGTCGTGACAGTCGATGACACTAATAGTGTAAACATAATGTCCCCCAAAAATAATTGTACTAAGCTGATACTGTGCCAGGATGCCCCCACAATAATAGTGCTCCCCAAAGTCCCACCAATACTAATAATCGGCCAGAGTGCATAGTGTTAACAGTGCCCCGAATAGTAATAATGCCCATAATAATTGTGCCCATACTACTAATCATGTTCCCCAGTAGTAATATTTCTTCTTAAAATGCCCCCTGATATGTACCAGTACAAAAAAATACCCCCTTATAATGTGCACCAGTACAAAAAATGTCTCCTTATAATGTGTGCCAGTACGAAAAATACCCCCTTATAATATGCATCAGTACAAAAAAATACCGCCTTATATTGTGTGCCCCTGTACAGATAATGCCCCCTTAAAATGTGCAAGAGTGCAAAAAATATCTCCTTATCAGTGTCATACTGGGGTGCCTAGGGCGCACCAGTAAAATTTATTTTGGGGGCCCACTGTACAGATACATTTAACTATTACCTGCTCACACAGCAGCAAGATGCTACCAGATGCTTGAATATGGGGGTCCCTGCAGCAACTTTGAAAAGGTCCTGGGGAAAGGAGGATACTGGTAGCTTTCCTCTGTACCTAGAAGTCATCTCAGCTCTGATCGTGTCTATAATAATAAACTGGGGAGTTTCTTTAATAATCTATCATGATTTTTTATATGAACATAGGCTGGTTGAGTTGCTGTACATTGAATATATGTATGTAGTGCAGTAAGTCTACTGTGTTATGTGTCAGTTGTGCAGGGGGTGGGAGACTAGAGGCCCATCTTGCTCAGGGACCCACTGGGGGATTCACCTGTACTCCTGTTACCCAGTCCGAGCCTGCTCCTTATAATGTGCGCCAGTACAAAAAATATCCCCTTACCTTTCAGATCAGATACTCATATCAGACCTCAAATCAGAACCCCATATCACATATCAGATCAGACCCCCATATCAGAAACCCATATCAGACTCCCATATGAGACCGCCATATCAGATCTTCAGATCAGACCCCCATATCAGATACTCATATCAGACCACTATATCGCACCTCAGATCAGACCCTTATTTCAGACCTCAAATTAGAACCCCAAATCAGATCCTCAGATCAGACTCCCATATCAGACCTCAAATCAGAACCTCATATCAGACCCCCATTTCATACCTCATATGAGACTCCCATTAGACCTCCATGTTAGACCCCCATCAGATCTCAGATCAGACCCCCTTTAGACCACCATGTCAGACCCCCTTTTCAGACCTCAGATCAGACCCCATTTAGACCTCCATGTCAGACCCCCATATCAGACTTTAGATAAAACCCCTTTAGACCTCCATGTCAGACAACGTTTAGACCTTTATGTTAGACACTAAGGGGCAAATTTAGACGCCGGTCTTAATAATAAACCCCTAAGCTGACGGTGGATCCGCCGAAGTTATGAAGAGGTGACGGCCTCGACATAACTTCGGCGGATCCTCCGCCATTTCTAAATGTAAAACAGCCTCCTAACTGTCTTACATTTAGACCTTTTTCTACGCCTAAAATAGGTGTAGAAAATAGTAAATAAGACAGGTCTGCTGGCTCGTCCCCTTTCCCACCCACACCATGCCCACTTTTTTAGGCCTGGCGTTTCACCACAATCTGTGCCTGAAAGCCTAATTTAGGCATTTTTCAGATTAATAAATGACCCCCCAGGTGCACTGTATGCAGTCAGGACAGTGCAGCGTGGATCTGAGACCCAAAGAAGACCAGAAAGGGGAAGTTTAGGGGCCCCTTCGCAATTGCGACCACTGTAACCCCTATAGATATACCACTGCCTGTGTGTATATAGTACACTGCACCCCATGTACACTGCACCTCCATGTGTATAGTACGCTGTACCCTATCTGTGTGGTACACTGCACCCCAGTGTGTATAGCATTCTGTTCCCCATGTGTATAGTACACTGCATCCCCATATATATATATATATAGTATATACAGTCCAAAATGGCAAAAAATCATATTTTACATTGTTAAATCTTAGGCTACTTTCACACGAGCGTTCGGGTGTCCGCTCGTGAGCTCCGTTTGAAGGGGCTCACGAGCGGCCCCGAACGCATCCGTCTGGCCCTAATGCATTCTCAGTGGAGGCGGATCCACTGAGAATGCATCCGCCTGCCAGCGCTCAGCCTCCGCTCCGCTCAGTGAGCGGACACCTGAACGCTGCTTGCAGCGTTCGGGTGTCCGCCTGGCCGTGCGGAGGCGAGCGGATCCGTCCAGACTTATAATGGAAGTCAATGGGGACGGATCCGCTTGAAGATGACACTATATGGCTCAATCTTCAAGCGGATCCGTTCCCCATTGACTTTCAATGTAAAGTCTGAACGGATCCGCTCAGGCTACTTTCTGACTTAGAAAATTTTCTAAGTTATAATGCAGACGGATCCGTTCTGAACGGATGCGAACGTCTGCATTATAGGAGCGGATCCGTCTGTGCAGACACCAGACGGATCCGCTCCGAACGCTAGTGTGAAAGTAGCCTTAACAAGGTTCCAAGTAGAGCTTCAACATGCAACAAGAAGAAATGAGAGTGAGACAAAACATTCTTTGAGCATTTAATTAATTGAAAATAATGATTAAACTGAAACAGGCTGTTTTTCAGCTGATCCAAATTTTAGGACCACATGCCTTTAAAAGGCCAAATCTGTGCAAAGATGTGGATTCATTGTCATTTTCTGTCAGGTAGTCACACGTTGTGATGGCAAAGGCAAAAAAACTCTTTTGAACGTGGTCGGGTTGTTGACCTGCATAAGCAGGGTCTCTCACAGCGCGCCATCGCTGCTGAGGTGGGACGCAGTAAGACAGTCATTTGGAATTTATTAAATGATCCTGAGGGTTAGGGAACAAAAAAGTCAAGTGGAAGACCCCAAAAAATTTCATCAGCACTGAGGCGGAGGATCCAATTGGCTGTCCGTCAAGACACTGGACGATCCTCGACCCAAATTAAGTCCCTGAGACTGAAGGGCTTCAAAAACTCGTACATTTCACAAGCAAATTATGTCAGTTTTGTCTGCGATTGCATTCAGTGCTTCAGTTTTTTTCACGCGGGTACAATCAGTTTTGATGCGTTTTTCCTTTTAAAGAGGACCTGTCACTACAAAATGCAGTGTAATCTGACAGTACCATGTTAGGCTGGGTTCACACGAGCGTGTCCGGATTAGTTCCGGATGCGTCCCGGTGTGTTGCGGCAAACCCGCGCGAGTAGGAATGCAATTGCAGTCAGTTTTGACTGCGATTGCGTTCCGATGTTCAGTTTTTATCGCGCGTGTGCAATGTGTTTTGCACGCATGTGATAAAAAACCGACTGTGGTACCCAGACCCGAACTTCTTCACTGAAGTTCAGGTTTGGGTTCGGTGTTGTGTAGATGTTATTATTTCCCCTTATAACATGGTTATAAGGGAAAATAATAGCATTCTGAATACAGAATGCTTAGTAGGTGATCAATTGAGGGTTAAAAAATAAAAAAAATTAACTCACCTTCTCCTCTTGTTCGCGTAGTTCTCCCGGTCACCGAGGTGATGTACCATGTGATTGGAGCATGTGATCTGACGTCACCAAAGGTCCTTTAGCCCATAGTTCATCTTTTTAAAGAACTAAAGAGCGGGAGAACTACGCGAACAAGAGGAGAAGGTGAGTTAATTTTTTTTATTTTTTAACCCTCAATTGATCACCTACTAAGCATTCTGTATTCAGAATGCTATTATTTTCCTTTATAACCATGTTATAAGGGAAAATAATACAGTGTATAGACTGTCACCTAGCAACCGTGCGTGAAAATCGCACCGCATCCGCACTTGCTTGCGGATGCTTGCGATTTTCACGCAACCCCATTCACTTCTATGGGGCCTGCGTTGCGTGAAAAACGCAGAATATAGAGCATGCTGCGATTTTCACGCAACGCATAAGTGATGCGTGAAAATCATCGCTCATCTGAACAGCCCCATAGAAATTAATGGGTCCAGATTCAGTGCGGGTGCAATGCTTTCACCTACCGCATTGCACCCGCGCGGAAATCTCGCCCGTGTGAACGCAGCCTTATAGAGCAGGAGAAGCTGAGCAGATTGATGTACAGTTTTGTAGGAAAAGATTCAGTAAAACCTGTAATTTATACATTTATATCTGTGCTTTTTCCCCTTCCTGTGAAGAGCTATCGGTACAAGGGGGAGGTGTTACTAGTGACGGACAGCTATCTCTGTATACACACAATGCTATCAATCACTGATATCTCCTCCCTCCTGTACTGAGAGCTGTTCACAGGAAGTGAAACCAGCAAAGATACAAATGTATAAATGACAGGTTTTACTGAATTGCTTCCCACAAAACTATATATCAATCTGCTCGGCTTCTCCCCCTCCATAACATGATTGCATTGCATTTGTGGTGACAGGTCCTCTTTGGCCCCTTTCACACGAGCAAGATGTGACGTGAACGCATACGACCCACACTGAATCCTGACCCATTCATTTCAATGGGTCTGTGTACATGAGCGGTTTTTTTTCACGCATCATTTCCGTGTTGCCTGAGAATCGCAGCATGTTCTATATTCTGCGTTTTTCACGCAGCCCTGGCCCCATAGAAGTAAATGGGACTTCAGTGAAAAACGCATTGCATCCGGATATACAATGCATGGCTGTCCTCTCACACACAATAGATTACTCTCATCATCCCTGACCCCAGGGGCTCACAATCTAATCTTCTGCTCAGTTTCTTCTTGTAGCTCTCATCCTTCTCTGATTGGTTGGATAATGGCAAGGGGCGGGTTATTTCCACTGTCATGAAAGATATTGTGAAGATGAGTAGAAAATTTGAATATATCGCTGCTGTAATCATGGAGATCTCGCCCTGACGGCACCCGCAGTCCATAATAATAATAATCTTTATATGTACAAACAGTAATAAATAACATAGCAACAGACAAGTGAATAATTAGAACAAGAGGAATGAGGGCCCGGGTCGCAAGAGCTTACATTCTATGAGGCGATAGGGTGACACAAAAGGTAAAGGGTTGTTTCCATGTGGAGTTTGCAGAAACATTGGGAGATTTAGGCTGAGTGAAATGGTCGAAAAGAGAAACTGCCTTTGTTGCCCATAGCAACCAATCAGATTACAGCTTTCATTTTCCGTGAGCAGAATATAAAATAAAATCTGCGCTGTGATTGGTTGATATGAGCAACAAAGAGTCTTTCTTTTAGGCCCATAATTCCCCCACTTTGGGGTCACATATCCCACCACTCACCCCAAAATCACTGTGACCCTGACATTAAGAGAATTTCAGGCAGGAGTCTATGGGCACATATGTAGATGTTGTGTTTCATCATTTATTGGTGCTCGTCAACATCAGGATATCCCTGAGGTGATTTTATAAAGACATTGGCCCAAGAATACTGCAAAAGGTGAGCCCCTTATATATGATTGTATGTAATTATATTCAATATGGCCGCTGCCATGCTCCCTTCCCACTTGTGATGGCATCATTAGAATCCTGGCCTGCTCTCGCTTCTTGTGATTTCATCACCCTGAGAATCTGAGAGAATCAGTGACGTGATCCAAAGGCATAGCTATGGGTTCAGCACAGCGAGGGGCAAAAAATACATCCATTGCCAGAGTGGGCCCCCAACCCAGGTAACTCTGCATCATGACCACGACCAATAGCACTAAATAGTGACTGAATATTACCTCCATACTGTTATTTACCAGCATATTACCGCCATACAGTGACTGTACTGTGGTAAATATTAGTGTTACACCGGCCAGCACTGTGCAGAACATATAAGTGATTACAGAGCCGTTATATCCAATGGCTGACCGGTGACATCTGGAATCATTCCCCCTCCCTGTCTTTTCCATCTGGTGAGGACGTCTTCCAGCCATGACTTGTGTCTGCAGAGTTTGTAACAGAGACATCTTTGGCTTCTGACTTTTCCAGATTTCACCCTACCTTTCCCAAACCTACACAAACTCCCTCATCATTGTCCACAGGCTTCGGGTGTATTGGCATGCTGAGAGTAGTGGGCCAGGGCTGCCCCCCTCCTGCCTGCCCCCCCCTGCCCCCCTACTGGCTATGCATCTGGTGTGACCCCTCTACTTGTGATGTCATAATGGGGGACATGACACATCTGCTTGGGCTGTCATAATGGGGATTATGTTGAGGAAAAGTGGTTGAGCGGCACTCCTTTTGAAGGTGGGCGGTGCTCAGTGGTAAAGGTGCATCAAATTTTTATCAAGAAACCACGGCACTCTATAGCTGCTTTTAAGTTGCTTGTTTTATTTCATTACATATCTTTTTTATTTTTTATTTAAAGACTAGACCGAAACGTTGGCCAGTGGCTATTTTTATAATGGCGATTATGACTTGTCTACTTGTGGTGTCATAATGGCGATTATGACTTGTCTACTTGTGGTGTCATAATGGCGATTATGACTTGTCTACTTGTGGTGTCATAATGGCGATTATAACTTGTCTACTTGTGATGTCATAATGGCGATTATGACTTGTCTACTTGTGATGTCATAATGGCGATTATGACTTGTCTACTTGTGGTGTCATAATGAGGCGAGCCCTATAAATTGGGGTCACGCCCAGAACCCAGTGTCAGTTTCTCTAGCTGGCTGTCATCATGGGTGTGTCTCGGAAGAGGAGGAGGGTGATGCCGAAGTCTGTACCTGTGATGACTGCAATAGAGATGATGGATTTTGGCCCTCGTCAATATTCTGAAGATGTTGAGATGTCGGACAGTGAGGATGAAAGGATGGAGGATGGTCCACGCCAGTATACTGATGACGTGGAGATGAAGGACCTTCAGGGGGCCACCACTACCATCGGGGCCTCTAACCCCCTGAAGAGAAAGCGGCCATCTTAACATCTGCCGCCGGCCATAACATCTGCCGCTAGGCCCTTAAAAGACCATCTGTCCCTCGGCAAATACCATCTGCCGCTTT
Source organism: Bufo bufo (assembly GCF_905171765.1). Lineage (NCBI taxonomy): Eukaryota > Metazoa > Chordata > Amphibia > Anura > Bufonidae > Bufo > Bufo bufo. The sequence continues at coordinate 275,279,483 of NC_053394.1, read as the reverse complement.
GGGCACATTTACCATCCGCCCCCTTTACCATCTACAGATGGTCTTTACCATCCAAACCATCTAAAATTAACATAAAGACTCTGACGAGCGGAGCAGCACCAGGTCTGGTAAGTTTGGCCACTTCTCTCCATTTTCTCCTTGTATTTTTGTAAATTCTTTTGCTTATTTGGATTTTTTCCTCTTCTAAGATCTGACTGCAAAACAACGTGAGGAACCTTCTCGTGACCCTCTCCCATCTGCCCGAAAATGTGACCAAGGTGCAACCCCTGACCTCTTCTCAAGCTGAATCCATCCAATATAAGAATCTCAGGAGAAGAAGGATTCGCCCTGCCCTTAAAAGCCAGAACCACAAAAATTGCTCTGAAAACCTACAACTTTGAATAATAAACTTAATATTGAAAAATGTTAGGTTTTTTTAAAATTATCAAATTGCGCTATTTGTCCTTGGCCCCTGTCTTTATGGGCATCCTAAGAGTGGGTGTATGGCTGAAGCCTTGCAGGGTTACCAATGCACTTCAGGCCCTGAAAGGTACATATGGTTACGCAACACTTTTACACTCACAAATGTGTTACTTTTTGTATACCAGAACACTGGCACAAGTCTAAACATAAATTTCCCCCATCCTCCAGGTATAACCTCCCAACCACTAGCGACAAATCTCTGTGACCCTGACATGAAGAGAATTTCAGGCAGGAGTCTATGGACATGTATGTAGATGGTATGTTTCATCTTATATTGGTGCTATCATGTGTGAATTCTGCAGAATCAAGCGCATTCCATGAGAATTTCCTGCAGTGATTTTATAGAGAAAGGTGAGCCCATTATCTGTAGATGGTATGTAATTACATTCAATATGGCCGCTGCCATGCTCCCATCCCACTTGTGATGTCATCATTAGAATCCTGGCCTGCTCTTGTCTTTTGTGATGTCATCATCCTGAGAATCTGAAAGAATCAGTGACGTGATCCAAAGGCATAGCTATGGGTTTAGCACAGCGAGGGGCAAAAAACAAATCTATAGCCTGAATGGGCCCCCAACCCAGTTAACTCCTTATCCTGATTACTACCAATACCACCAAATAGTGACTAAATATTACTTCCATACTGTTGTTTACCAGCATATTACTGCCATATAAGGAATGTACTGTGGTAAATATTAGTGTTATACTCTAAAGAACATATAAGTGATTCCAGAGCAGTTATATCCAATGGCTGACAGGTGACATCTGGAATCATTCCCCCTCCCTGTCTTTTCTTCTTTTTTTTTATAGTATCTTTTTATTAAAGTTTAACAAAAAGCATTACAAACACTCCATTTGCAAGCAAACTACAAATAAGTCCAATACATTGATTCACATGGGATCAATCATACCAGCTTCCTTTAGCCCTTACTCAGGTCAGAAGCAAATAGTAACTTAATAGTATCGATAGCACCCAATAGATTATGTCATGGAATAATAAAGAGTACTGCATACCAGTGATGGCCAGTTCGCCGTGTTCGCCCGCGAACACATGCGGGCTGCCATCTTAACTCTCAAGTCCTGCGAGGCACAGGTAAGCCCTTACCTGTGCCTGCGCCGCAAGCCGGTCTGAAACAAATGCGGTCACCGGGTGCAGGCAGTTCCGAGAACAGCCCGATGAAGGCCCCTGGCGGCTGTTCTCGGAACTACCTGCTCCCGGTGACCGCATTTGTTTCAGAGAGGCGAGCGGCGCAGGCACAGGTAAGGACTTAGAAATCTGTTCAAATAAGGGTGGCTCTACTTAATAGAGGGAACTCTGGCTAGGTGCACGATCAATTGTAAGCCCCCGTCTACCAGATAGAATATATTAATGTAGATAGATCGGCACTCACAAATACATGGGTCACGCAGATTAATTAAAATTAAGGTTAAAATTTATTCACACTACTATAAATTAAATAAACATAAAATTTACACAATGAGTATTGGCCAATACTTAATTACTGAGGGTAATTGATTTGACGGGATTAAAAGTTCCAGATGAGTGATTCCTGAAACAGCTTCCCAAATCAATAAAACTCATACGAGAAAACACTGGTTATATCCAAAACGTGCACATGATGCTTGTAAATCTAAGGATTCTTGAAGTATTAAATTGTATACATCAGTTATTCAAACATTGAACTGTATGGGACAGTTGTTGTATCCCTTTAAATGACCAGAAACAAAGCAGCTAGGTAGTTTCCAAACGATTATATAAGTTTGTTATGAGAACTTGATAAAGCGATAGTTCAATGAGAACTTAGATAGAGTGAAAGTTCAGTATACACACTTATTTCAAGCCAACACTTATATATCACTCTAAGTTCGAGTTGAGTGTTCGTACGAACTTGTATTTGAAGCGAGAGTTCGGTATAGGTGCTTGATAGGGTACTCACGATTTTTCAGCCTTAGATCTTGGTTTGTTATTTAAGGCGTCCGAGTTGCCACATGGTACTGGCGTGTGTTACGCTCATTTCCCAAAGTTCCGTGACATGTTATCGCGAGATTACCTCCGTGTCTCACTTCCTTGTTGCTGGATATCCTTAGCAATTGCGCAATTAATTCTTATATCAAATCGATTCTTTTCGAAAATATTCACTACCGGCAGTATTCTTGAAGCTTTTTCCTCAGAAGGCACTGGAGACCGATTCTTAGAGTTGACTAAATGCGTTTCGGAGTATAATTTGGGTCTTACTCCTTCCTCAGTGGTAATTTTGTGAACCTCCATATGCCTTTTTTATACCCTATAAACTCCACCCAAAAATTCAGGAAACACAAAACCTGGGATGGAATTTTCTTCAAACATATTAAACAAAAAGTCAAACATCCAAAGAAGGTGGGAATACATTTCTTATATCATATTCATCCTATAATCAGAAGTTTTTGCACATTGATCACTTCAAAAAATGAAACTATCCCTATAAAGCATTTCGTTGATGATGCTTGCTTAACCATAAAAACAGGGAAAAACACAGAAAAAAAGTCACTGAAAAAACTTTCTCCAATGATGCAACTGGATCTCAATATTGCTATGTTGATATAAGGATGGGGCCCCAGAGCAGTTATATCCAATGGCTGACAGGTGACATCTGGAATCATTCCCCCTCCCTGTCTTTTCTTCTTCTTTTTTTATAGTATATTTTTATTATAGTTTAACAAAAAGCATTACAAACACTCCATTTGCAAGCAAACTACAAATAAGTCCAATACATTGATTCACATGGGATCAATCGTACCAGCTTCCTTTAGCCCTTACTCAGGTCAGAAGCAAATAGTAACTTAATAGTCTGAATAGCACCCAATAGATTATGTCATGGAATAATAATAAAGAGTACTGCATACCAGTGATGGCCAGTTCGCCGTTTTCGCCCGCGAACACATGCAAGATTGCATCTTAACTCACAAGTCCGGCAAGGCACAGGTAAGCCCTGAAACAAATGCGGTCACCGGGAGCAGGTAGTTCCGGGAACTGCCCGATGAAGGCCCCTGGTGACTGTTCTCGAAACTGCCTGCTCCCGGTGACCGCATTTGTTTCAGAGCGGCTCGCAGTGCAGGCACAGGTAAGGACTTACCTGTGCATTACCGGACTTGTAACTTAAAGGGAACCTGTCACCAGTTTTATGGTGTCCTAACTAAGGGCAACATAAATAAGTGACCGATTCTCTTAGCAAAATGCTGGGTCACTTTCTTTAATTGACCCAGTCAATCTGCCAACATCTTGTATTGAAAAGCTCCAGCTGATAATGATGAGTCAGGAATATTCATGAGCTCCTGACTCTCCCCGCCCACCTGCTGCTGAATGACAGTTTGTTTCCATATGAACCAGCAGCAGGTAGGCAGGGGAGTGGCTATAGCTCTGAATTAAATATACGCTGGACTCAATGACATCACGCCGGACTCAAATCAGCTCATTAGCATGCGGCATGTGGCATCTTTGTGTGTATATTATGAGATAACCATCTGTCACACCAGTAAGTGAATACATCTAAGGTACTTTTTAGTAGTTTGATGATGATTGTATATAATTAGTTAGATTATAATCAAATATCCACATGACAGGTTCCCTTTAAGATGGCAGCCCGCATGTGTTCGCGGGCGAACATGGCGAACTGGCCATCACTGCTGCATACACAGACACATTTATACAATGCCTTCATCGGCCAGAAACAAACACCACTACCTCCTAGGGTATCAGCGTTTGGGCTCCTATCCAAGGATCCCATATCTTCATGAACCGGTCGTAGGTCCCTCGACGCTCATATATAAACTTATATAACTCAAGGTCGGTATAAACTAGTTGTATCCATTGTTGCACAGTAGGACTCTTAAGGGGTTTCCATTTCAGGCGGATGGTTTTCCTAGCATAGAACAAGAGTATTCTGTATAATTTCCTTCCCAGAAGCTATAAATGACCGGACACTGCCAAATCATATGTATTAGGCAGCCCTTTTCATATCCACACCGCGTACACTGAGGGTCTGGTAATTTACCCATTTTGAATAATCTCTCAGGGGTATAGTATATCCTATGAAGCCACTTAGCTTGAATCAATTGATCTCTAACGCTTACCACTGTGGATCTCCATGTAAGGCTAAATGATTTAATATGCGTATCTTCTAGATTTTCGACATCCCTTCTCCACTTGACAAATGAGTTATCGAGGGGAGAATCCTGTAACGTCATTAGCGACGCATAGAGAGCCGACACTAGTTTGACCAAAGGAACCTGTAACGGTCACGTACACACACACAGGGGGGAGGATAGTGACCACTGTGCTCCACCCTCACCCCTGGCCCTGCCTACTTATCTCACGAGTCCTGATGACAGGGGACAACTGGACGGCAGTCCCTAACTTAGTATACGTGCGGGAAGGACAGACAAGACAAATAACGGATAGTGAACGGACCGGGTCAAAACCAAGAGGACAACGCAGTACAGAGGGATAAGCAAAAAAAGGTCAGGAGAAGCCGGGGTCATAAATACCAGGAGAGTCGAGAAGTACCAATGGAGTCCGCAAAGAATAGTCAGGTGGAAGCCGAGGTCAATATACCGGGAAGGATGCGCAGTACAGGAGGAGCAGGCAAAGGATCGTCAGGGAACAGGATCAGGTAAGAATTACCGCTCTCAATCTCAATGCAAGTACCTTCGCAAAGATTTTGACATCAAGATTCAGAAGTGAGATAGGTCGATAAGAGCTACACTGGTCAGATGGTTTTCCCTGCTTATGAATTACTACTATTGTTGCCTCCGAAAAAGAAGGAGGCAGTGAACCCTGTTCCAGCGCATACCTCAACAACTTCCCCATTCTAGTAACAAGGTCCTTAGAAAAACGCTTATACCATTCAGCTGGGAATCCATCGGGACCCGGGGTTTTTTTGGTTGCTAAAGAGTTGATGGCTACTTCAATCTCTGAGTCTGATATGTCCGCCGCTAGGGCTCCCCTGTCGTTACTATCAAGTGAGGGAATGTTGATACCTGCCAGGAACTTGGCAATCTCTCCCGGAGTGCATGTGGTTTTGGAGGCATACAAGTTCGTATAGTAGGAGGCAAACTGAAGGCAGACATCTCTTGGCTCCCTCAACAACACACCCTGATCATTCAGGACTCCTGCCACTTCCATTTGCTGGGTCTCAGATCGAGCCCGATATGCCAAAGCTCTACCACACTTATCACCATCTGAAAAAATGGTTTGTCTCTGATTCAAGAGTTTCTTCTGAGTATACTCAGTCAAATGTAGATTAAACCTACGTTGTGCATCTAGCCACATATTTTGCTTCTGACTACAAGGATCTAGTAGAAACCTCTCTCTATCTGCTAGTTCCATCTCCAGTTTCGTCCGCTTGATATTCAATTCCTTTCTGTGAGTTGCTATTGCAGAAATCAATGACCCCCTCATTACTGACTTGAAAGTATCCCATTCTACCAGGGGATTTATAGATCCTTCATTTTCTATCCAGTAGTTTCCCATAGCATCTAGGCTATCACTCACCACCGGTAAGACCTCTAGCCACATGGGATTCAACCGCCATTGCTTATCGGCTGAAGCCAACGGCTGGGACAGAATCAGAAGGCATGATCCGGAACACCTCTCGGCAGATAATCACTAGACCTGATATAAGGAGACAGGTCTCTGCTGACAAAGGCCAAATCTATACGGGATAATGAGCCAGTGGAAGCCGAGTAGCACGAGAATTGCGTATCTGTGGGATGAAAATAACGCCACGTCTCTATCAGACCATAGGCATCAGCCCAACGTGAAAGCGCATTGTTGTGAAAGGCCTGGGGAATCTCGTACTGGATCTAAAGTGGCATTGTAGTCACCCATAATAATGCAGGGCGTTGCTGGAAACATTGCTATCTTAGCTATAATTAAGTCTAGGACTTCTCTGCGTAATGGCGGTGGTATATAGAGGCCAACAATCAAATATTGCAACCCACTAACACTGGCATGTAAAATCACATATCTACCATAAGGATCCAAGTGTACGGAAAGTACTTGAAACGGGAGACTCTTAGTAATTAAAACAGAAACTCCTCTAGCATGATTTGAGTATACTGCATGATACGTGGGCCCCACCCAAGGACGTCGCAAAGCGAGTATTTTCTGACGTTGAAGGTGCGTTTTTTTCAATAACACTATATCTGGGTTATACTTCTTCAGATAATTAAAAACTAAAGACCTTTAAATCTTATTATTAAGACCCCTAACGTACCAGGAAAGTACCTTAATTAACGCAATTTTTCCCGCCAGAAAAGAAATATCCAATATCTCGGTCCGATGAAGGTACAATCACACACACATACAGTACAGACCAAAAGTTTGGACACACCTTCTCATTCAAAGAGTTTTCTTTATTTTCATGACTATGAAAATTGTAGATTCACACTGAAGGCATCAAAACTATGAATTAACACATGTGGAATTATATACATATCAAACAAGTGTAAAACAACTGAAAATATGTCATATTCTAGGTTCTTCAAAGTAGCCACCTTTTGCTTTGATTACTGCTTTGCACACTCTTGGCATTCTCTTGATGAGCTTCAAGAGGTAGTCCCCTGAAATGGTTTTCACTTCACAGGTGTGCCCTGTCAGGTTTAATAAGTGGGATTTCTTGCCTTATAAATGGGGTTGGGACCATCAGTGGCGTTGAGGAGAAGTCAGGTGGATACACAGCTGATAGTCCTACTGAATAGACTGTTAGAATTTGTATTATGGCAAGAAAAAAGCAGCTAAGTAAAGAAAAACGAGTGGCCATCATTACTTTAAGAAATGAAGGTCAGTCAGTCAGCCGAAAAATTGGGAAAACTTTAAAAGTAAGGGCTATTTGACCATGAAGGAGAGTGATGGGGTGCTGTGCCAGATGACCTGGCCTCCACAGTCACCGGACCTGAACCCAATCGAGATGGTTTGGGGTGAGCTGGACCGCAGAGTGAAGGCAAAAGGGCCAACAAGTGCTAAGCATCTCTGGGAACTCCTTCAAGACTGTTGGAAGACCATTTCAGGGGACTACCTCTTGAAGCTCATCAAGAGAATGCCAAAAGTGTGCAAAGCAGTAATCAAAGCAAAAGGTGGCTACATTGAAGAACCTAGAATATGACATATTTTCAGTTGTTTCACACTTGTTTGTTATGTATATAATTCCACATGTGTTAATTCATAGTTTTGATGCCTTCATAGTCATGAAAATAAAGAAAACTCTTTGAATGAGAAGGTATGTCCAAACTTTTGGTCTGTACTGTACATACTATATCAGAGATAATTCCAATACAAACGCCCTCTCCAACCCACTCCTCCCAATCCTTCCCAACCCACCCTGCCAAATCCTTCCTAACATGGTTGAGCCTGAATCCCTTAACTAGCAAACTTTCGGGTATGATAGCACTACCCTAACCATTTAGATCAACATGTATACCATATAGGTACGTCAGTGAAAAAAGGCAAATAAACAATTCCTCCTATTACAGTGCGTGCTTGTTCAGGGTACTGCCACCCAGCACAAGTATATAGGGTTAAAATCTATTAATAGACAAAACCAAAGATTAGGGATTATAACAGGAATAACAGTAATGCGGTGAAACCTAACACTCCCACCACGGATGTTGTTAGGTATGCTACGATTTTCAGCATCTTCCACTCTGGCTTGTAGCATCTGGACCTGCTGTAACTGCCTGGTGTCATTTCCAACCACTCTAGACGCATCTTCCACGTCGCTTACTCTTTGCTCCACTGCAGACGTTCTCTCACGTCTTTTGTCCAAGTCGTGCCGTAAACAGCTAAGATCAGACTGGAGATTATCTATTTTTGATGTAAGAGCAGCTTGACAAGCTGCTATAGCTTTCATAATTTGAGAGGCTTCAGCAAAGGCAACAGGGATATGAGACCCCTCACTTTCTTGCTCAGTCTGGCTCATGGCATCCATGTATTGTTTAACAGTTGATGGAGCCACAGAAGAGGTTTTGCGGCCTATAGAAACAGTCCACAGACACTTGAATGGCCAGCTTAAGTATATCACTCCTGCAGTATAGCAGATAATTGCTCTACCAAATCCAGCAAGTCCTGAGTATCAGTCAGTCAGACTGCTATTGATTTTTGCACTGTATAGGGGGTAAGTATGTCAGTCCCACCATCAAGTAACACTGTATACTTCAAAAGGATCTTCTGGCAGCCACTACAGCATCTATGGAAAAGATCTCCTAGTAAGAAGACCTCAATAGGTCTCACATTAGAGGTGTTATCAGGGGAGACAACCTCACACACTCTGCCCCGCAGCCACGTTCCGTCCACCAGACCAGAGAGGAGTTCTTCGGCGCACTACCTCCACATTCAAGATGGCGCCCACCACGTGGCTCCCCCTTCCCGCTCCAGCCGCGGGTTGCGTGTGTCCAGCAGGCACCGGCAGCAGCCTACGGTAAGGTGTCGGCCACCTATAAGATGTCACACCTGCAGTGTGTTCTCTACACTCCGCAGAGTCTTGTCACAGCGCAGTTCCTCACTCTCTTTTCTTAGTGTCTCCCTGCTCCCTCTTTTGCTCCGTCAGCGTCTTCAGGATGACACCAGAGCCGCGGCGTTTAGGTCGGTGTAGTGTGTCCCCAATGCTTAAGGGACCTGATGATGCCGATGGGAGCTCAAATAACCCCGATTCTGCCAGGTGTTCGTAGGTTTTTTAACAGGATTTTGGAGGAGCACTGTATTTCTGCTTCCTCACGCCATGCAGGTTAGGCCACGCCCACCTCCCTGTCTTTTCCATCTGGTGAGGACGTCTTCCAGCCATGACTTGTGTCTGCAGAGTTTGTAACAGAGACATCTTTGGCTCCTGACTTTTCCAGATTCCACCCGACCTTTCCCAAACCTACACAAACTTCCTCATTATTGTCCCACAGGCTTCGGGTGTATTGGCATGCTGACAGTGGTGGGCACAGGGCTGCCACTGACAGTGGTGGGCCCAGGGCTGCTACCCCCCTGCCCTGCCCCCCACTAGCTATCCATCTGGTGTTTCCCCTTTACTTGTGATGTCATAATGGGGGACATGACACCTCTTCTTGGGGTGTCATAATGGGGATTATGACTTTTCAACTTGTGGTGTCATAATGGGGCGAGCCCCACAAATTGGGGTCACACCCAGAGCCCAGTGTCAGTTTCTCTAGCTGGCTGTCATCATGGGTGTGTCTTGGAAGAGGAGAAAGGTGATGTTGAAGGCTGTACCTGTGGTGACTACAATAGAGATTATGGATTTTGGCCCTCGCCAATATCCAGATGATATTGAGATATCCGACAGTGAGGATGACAGGATGAAGGTTGGTCCACGTCAGTATGCTGGTGACATAGAGATGGAGGACCTTCAGAGGGCCACCACCACCATCGGGGCCTCTAACCCCCTGAAGAGAAAGCGGCCATCTTAACATCTGCCACCGGCCATAACATCTGCCGCTAGGCCCTTAAAAGACCATCTGTCCCTCAGTAAACACCATCTGCCGCTTGGGGCACATTTACCATCCGCCCCCTTTACCATCCAAAGCATCTAAAATTTCCATGAAGATGAGGGGAGCAACACCAGGTCTGTTAAGTTTGGCTACTTTTCTCCATTTTGTAGATTTGTAAATTCTTTTGCTTATTTGGATTTTTACCTCTTCTAAGGTCTGACTGCAAAACAACGTAAGGAACCTTATCGTGACCCTCTCCCATCTGCCCGAAAATCTGACCAAGATGCAATCCCCGACCTTTTCTCAAGCTGAATCCAGCGAATCCAATATAAGAATCCCAGGAGAGAATGAAGAAGGATCCACCCACACCCACAAAAATTGCCCTGGAAACCTAGAACTTTGAATAATAAACGTACATTTTTTTTAAAGTAAAAATGGTGTGTTTTTTTTTCTTAATTATCAAATTGCGCCATTCGTCCTTGTCCCCTGTCTTCTATGAGTATTCTAAGGGTCGGTGCAGGTCAGGAGCCTGGCAGGGTTACCAATGCACTACAGGCCCTGGTTTTTTTTACGTTTCGAAAATATGTTACTTTTTTTACACCAGAAAACTGGCACAAGTCTCAAAATAAATTACCCCCATCCTCCAGGTATAACCGCCCAACTGCTAGAGACATCTTACCTAAGAGTTTGTTGACATGGCCCTCTTCTTCCACGTAGATTTCAGCATGTATTCCCTTTAAAATCCCCAAATCTCTGTGACCCTGACATGAAGAGAATTTCAGGAAGGAGTCTATGGACATGTATGTAGATGGTATGTTTCATCTTTTATTTGTGCTATCAACATGTGTGAATTAACCCCTTCAACCCCGGGCCAGTTTTCACCTTCCTGCCCAGGCCATTTTTTTAAAATCTGACGTGTCATTTTATGTGGCGATAACTTTAAAACGCTTTGACTTATCCAGGCCATTCTGAGATTTTTTCGTCACATATTGTACTCCATGACACTGGTAAAATTGAGTCAAAAAAAATTAATTTTTATTTATAAAAAAATACCAAATTTGCCCAAAATTGGGAAAAATTTGCAAATTTCCAAGTTTCAATTTCTCTACTACCTCTACTGCATCATGACTACTACCAATACCACTAAATAGTGCCTGAATATTACCTCCATATTGTTATTTACCAGCATATTACAGCCATATGGTGACTGTAAAGTGGTAAATATTAGTGTATATTAGTCAGGCAGGTAAATATTAGTGTTACACCAGCCAGCCCTCTGCAGAACATATAAGTGATTCCAGAGTAGCTATATTCAGTGGATGACAGGTGACATTTGGAATTATTCACTATCCCTGTCTGTTCCATCTGGCCCGGACCACCGTGGGGACTTCTTCCAGCCATGACTTGTGTGTGCAGAGTTTGTAACAGAGACATCTTTGGCTACTCACTTTTCCAGTGTCCACCCTACCTCTCCCAAACCTACACTTTCTTCCTACCTTGCTGATACCCCCAATTCTGTGCCTGGTGCTACCTCATCTGCCCATATTACTTTACAGGCTGTGTGGCAGGTGTTTTTTTTCTTAATTATCAAATTCCACCATTTGTCCTTAATCCCTGTCTTCTATGGGTATCGTAAAGGTGGGTGCAGGGCTAGAGCCTGGCAGGGTTACCAATGTTTTTTTTGAGTTTCAAAAGCACATATTTTTGCACAAAACCTGCACACAAATAGTAGTAACCTTTAGTATGCCAGAAAACTGGTATGATTGAGAAAATATGTACTCCGCACACCTTGAATCCAGTGTGGGTGCCCGTAAGAGTAGTGGAACAAGTATAAGGTTAATCCACGACACTCCAAATTTTCGTGCAAACATTTTTTTACATTTTATTTTGTTTGCAGATTATCATTATATAAATCCAGAGTAAATCATTAGTATGTAGCCACATAAAACATAATTCCCGGACGTTTCGGTCTGGTACGACCTTCCTCAGCGGGGTCTTAGTGGCAGGGCAGTAGGTCAGACGCTGGATGTCATGGCATGGCATGGATGGCATCCAGACCGAAACGTCCGGGAATAATGTTTTATGTGGCTACATACTAATGATTTACTCTGGATGTACAAACCGGATTCCAAAAAAGTTGGGACACTAAACAAATTGTGAATAAAAACTGAATGCAATGATGTGGAGATGGCAAATGTCAATATTTTATTTGTAATAGAACGTAGATGACAGATCAAACGTTTAATCCGAGTAAATGTATCATTTTAAAGGAAAAATACGTTGATTCCAATTTTCACGGTGTCAACAAATCCCCAAAAAGTTGGGACAAGTAGCAATAAGAGGCTGGAAAAAGTAAATTTGAGCATAACGAAGAGCTAGAAGACCAATTAACACTAATTAGGTCAATTGGCAACATGATTGGGTATAAAAAGAGCTTCTCAGAGTGGCAGTGTCTCTCAGAAGCCAAGATGGGTAGAGGATCACCAATTCCCACAATGTTGCGCAGAAAGATAGTGGAGCAATATCAGAAAGGTGTTACCCAGCGAAAAATTGCAAAGACTTTGCATCTATCATCATCAACTGTGCATAACATCATCCGAAGATTCAGAGAATCTGGAACAATCTCTGTGCGTAAGGGTCAAGGCCGTAAAACCATACTGGATGCCCGTGATCTCCGGGCCCTTAAACGACACTGCACCACAAACAGGAATGCTACTGTAAAGGAAATCACAGAATGGGCTCAGGAATACTTCCAGAAACCATTGTCAGTGAACACAATCCACCGTGCCATCCGCCATTGCCAGCTGAAACTCTACAGTGCAAAGAAGAAGCCATTTCTAAGCAAGATCCACAAGCTCAGGCGTTTTCACTGGGCCAGGGATCATTTAAAATGGAGTGTGGCAAAATGGAAGACTGTTCTGTGGTCAGACGAGTCACGATTCGAAGTTCTTTTTGGAAATCTGGGACGCCATGTCATCCGGACCAAAGAGGACAAGGACAACCCAAGTTGTTAGCAACGCTCAGTTCAGAAGCCTGCATCTCTGATGGTATGGGGTTGCATGAGTGCGTGTGGCATGGGCAGCTTGCATGTCTGGAAAGGCACCATCAATGCAGAAAAATATATTCAGGTTCTAGAACAACATATGCTCCCATCCAGACGTCATCTCTTTCAGGGAAGACCCTGCATTTTTCAACAAGATAATGCCAGACCACATTCTGCATCAATCACAACATCATGGCTGTGTAGGGGAAGGATCCGGGTACTGAAATGGCCAGTCTGCAGTCCAGATCTTTCACCTATAGAGAACATTTGGCACATCATAAAGAGGAAGGTGCAACAAAGAAGGCCCAAGACGATTAAACAGTTAGAGGCCTGTATTAGACAAGAATAGGAGAGTATTCCTATTTCTAAACTTGAGAAACTGGTCTCCTCGGTCCCCAGACATCTGTTGAGTGTTGTAAGAAGAAGGGGAGATGCCACACAGTGGTGAAAATGGCCTTGTCCCAACTTTTTGGGGATTTGTTGACACCATAAAATTCTGATTCAGCATATTTTTCCCTTAAAATGGTACATTTTCTCAGTTTAAACTTTTGTTCCGTGATTTATGTTCTATTCTGAATAAAATATTAGAAGTTGGCACCTCCACATCATTGCATTCAGTTTTTATTCACGATTTGTATAGTGTCCCAACTTTTTTGGAATCCGGTTTGTATATAATGATAATCTGCAAACAAAATAAAATGTTAAGAAAAATTTGCACGGAAATTTGGAGTGCCGTGGATTAACCAGAAAACTGGTACAAGTCTCAAAATAACTTACATCTGCAACAAGAGCATCTGTCAGCAGATTTGTACCTATAAAACTGGCTGACCTGTTGCATGAGCACTTAGCAGCTGAAGACATCTCTGTTGGTCCCATGTTCATATGTGCCCACATTTCTGAGAAAAATTAGGATTTAATATATGCAAATGAGGCTCTAGGAGCAACAGAGGCTTTGCAATTACAGCTAAAGGCTCAGCTTCACTGCCACGCCCTCTGCACTTTGCGTTGCATGAAAATCGCAGCATGTTCTATATTCTGCATTTTTCATGCAACGCTGGCCCCATAGAAATGAATGAGGATGTGTGAAAATCACAAGCATCCGCAAGCAAGTGCAGATGCGGTGCGATTTTCACGCATGGTTGCTAGGAGATGATAGGGATGAGCAACCCCATTAAAGTCCATTTACTGTATTATTTTCAACTTGTAACATGGTTATAAGGGAAAATACAGGGAGTGCAGAATTATTAGGCAAGTTGTATTTTTGAGGATTAATTTTATTATTGAACAACAACCATGTTCTCAATGAACCCAAAAAACTCATTAATATCAAAGCTGAATATTTTTGGAAGTAGTTTTTAGTTTGTTTTTAGTTTTAGCTATTTTAGGGGGATATCTGTGTGTGCAGGTGACTATTACTGTGCATAATTATTAGGCAACTTAACAAAAAACAAATATATACCCATTTCAATTATTTATTTTTACCAGTGAAACCAATATAACATCTCAACATTCACAAATATACATTTCTGACATTCAAAAACAAAACAAAAACAAATCAGTGACCAATATAGCCACCTTTCTTTGCAAGGACACTCAAAAGCCTGCCATCCATGGATTCTGTCAGTGTTTTGATCTGTTCACCATCAACATTGCGTGCAGCAGCAACCACAGCCTCCCAGACACTGTTCAGAGAGGTGTACTGTTTTCCCTCCTTGTAAATCTCACATTTGATGATGGACCACAGGTTCTCAATGGGGTTCAGATCAGGTGAACAAGGAGGCCATGTCATTAGATTTTCTTCTTTTATACCCTTTCTTGCCAGCCACGCTGTGGAGTACTTGGACGCGTGTGATGGAGCATTGTCCTGCATGAAAATCATGTTTTTCTTGAAGGATGCAGACTTCTTCCTGTACCACTGCTTGAAGAAGGTGTCTTCCAGAAACTGGCAGTAGGACTGGGAGTTGAGCTTGACTCCATCCTCAACCCGAAAAGGCCCCACAAGCTTATCTTTGATGATACCAGCCCAAACCAGTACTCCACCTCCACCTTGCTGGCGTCTGAGTCGGACTGGAGCTCTCTGCCCTTTACCAATCCAGCCACGGGCCCATCCATCTGGCCCATCAAGACTCACTCTCATTTCATCAGTCCATAAAACCTTAGAAAAATCAGTCTTGAGATATTTCTTGGCCCAGTCTTGACGTTTCAGCTTGTGTGTCTTGTTCAGTGGTTGTCGTCTTTCAGCCTTTCTTACCTTGGCCATGTCTCTGAGTATTGCACACCTTGTGCTTTTGGGCACTCCAGTGATGTTGCAGCTCTGAAATATGGCCAAACTGGTGGCAAGTGGCATCTTGGCAGCTGCACGCTTGACTTTTCTCAGTTCATGGGCAGTTATTTTGCGCCTTGGTTTTTCCACACGCTTCTTGCGACCCTGTTGACTATTTTGAATAAAAAGGCTTGATTGTTCGATGATCACGCTTCAGAAGCTTTGCAATTTTAAGAGTGCTGCATCCCTCTGCAAGATATCTCACTATTTTTGACTTTTCTGAGCCTGTCAAGTCCTTCTTTTGACCCATTTTGCCAAAGGAAAGTAAGTTGCCTAATAATTATGCACACCTGATATAGGGTGTTGATGTCATTAGACCACACCCCTTCTCATTACAGAGATGCACATCACCTAATATGCTTAATTGGTAGTAGGCTTTCGAACCTATACAGCTTGGAGTAAGACAACATGCATAAAGAGGATGATGTGGTCAAAATACTCATTTGCCTAATAATTCTGCACTCCCTGTATTAGCATTCTTAATACAGAATGCTTACTGAAATGTGGCATGAGGGGTTAAAAAAGAAAAAAATTAACTCACCTCATCTGCTTTTTGAGCAAAGCAACGCAATCAAAACTGACTGAAATTGCGTACGCACTCGCACGATTTTCCCTGATCGCAGACGCAACGCATCTGGACCAGCTCGTCTGCAAGGGGCCTAACAGGTCATCCAGTTTCCTAGGTACAAATTTTCTGACAGACGCTAGGACCTGTTGACACGGCCATTTTGCTCCATGTAGAATTCAGCATGTATGTCACGGGGCGCCAAAGGCGCACTCGGTCTCCCATCAGCCGCAGACCTGCTGCTTAGCTTCGGGAGCAAGGATCTGTGTTTGGCCTCGTTCCCAGGGTGGCTTTGCTAGCTGGGAGGCTCCCTGCTCCTAGGTCTGCCTTGAGCGCCGAGCTGATCACTCGGTGCTCGACTTGTCTGTCAGTCATGTGACGCTGGCCACGTCACATGACCCTCAGACCCCACTATAAATACAGGCAGCCTGCTGGCCACAGGTTGCCTGTTAATTCTAGGTTCCTGGCTATTTGTTGGACTACTTAACACTCACCTGATCCTGTTCCCTGACGATCCTTTGCCTGCTCCTCCTGTACTGCGCATCTCTCCTGGTATCCTGACCCCGGCTTCCACCTGACGATGCTTTGCGGACTCCTGTTGTACTTAGTTTCTTTCCTGGTATTTGACCTCGGCTTTTCCTGACTATTCTCTGCTCATTCCTTAGTACTGCGTAGCTCTCTAGGTATTGACCCGGTCCGTTCACGTTCCGTTATTTGTCTTGTCTGTCTTCCCAGCACGTATCCTAAGTTAGGGACTGACGTCTAGTTGTCCCCTGTCATTAGGACTTGCGAGGCAAGTAGGCAGGGCCAGGGGTGAGGGTGGAGCGCAGTGGTCACTATCCTCCCCCCTGTGTGTAGTGTACGTGACCGTCACAATGTACAGTATTCTGCTTCAAAATCCACTGTCCACTCTTTTCAATGGTATTTTGTGATGCAATTTATATGGGCACAGTTTTTTGCTGCATGGATCTCAAAACTGCATCAATAAGGCCCTTTTCACACGAGTGAGTTTTTCGCCCGGGTGCAATGCATGACGTGAAAGCATAAGACTTGCACTGAATCCTGACCCATTCATTACAATGTGTCTGTGTACATGAGTGTTTTTTTTAACGCATCAGTTCTGTGTTGCATGAAAAACGCAGCATGTTCTATATTCTTCGTTTTTCAAGTTTTTCAGCGCTGGCCCCATAGAAGTGAAAGGGACATCATTGAAAACGCTGATGGTTGCTAAGAGATGTTGTTTGTAAGGCCTCATGCACACGACCGTTGTGTGCATCTGTGGCCGTTGTGCCGTTTTCCGGAAAGTCAATGGGTCCGCGGAAAAATCGGAAAATGCACCGTTTTGCAGCCGCATCCGTGATCCGTGTTTCCTGTCCATCAAAAAAATAGGACCTGTCCTATTTTTTTGACGGACAACGGTTCACGGACCCATTCAAGTCAATGGGTCCGTGAAAGAACACGGATGCACACAAGATTGGCATCCGCGTCCGTGATCCGTGGCCGTAGGTTACTTTCATACAGACGGATCCGAAGATCCGTCTGCATAAAAGCTTTTTCAGAGATGACAGTATATTCTAACACAGAGGCGTTCCCATAGTGATGGGGACGCTTCTAGTTAGAATATACTATGAACTGTGTACATGACTGCCCCCTGCTGTCTGGCAGCACCCGATCTCTTACAGGGGGCTGTCATCCGCACAATTAACCCCTCAGGTGCTGCACCTGAGGGGTTAATTGTGCATATCATAGCCCCCTATAAGAGATCAGGGGCTGCCAGGCAGCAGGGGGCAGACCCCCCTCCCTCCCCAGTTTGAATATCATTGGTGGCCAGTGTGCGCGCCCCCCCTATTGTAATATCATTGGTGGCCAGTGTGCGGCCTCCCCCGGCCACCCCCCCCCCCCCTCTATTGTAATATCTTGTAATATCATTGGTGGCCAGTGTGCGGCCCCTCCCTCTATTGTATTAATATCATTGGTGGCCAGTGTGCGGCCTCCTCTCCCCCCCCCTTCCCGATCATTGGTGGCAGCGGAGATTCCGATCGGAGTCCCAGTTTAATCGCTCTGGGGCTCCGATCGGTAACCATGGCAACCAGGACACTACTGCAGGCCTGGTTGCCATGGTTACTTAGCAATATTACAATATTAGAAGCATCATACTTACCTGCTGGCTGCTGCGCTGTCTGTGTCCGGCCGGGAGCTCCTCCTACTGGTAAGTGACAGGTCTGTGCGGCGCATTGCTTAATGATCTGTCACTTACCAGTAGGAGGAGCTCCCGGCCGGACACAGACAGCGCAGCAGCCAGAAGGTAAGTATGATGCTTCTAATATTGTAATATTGCTAAGTAACCATGGCAACCAGGCCTGCAGTAGCGTCCTGGTTGCCATGGTTACCGATCGGAGCCCCAGAGCGATTAAACTGGGACTCCGATCGGAATCTCCGCTGCCACCAATGATCGGGCAGGGGGGAGGGGGAAGAGGGGAGGCCGCACACTGGCCACCAATGAAATTACAATAGAGGGGGGTCGACGGAGGCCGCACACTGGCCACCAATGATATTCAAACTGGGGAGGGAAGGGGGTCTGCCCCCTGCTGCCTGGCAGCCCCTGATCTCTTACAGGGGGCTATGATACACACAAATAACCCCTTCAGGTGCGGCACCTGAAGGGTTAATTGTGCGGATCACAGCCCCCTGTAAAATGTACACAGTTCGTAGTATATTCTAACTAGAAGCGTCCCCATCACTATGGGAACGCCTCTGTGTTAGAATATACTGTCGGATCTGAGTTTTACGATGTAACTCAAATCCGATGGTATATTCTAACATAGAGGCGTTCCCAAATTAAGCAAACCCCCCAACTATAAACTAATCACAGAAGTTGGAACCCATCAACCTACCTTGTACTTGTTCCACGGGATCACACGCTGCCGAACAAAATTGCGGACCGAAGTGACTGAAGTTCTGAACTCATGCTCGCACAGCCTGCAAGTAGCAGAACAATTGGGATTGCCCAGACGGCTAGGAATAGCCTAATAGATAAAGCAGCCTATGCTGGCTGTGCACGCCAGCATAGGCGTGCACAGCCTATTTCATTATAGTGTGCACCCTAAAGCATAAACACACACACACACTGCGCGCGTGTATTTATGTATGTATATATTATATGCACACATATATATACACTCACCTAAAGTATTATTAGGAACACCATACTAATACGGTGTTGGACCCCCTTTTGCCTTCAGAACTGCCTTAATTCTACGTGGCATTGATTCAACAAGGTGCTGATAGCATTCTTTAGAAATGTTGGCACATATTGATAGGATAGCATCTTGCAGTTGATGGAGATTTGAGGGATGCACATCCAGGGCACGAAGCTCCCGTTCCACCACATCCCAAAGATGCTCTATTGGGTTGAGATCTGGTGACTGTGGGGGCCATTTTAGTACAGTGAACTCATTGTCATGTTCGAGAAACCAATTTGAAATGATTCGAGCTTTGTGACATGGTGCATTATCCTGCTGGAAGTAGCCATCAGAGGATGGATACATGATCTCATTTTGTTTACGCCAAATTTGGACTCTACCATTTGAATGTCTCAACAGAAATCGAGACTCATCAGACCAGGCAACATTTTTCCAGTCTTCAACAGTCCAATTTTGGGGAGCTCGTGCAAATTGTAGGCTCTTTTTCCTATTTGTAGTGGAGATGAGTGGTACCCGGTGGGGTCTTCTGCTGTTGTAGCCCATCCACCTCAAGGTTGTGCGTGTTGTAGCTTCACAAATGCTTTGCTGCATACCTCGGTTGTAACGAGTGGTTATTTCAGTCAATGTTGCTCTTCTATCAGCTTGGATCAGTTGGCCCATTCTCCTCTGACCTCTAGCATCCACAAGGCATTTTTGCCCACAGGACTGCCGCATACTGGATGTTTTTCCCTTTTCACACCATTCTTTGTAAACCCTAGAAATGGTTGTGCGTGAAAATCCCAGTAACTGAGGAGATTGTGAAATACTCAGACCGGCCCGTCTGGCACCAACAACCATGCCACGCTCAAAATTGCTTAAATCACCTTTCTTTCCCATTCTGACATTCAGTTTGGAGTTCAGGAGATTGTCTTGACCAGGACCACACCCCTAAATGCATTGAAACAACTGCCATGTGATTGGTTGACTAGATAATTGCATTAATGAGAAATAGAACAGGTGTTCCTAATAATTCTTTAGGTGAGTGTATATATATATATATATATTACACAAATGCACTCTGCATACATACATACATACATACATACATACATACAGACCCGCACTATCAATATAATGAAGGGAGAAGAAATAATTTTTAAACTTACCCGTATTTTTTGCCCTATAAGACTTTTAGAGGGGGACAATAAGAAATAAATATTTTTCATTACACCTGAGGTCAGACCACCAATTAGACCCCCAATGTTAATCAGACCTCAGCTGACAGCCCCAATAAGACCCCCAATGTTAATAAGACCTCAGATCAGACCCCCAATGTGAATGACCCCCAATCAGACCTCAGATAAGAGCCCCAATGTCTCATATAAGCCCCCAGTGTTTCATATAAGCCCCCAGTGTCTCATATAAGCCCCCAGTGCCTTATATCAGCCCCCCCAGTGCCTTATATCAGCCCCCCAGTGCCTTATATCAGCCCCCCAGTGCCTCATATCAGCCCCCCAGTGCCCCTCTTCAGTCCCCCAGCAGCCTCATATCATTAGCCCTCCCCCAGCAGCCTCATATCATCAGCCCTCCCCCAGAAGCCTCATATCATCAGCCCTCCCCCAGCAGCCTCATATCATCAGCCCTCCCCCAGCAGCCTCATATCATCAGCCCTCCCCCCAGCAGCCTCATATCATCAGCCCTCCCCCAGCAGCCTCATATCATCAGCCCTCCCCCAGCAGCCTCATATCATCAGCCCCCCCCCCCCCCCAGCAGTCTCATATCATCAGCCCCCAAATAAAAAAAATAAAAAAACACTTATCGTTCCTGCTTCGGATGCTGCCAATTCACCGCCCCCACTCGGTATTCCTCTTGTACAGTCTGCTGTATGGGCGCGCACAGTGTGAGGTCACAGCGCTGCCTCAAACTGTGCGCAGCCTTCACAGTGGAGCGCCGAGGACCAGGAAGGAAGAGGTAAGTATAGCGCTTTCAGAGTTTCCCGGCCCTGACAGTACCTCGAGTCGCCTATGCCCACCAGCATAAACATTCGGGGCACTGGACAAAACATCCAGGGCTCCAGCCCTGAATGTTTTGACCTAACGACGCCCCTGGGTCCTTAGTCAATCCGTCACACTCGTGTGAAAGGGGTCTAGGGGACATGTCTCTGCTTGGTGCAATTAACCAAAGATATTGCATTAAAACTATGGCGGGCGTGTTCACGCAGATTGGTCCCTGCCATTGAAAGGGGGTTAATTCGCTGTTGGATCTGCAGCATTCAAACTTCAGCTCCATGGCAGAAATCCAAGGATCACACTAAAAGGATGGTATTATTCAGTCACTGTTATGGTCAGTGGCGTACCTACAGGGGGGGTCCAGCGGGTCTGGACCCCCCCCCCCTAGAACAATCAACCGAATTATTTTTTTTTTTAATCCTTCAGGGCCACACCGCCGATCACCACAGGCGGCGCGGCCCTGGATGTAATTGCGGCGGCCGCGGCGGCGGTGGTGGGGGGGGGGCAGTGGGAGTACTAGGAGATGAGCGCTTTCATTGTGGAAGCGCTCATCTCCATATCTAATCCATCTGTATCGCCGTCCTTAGGACAGCGATACAGATGCCTGTGCTGTGCTGCGGCAGGGGAGGGAGAGGCGTGTCCATCCCCTGTTCTTCTGATAGGCAGCAGGCACTAATGCCTGCAGCCTATCAGAGGCCGGCTCAGGCGGCGCGATGACGTCATCATCACGCGCCTGAGCCGGGCAGCACACAGCAGGGACACAGGCCGGAAGAGCCTGCATTGCATCGCTGCTGATGGAGGTAAGTATCAGTGTATTTTTTATTTTATTTTTGTTGTTGTTTTTTTTTTTTGGAGGGGGGGAGCTGGCACTATGGGGGCACTAAAGGGGAGACTAAAGGGGAGAACGGCACTATGGGGCATCTGGTGGTACTTTTTTTTTTTAGGTGGCACTTCCTACTGGCACATTATGGGGGGGGGGGGACCATGGGGGAGAGGAGCACTATGGGGGCTCTAAAGGGGCTTTTTTTTTTACACATTATGGGGGCACTATAGGGGAGAACGGCACTAGGGGACATCTGGTGGCACTATAGGGGCATTATTTGGGGGGCACCATGGGGGAGAGGAGCACTATGGGGGCTCTAAAGGGGCTTTTTTTTTTTTTTTACACATTATGGGGGGCACTATAGGGGAGAACGGCACTATGGGGCATCTGGTGGCACTATAGGGGCATTATTTGGGGGGCACCATGGGGGAGAGGAGCACTATGGGGGCTCTAAAGGGGCTTTTTTTGACACATTATGGGGGGCACTATAGGGGAGAACGGCACTATGGGGCATCTGGTGGCACTATAGGGGCATTATTTGGGGGCACTATGGGGAAATGGGGGTACTAAAGGGGCCTTTTTTTATTATTGGCACATGGGGGCATTATGGCATCTGGTGGCACTAAGGGGGCATTTTTTACTGGCACATTATGGGAGGCACTATAGGGGAGGGCGGCACTATGGAGGAGTGGAGCACTATTGGGGCATATGGTGGCACTTTATGAGGCGGCACCATGGGGGAGAGGAGCACTATGGGGGCATCTGGGGGGTCTAAAGGGGCTTTTTTTTATTGACATATTATGGGGGCACTATAGGGGAGAATGGCACTATGGGGCATCTGGTGGCACTATAGGGGCATTATTTGGGGGCACTAAGGGGAAGTGGGGGCTCTAAAGGGGCCTTTATTCTTATTGGCACATTATGGGGGCATTATGGCATCTGGTGTCACTAAGGGGGCATTTTTTTACTGGCACATTATGGTAGGCACTATAGGGGAGAGCGGCACTATGGGGGAGTGGAGCACTATTGGGGCATATGGTGGCACTTAGAAGGGGCATTTTTTACTGGCATATTATGGGGGACACTATGGGGAAGGGGGAGAGGAGCACTATGAGGGCATTTACTGGGGCACTATATAGGGGTATTTTATACTGGCATACATTATGGGGACATTAGCTCAACAGCGGGCACTAAGCGGGGGTATTTCATGTACTGTCATATTGTAGGGAGAATTATTAGTACTAGGAGGTATTATGCGGAGCTTTGCTAATACTGGGGGGCTATGAGGAACATGATTACTAGTATGGGCACTATAGGGGCGTTATTACTACTAAGTGTGCTCTGGCAGAGAATTATTTCTATTTTGGGGAGCCCTGTTATTTTGGGGGGCACCCTGCCACAGTATCAGCTTAGCACAATAATTTTTGGGGGACATTATCTTTATACTATTAGTGTCTGTGCGCAGTTATTTTTTTAGAGCACTGTGTGCCAATAATTGTTGAGGGGGGCACTATCTGTGTGGTAGTAGTATTTCCAGGGGGACTGTTTCTGCAGTATAGTATTGGGGGCACAGCGGGCACAGTATTGGGGGTGGCAGGAAAGGGTGTTCAGAAGATGTGAAGATGATGGAAATGTGGGAAACTAATGTCTGTTTGTTAATCTCTGCAGAGATGGGAGATGGCTGAAAAATCATCATGGCGGTCTGGTCTGAATGGAGAAGATGAGGAAAGAGAACGTCTACAACAAAGGTGACATCACTGGATGTAAGAGGTATGTGGTGCTATGTAGGAGAGGAGATGCTCCGGCTCCTCCCCCTGCCATTTGCAGAAGGAGGATTCAGAGCTAGGTGAGGACGGTCAAGGGGGGCAGCAGGCCACGGGCGGGTGGCAGATGGTGGGGGGAACCACAGGCCTTGAGCAGGATCAGGGGAGGGAGGAGAGCGGAGGAGCTTCCTGGCTGTAGCTTGTTATATAAGCAGGCAGTGCAGCCAGGACAGACCCCCCCCCCCTCTCCGTATGATGTGTAGAGAGAGGCCGCAACTATAGAATGTCAGCTGTACAGTGTTTGTTGGAAGTGGCCTATTATATGTAGGAGGGGCTTTTAATAATGGGCGGGACCAAAAAATGCGCGCCGCATTGTTATTTTCCTGCAGGGCTTTTAGAATCGCCAAGTAAAAGAATCAGCGCAACACACTACACCCTTTCCCTGCATTTTTAAATATAAAGGGGGCTTTGAAAAATTCAATTAGCACAGCGCGCTACACATGCCACATTTTTTTGCCTTTTGGACCCCCCCCTAAACAAAATTCCTGGGTGCTCCCCTGGTTATGGTGGTATTATTCGGTCACAGGGTGGTGATGTTATCCAGTTACTATATGGCAGTATTCTTTATCCACTATTGTGGTGATATTATCCAGTCACAGGGTGATGATGTTATTCAGTTACTCACAGTATTATTCAGTCACTGTATGGTTGTATTATCCGGTCACGGTGTGGTGATGTTATCCAGCTATTCTATGGCTGTATTATTCAGTCATTGTTATGGTGATGTTATCCAGTTACACTACGGCGGTATTATTCAGTCACTGTATGGTGGTATTATCCAGTTACAGTGTGGTGATGTTATCCAGTTACTCTATCACAGTATTATTCTGTCACTGTATGGTTGTATTATCCGGTCACGGTGTGCTGATGTTATCTAGTTATTCTATGGTGGTATTATTCAGTCACTGTTATGGAGATGTTATCCAGTCACTCTATGGCAGTATTATTCAGTCACTGTATGGTTTTATAACTTAGCCCCTGTATTTATATGATTTGGGGGTAGGGCTAATCTATGTATGCAGATTCTAGTGCAGCATAGTGTGCCCTGTATTTTCCAATAGGCAGCAATATCTTTTGCAAATGTCCCATTTACATTTATCAATTGTGCCACCAAGAATAATAGTTTTTAGGCTTCACTATGAGTGACAAGTGAATTTCTTAAACTGTGATTCAAGCCCGCATAAATTAGACCTGAAGCAAAAGTTCTCCAACTGCCTGTAAAAATTCTCTCTCCCTCCCTGTTATTGAAAAATTTGGGTCAAGTTTTTGTTTCGATTTGCTCATTTCTAGGCATCACTATTTATGATGAATTATAAGTGATACTGTAATCGTTGATCTACTTTGTTACTACTGACCTATTATCATTACGATTGCTCAGGAATAAGTGAATCATGGGGATAATTGGGCAGTTTAAATGCATCATTAATGGTGGAGTATTCAAGCTTAGTGCCTAGGGCAGCACAAGCTCTAAATACATCCCTGCATATAGTGCCTAGTTATGTCTAAGTAAGACCTGCTAAGGCTACTTTCACACTTGCGTTATTGTTTTCCGGCATAGAGTTCCGTCAAAAGTGCTCTATGCCGGAAAACGACTGATCCGTCATATCCCCATGCATTCTGAATGGAGAGTAATCCGTTCAGGATGCATCAGGATGTCTTCAGTTTAGTCATTTTGACTGATCAGGCAAAAGAAAAAAACGTAGCATGCTACGTTTTTTTCTCCGGCGAAAAATACTGAAGACTTGCCGGAATGACGGATCCGGCGTTTTTCTCCATAGGAATGCATTAGAGCCGGATCCGTCACAAAGATTTCCGTTGTTTGCCTGATCGACGGATCCGGCTCTTCTTTCTGCGCCTGCGCAATCGAATAGGAGGAGCTGTGGGCGCCGTCAACTTCCTGTCTCTCTTCGATCCTGCCTGCGAGGGAGAAGGGAGGACGCCAGCCTAGGTGAGTAGAACGTTTTTTGTTTTTTTTTGTTCGTTTTCAATTTTACAGGGAAAAAATATATAAGCAGCTCCTATTATACATAGGAGCTGTATAGATCATGCTAGGAGTAGTAGTCTTGTTGATTACTACTCCTAGCATCCACTATGTACTTGTACCACCAGTGGGGCCTATGTACTTTTGCATAGGGACTGCATGTGGTGCAAGTACATAGTGGCTGGGATGCTAGGGGTAGTAGTCCTGTTGACTTCCACCGCTAGCATCCACTATGTACTTGCAGCACATGCAGTGCCTATGTAGTTTTGCATGGGCAATCCATGTGGTGCAAGTAAATAGGGGATGCTAGGGGTAGTAGTCCTTTTGACTACCACATACAGTGGCTATGTAGTTTTGCATGGGCAATGCATGTGGTGCAAGTAGATAGGGGATGCTAGGGGTAGTAGTCCTGTTGACTACCACCCCTAGCATCCACTATGTACTTGCAGCACATGCAATCCCTATGTAGTTTTGCATGGGCACTGCATGTGGTGCAAGTAGATAGGGGATGCTAGGGGTAGTAGTCCTTTTGACTACCACATGCAGTGGCTATGTAGTTTTGCATGGGCAATGCATGTGGTGCAAGTAGATAGGGGATGCTAGGGGTAGTAGTCCTGTTGACTACCACCCCTAGCATCCACTATGTACTTGCAGCACATGCAATCCCTATGTAGTTTTGCATGGGCACTGCATGTGGTGCAAGTAGATAGGGGATGCTAGGGGTTGTAGTCCTTTTGACTACCACCCCTAGCATCCACTATGTACTTGCAGCACATGCAGTGCCTATGTAGTTTTGCATGGACACTGCATGTGGTGCAAGTAGATAGGGGATGCTAGGGGTAGTAGTCATTTTGACTACCACATGCAGTGCCTATGTAGTTTTGCATGGGCAATGCATGTGGTGCAAGTAAATAGGGGATGCTAGGGGTAGTAGTCCTTTTGACTACCACATGCAGTGGCTATGTAGTTTTGCATGGGCAATGCATGTGGTGCAAGTAGATAGGGGATGCTAGGGGTTGTAGTCCTTTTGACTACCACCCCTAGCATCCACTATGTACTTGCAGCACATGCAGTGCCTATGTAGTTTTGCATGGGCAATGCATGTGGTGCAAGTAAATAGGGGATGCTAGGGGTAGTAGTCCTTTTGACTACCACATACAGTGGCTATGTAGTTTTGCATGGGCAATGCATGTGGTGCAAGTAGATAGGGGATGCTAGGGGTAGTAGTCCTTTTGACTACCACATACAGTGGCTATGTAGTTTTGCATGGGCAATGCATGTGGTGCAAGTAGATAGGGGATGCTAGGGGTTGTAGTCCTTTTGACTACCACCCCTAGCATCCACTATGTACTTGCAGCA
The DNA here is from genome assembly GCF_905171765.1 of Bufo bufo. NCBI lineage: Eukaryota > Metazoa > Chordata > Amphibia > Anura > Bufonidae > Bufo > Bufo bufo. Next base: position 275,252,449 of record NC_053394.1, on the reverse strand, counting down.
CATGCAGTGCCCATGTAGTTTTGCATGGGCAATGCATGTGGTGCAAGTAAATAGGGGCTGCTAGGGGTAGTAGTCCTTTTGACTACCACATACAGTGGCTATGTAGTTTTGCATGGGCAATGCATGTGGTGCAAGTAGATAGGGGATGCTAGGGGTAGTAGTCCTTTTGACTACCACATACAGTCGCTATGTAGTTTTGCATGGGCAATGCATGTGGTGCAAGTAGATAGGGGATGCTAGGGGTAGTAGTCCTTTTGACTACCACATACAGTGGCTATGTAGTTTTGCATGGGCAATGCATGTGGTGCAAGTAGATAGGGGATGCTAGGGGTAGTAGTCCTTTTGACTACCACATACAGTGGCTATGTAGTTTTGCATGGGCAATGCATGTGGTGCAAGTAGATAGGGGATGCTAGGGGTTGTAGTCCTTTTGACTACCACCCCTAGCATCCACTATGTACTTGCAGCACATGCAGTGCCTATGTAGTTTTGCATGGGCAATGCATGTGGTGCAAGTAAATAGGGGCTGCTAGGGGTAGTAGTCCTTTTGACTACCACATACAGTGGCTATGTAGTTTTGCATGGGCAATGCATGTGGTGCAAGTAGATAGGGGATGCTAGGGGTAGTAGTCCTTTTGACTACCACATACAGTGGCTATGTAGTTTTGCATGGGCAATGCATGTGGTGCAAGTAGATAGGGGATGCTAGGGGTTGTAGTCCTTTTGACTACCACCCCTAGCATCCACTATGTACTTGCAGCACATGCAGTGCATATGTAGTTTTGCAGAGGCACTGCATGTGGTGCAAGTAGATAGTTGATGCTAGGGGTGGTAGTAGTAGTCCTACAAAAAGTTAACTCGCTTTTTTTTTTCCCAAGAGGCCAAAATCGATTTACAAAAAATTTTTTGGGCCAAAGACAAAAAAATAATAATTTCAAGATCAGGGAAAGGAACGTAAACCTAAAGAATTTTTATACCATAATGCCAAGTAAGTATAATTTGTCTTTTTTTTTTTGTATTAATAATATTTAATAATGATAATTTGATTAATATATTTTTTTTCTACAGGCTCAACATCTTCTACTGATGCCGGGACCTCTCCTCCAAGACGTCGGCGCAGACATGAGGTAAATTTTTTTTTGAAGCATTCTGCATTTACATTATGAACGCATTTTAAATTTTCATTTTTTTTATTTCATAGTCATCATCTGTGGAGGAGAGGCCTCGCGACACAGAGCCTGCTGCTGGAGAGGAGGAAGTTGGTGGTGGAGGACATGAAGCGGTAATTTTTTAATTTTTGTTTTATTTATTTTTCTCTCAATATTATTATTTCTCTTTTTAATTTTTGTTTATTATTGTTACAGGTCGCTAGTCCCATTGACTCCAATAGAGGTCGTCAATCTCAAGCCAGAGGAAGTCGGGGAGCCCGCGGCGGTCGTGTTCGTGTGAGTATTTCCTAGAGGAGTATTTTTTATTGCAAATCTGTTAAAAGCATTTCTGTCACTAGGTTTGGGCCTATAGAGATAGGGACCTGCACGGCTAGATCTCCGCTAGCATGTTCGCAATATATCTGTCCTATAGGGCTGTGTGTTTTTAATTGATTTTATAAAGTATTTTATAGATATGTAAATGACTGTTGAATGTGTCCAAGGGGCTGCACTAACCTTCCTTGTGTGCAGTGCCGGTATAGTGTTCCTTCCCTGTCCTGACATCAGCTTCATGCAGAGAACAGCGCATGAGCGACACATTCAACACTCATTTACATATCTAAAAAATAATTTCTTTTTTTAAATTTAAACCACACAGCCCTATAGGACACATATATTGCGGACATGCTAGCGGCGATTTAGCCATGCAGGTCCGTATCTCTATAGCCCCAAACCTGGTGTTAGAATCCCTTTAAACATTAGATATTAATTTATTTTATATTTTTTATATGTTTTTAGGGTTCAAGACGCTCCACCAGAACGGATGAGGAGGAATTTGGCAGTTGTATAATTGACAATGACCTCCTCATCCAGATGGTGGAGGACAGACCACCACTGACCGCCGCCATGCTGACCATCATGGTACCCGGCTCCTCTGGCTTGAGATATGCGAAGTCTTGGTGGCTAATTGGGACGACCTCAATGAGAGTCAATGGGAGGAGTGCCGTAAGTATACTCTAGTACAGGGGTCTGCAACCTTTAAGACCTAAAGAGCCACTTGGACCCGTTTCCGAAGGGGAAAAAAAACTGGGAGCCGCAAAACCATTGCGACATTTAAAACAAATATAACACTGCATATATTGTTTCTTACCTTAATGCTATATACAGGATCGTGCAGTCAGCTGTCAATCTGAAGAAAAAAAGGACTTTTTCACTTAACAATGTAAAATATATTTTTGCAAATTAATAGCTAATTAAAATATTTAATTTACCTTTACCAGACCACCCCCAATCATGTGCCAGTAATACCAGACCCCCCCAATCATGTGCCAGTAATACCAGACCCCCCTCCAATCATGTGCCAGTAATACCAGACCCCCAATCATGTGCCAGTAATACCAGACCCCCGTCCAATCATGTGCCAGTAATACCAGACCCCCCTCCAATCATGTGCCAGTAATACCAGACCTCCCCAATCATGTGCCAGTAGTAATACCAGACCCCCCCAATCATGTGCCAGTAGTACTACCAGACCCCCCCCAATCATGTGCCAGTAGTAATACCAGACCCCCCCAATTATGTGCCAGTAGTAATACCAGACCCCCCCCAATCATGTGCCAGTAATTCCAGGGGCCCCCCCAAATTCCCCACTCATGTGCCAGTATAATACCATTATGTGCCAGACTGCCAGTTAAAAAAAAAATAATTAACACTTATACTTACCTCTTTGGAGCGATGCGATGCAGGCCTCTTCCGGCCTGTGTCCCGATTCCAGCGCTGTACGGCTCAGGTGGCGCGATGAAGTCATCGCGCCGCCTACGCCGGCCTCTGATAGGCTGCCGGCCTAGTAGTGCCGGCAGCCTATTAGAGGAACAGGAAAGGGACACACCTCCCTGCCCTGCTCATCCGCACAGCCTCCTTTTGTATCGCTGTCCTGAGGACGGCGATGCAAACAGATCACTATGGAGATGAGTGCTTCGCTTCCACAATGGAAGCGCTCATCTCAGTGCCTGCCCAGCCGCTGCCGCACAGTGCCTGCCCCGCCGCCGCACACACACTGCTCATGCCCATGCCAGAGCCGCGGCAAAGGTTCAAAAGAGCCGCATGCGGCTCTAGAGCCGCGGGTTGCTGACCACTGCTCTAGTATAATGCACATGTGTACTTTTCATTAAAAATTGGTTTTGTGTCTGGTTGAAGTTTGTCACTCACTGCTACCTATAGTGAACATCAATAATATTTTTATTGTTGTTGTAGCAGGTTCAAACAAATACTAAACCATTTCCGATGTCAGAAATAAAAATTATTATAATATTAATTTTTATTTTTTTATTTTTCCGACAGGGACTACAATCCTGGTGCGGTGGCGGTCAATGAGGGACCGCTATAAGAAGGACTACAACGAGGAGGTCAAGTGCCCGAGTGGTTCGAAAGCAAGCACAAAGCGGCCGTACCGGTATGCGGCCGCATTAGCTTTTCTCCGTAGAACCCTACAGCTGCGAACGTAAGCTCTAATCTTTATAATAATTATGAATACTAATCTCCAATCTATGTGTGTGGCCTAGCCAGACTGTCATTTGACACTCTGTCTGGGACATTCACATATAGTTCCCTATTTGTCCATTAATTATTATTTTTTTCCTTTCACAGCACATCTAGCAGTATTCGGGCGCACCAAGCTCCTCGTGAAGTCCTTCCAGAGGCCGGAGCACAAGAGGCGGTCCCCGAAGAGCCGCCCACCGCGGGTCCCTCACGTTCTACTCCAACAGCTGGTCGGGACCTCAATGTTCCCCTACCTGTGCCCTCTGGCGACGCAACAATGGCCACAATGGCACCACTTTTTGAGGCATTGATGCGTCGCCAGAGGACCGGTAGGAGCCGTCAGGCGGACTACGAGGATCTCACAAGGCTCGTTTACGAGTCCTTGATGGGATATACCAATAGAATTGCAGCTTTGGAGGAACAAGTGCGACGTCTGCAGGAGGGGGCGGTGCATACGTCGCAATTGGGTCCTGTGCATCACTATTGGTATTCGTTGCTCCCCGTGATGGAACGATTTACGCCCGACCAGTTGTTTGAGGCCCGAAGACAGGTGGACAGTGTCTTGTGGCAAGTTCAGCACCGCCCTACATCCTATCCCCAATCCATGCCCTATCCCCCATCCATGCCCTATCCCCCATCCATGCCCTATCCCCCATCACAACCTCAACAACCCCCTACCCAAACTACCTACCCCCCTTTCCTACCTCCTCAGCCCCCATCCCAGCCTTCCCATTCCACCGAGCACTTTTCTCACCACTTTTCTCCTTCTCCTCCTCAATATTTTCCTTCTGCCAGTTTCAACACTCCTTCTACTCTTGCTCGGTCAACTCCTTCTCCCGCTCCCCCATCCAGATTGAATACTCTCTCTGTTGTGCTTGCCACAACACACACTTTTATGTCCACAGGGGCACAGGAACGAGGGGGACCAACCAGTGTTCAAACCTCCACCACCACCCAACCTTCTACTCCCACCACTCCCACTGGTCCTACTTACAGGCATTTGTAGCCTTTTCTTTTACAATTTTTTTATTGCAAAAAGTTATTTATATTATTTAAAAATATTTAATTTTAAAATAAAAATTTGATTGTTTCAAAATTTTATTTGCTTTGTATTTATTTTAAAAAAAAATTAAATAAAAGTGAACATCCACATCGCTTTTGAAGTGAACTATACTTGGTTTGCTCCACCAGCGATGGGATATTACTTTAGTGTATGTAGGAAAGGTCTTTAAAAATGTCCAATCTCCAGTGGAGCGACACAAGTATGTGTCGCTCCTCTGGCGTTGGTCAGATCACTACATAATAACAGGCCTGATAAAATCTACCTGCGCCAGCGGAGCGACACAAGTATGTGTCGCTCCTCTGGCGTTGGTCAGATCACTACACAATAACAGGCCTGATAAAATCTACCTGCGCCAGCGGAGCGACACAAGTATGTGTCGCTCCTCTGGCGTTGGTCAGATCACTACACAATAACAGGCCTTATAAAATCTACCTGCGCCAGCGGAGCGTCACAAGTATGTGTCGCTCCTCTGGCGTTGGTCAGATCACTACACAATAACAGGCCTGATAAAATCTACCTGCGCCAGCGGAGCGACACAAGTATGTGTCGCTCCTCTAGTGATATAGAAGATTGAAAATGAGTATATAACAACACAATAATATAACATCAGTGTTGAAAACAAAGAATGTATTTCTCTTCTATCGTGGTATATAATTAAAAATTCAAATACTTTGAAAAACAATATTTATTCAAACACAAATCCTATTTAAAAGTAATACAAAAATCTGTAAACCACCAAATAAACAGAAATTAACAGTAATTCAAAATTAAATTCAAAATGTTTATACAAATCGGTCCTGCCAGTCCACCCTTCCTGCCTCCGAGCAAAAATAATCTGCAAAACAGTCTCTCATCCGTGATACCGCAACACTTGACCGTGGTCCAAAACTTTCAATGCTTGCCATCTCGCTGTCCTCCGGTATCTGGTCCAAATTGAGTGGTTCCTTTTTAAGGAGGTAGTTGTGTAACACAACAGCACACTTTACAACCTCATCCACCGATTCCACCTTCATATGAATTGGTTTTGTAAAAATTCGCCATTTTGCAACCAAAATTCCAAATGTACATTCAACCATTCTCCAAGCCCTGGTCAAGCGGTAGTTGTATGTCCGTTTCGTTAAATTTAATCCGCGGCTTGAATAAGGTTTAAGAAGATTTCCACACATTTGGAATGCCTCATCACCAACCAATACAAACGGTGGGGCATCAGTACCTGGCAGTGGTTGTGTAACGGTCGCGTACACACACACACAGGGGGAAGGGAAGTGACCACTGCGCTCCACCCTTACCCCTGGCCCTGCCTACTTGCCTCGCGAGTCCTAATGACAGGGGACAACTGGACGGCAATCCCTAACTTGGAGTAAGTGCAGGGATGACAGACAGACAAACAACAGGACGTGAACGGACCGAGTCAATACCAGGAAAGCTGCAAAGTACAAATGGAGCAAGCAGAGAATTGTCAGGAGAAGCCGGGGTCATAAATACCAGGAGAGCAGAGAAGTACAAGAGGAGTCCTAAGAGAGTAGTCAGGTGGGAGCCGAGGTCACAATACCAGGACGGAAGCGCAGTACAAGAGGAGCAGGCAAAAGGATGGTCAGGAACAGGATCAGGTAAGTATTCAGCAGTCCAACAAATAGCCAGGAACCTAGAAATTAACAGGCAACCTGTGGCCAGCAGGCTGCCTGTATTTATAGTGGGGAGTGAGGGTCATGTGACGTGGCCAGCGTCACATGACCGACAGACCAACCAGTCGAGCACCGAGTGATCAGCTCGGCGCTCAAGGCAGACTAGGAGCAGGGAGCCACCCAGCTAGTAAAGCCGCCCTGGGAATGAGGTCAAACACAGAACCTCATTCCAAAAGCTAAGCAACAGTTCTGCGGGCAATGGGGGACCGAGTGCACCTTCGGAACCCCGTGACAGTACCCCCCCTTTTACGAGGGGCCACCGGACCCAAGACTTCAGGCGATGGCTTTTCAGGGTGTTCTAAATGAAATTTACGAACAAGTCTAGGAGCATGAACCTCCCTGGCAGGTACCCAAGATCTCTCTTCAGGTCCATACCCCTTCCAGTGAATCAGGTACTGCAAGGAATTACGCACCTTCCTGACATCCACTATTTTAGACACCACATACTCGACAGCATCATTAACAAGAACCGGCGGAGGCGAGACTTTTTATGGTACTACCGGTTCTAAATATTTTTTAAGCAGAGATTTATGGAACACATTATGAATGTGGAATGACTCAGGCAGCTCCAACCTAAAAGATACTGGGTTAATCACTTCCGTGATCTTATCTGGTCCAATAAAACGAGGAGCAAATTTTTTAGAAGTTACCTTGAGAGATAGATTCTTGGAGGACAACCATACTTTATCCCCAACCTGAAAGTTTACCCCCCTTGAACGTCTCCTATCGGCCTTGAGTTTTTGAGAACATTGAGCCTTTTCTAGGTTCGATTGAACCCGGGCCCAAACTGTGCACAGTTCGGAGGAGAGTTTATCCGCTTCAGGGTTAGAGGAGGAGACGGACGACCCAGAATGAAAACGGGGATGAAAACCATGGTTACAAAAGAAAGGGGAGACCCCAGCAGAAGAATTGACACGGTTATTCAAAGCAAATTCAGCCAACGGAAGGAATTTGACCCATAATTGCTGGTCATCAGCAACATACAACCTCAAGAATTGTTCCACAGACTGATTAAGGCGTTCAGTCTGCCCATTACTCTCAGGATGGTAGGCGGAAGAAAAAGACAATGAAATTTTACATCTTTGACAGAAGGCCCTCCAGAATTTGGACACAAACTGCACACCCCTGTCAGAAACAATATTTTCCGGGATGCCATGTAAACGAACAATCTCTCTCACAAAAATAGATGCCAGGGTTTTAGCATTCAGAAGTTTAGACAGGGGAATGAAATGAACCATCTTGCTAAACCTATCGACCACTACCCAAACCACAGTCTTACCCTCCACCAGCGGTAGGTCAGTTATAAAGTCCATCGAGATATGGGACCAGGGTCTACTGGGAATGGGTAGGGGTTGTAGGTTACCAGCAGGGCGAGTACTAGGTGTCTTGGACCTGGCACAAACCTCACAGGCTGACACGTAGGACTTGACATCCCTAGTTACAGTGGGCCACCAATAAGATCTAGAAACCAGATCCTTAGTGCCCTCAACACCCGGATGTCCACAAAAGGCAGAATCGTGACACTCACCCAACAGCTGGAGACGAAATTGTACGGGAACAAACAACTTATCTGTTGGGGTGGATACCGGTGCCAGATGTTGTTCAGACCTAATGCGAGCCGAGATATCCTGGGTAAGAGCTGCTAAGAAGATTTTTGCTGGTAGGATGGATTCAGGTGGTACCTCAGTAGGTTGAAAAGCCTGGAAGCTCCGAGATAATGCGTCCGCCTTCACATTTTTACTTCCCGGCCTGAACGTGATGGAAAAATCAAAATGAGTAAAAAACAGAGCCCATCTGGCTTGACGGGGATTCAACCTCTTAGCAGACTCGATAAACATAAGGTTTTTATGGTCAGTGACAACAGTTACACAATGTCTTGCCCCCTCCAGGAAATGCCTCCACTCCTCAAATGCCCATTTAATGGCCAGCAGCTCCCTATTCCCTATGTCGTAGTTTCTCTCCGTGGGAGAGAATTTCCTGGAGAAGAAGGCACATGGTCTCAGATTAGTGAGGCTAGCAGGACCTTGTGAAAGGACTGCTCCTACGCTGTCCTCGGACGCATCCACCTCCACAATAAAAGGTCTCTCCTGATCAGGCTGGATCTGAATGGGAGCGCTACTAAATGCCTCTTTTAATTTTTCAAATGAAGAAATGGCCTCAGTAGACCAATTCTCCAAATCCGCCCCTTTCTTAGTAAGGTCGGTCAACGGTTTAGCAATTACGGAAAAATTCATAATAAATTTACGATAGTAATTGGCGAAACCTAAGAACCGTTGTAAGGCCTTTAAGGATGAAGGTCTTACCCATTCCTTAATTGCTAGTACCTTACCAGGATCCATCTTGAAGGCTTGAGGAGTCAGAACATGCCCTAGAAACAGAATCTCCTGTACACCAAAGACACATTTCTCTTGTTTAGCGGATAGCTGATTCTCCCTCAACACCTCTAATACTTGTTTAACATGAGACACATGGGATTCGAAGTCAGGAGAGAATATCAAAATGTCGTCAAGATAGACAATAACAAATTTACCTAAGTACTCCCTAAGAATGTCATTCATGAAGTTTTGGAACACAGCTGGGGCATTGCTGAGTCCAAAAGGCATCACTTGATATTCAAAGTGTCCTACCGGAGTATTGAACGCCGTCTTCCATTCGTCTCCCTCCTTGATTCGGATTAGATTGTATGCCCCTTTCAGGTCAATTTTGGAAAACCAGGTTGCCCCCAGAACCTGGTTAAATAAATCCGGAATCAATGGGAGGGAGTATCTATTCTGGACAGTGATTTTATTTAATCTCCGGTAATCGATACATGGCCTAAGACCACCATCTTTTTTCTTAACGAAGAAAAACCCCACCCCCATAGGAGAGACAGAAGGTCTAATATGCCCTTTACCAAGGCTCTCCTTAATATAATCTTCCATGGCCTTGCGTTCGGGCATAGAAAGATTATAAATTCGTCCTTTAGGAAACTTGGCCCCCTCTACTAACTCTATGGTACAATCATAAGGTCTATGGGGGGGTAGAACCTCCGGGGTTGGTGATGAGAATACATCAGAATATTCTTTAACAACAGAGGGTAAAGTATCAGACTTTACTGAGACCCCAGCCTGTACCACGGACAAGCACGAGTCACACTTAGGCCCCCATCTCACCAACTCCCCATTGGACCAATCTATAGTGGGGTTATGTAGTCGGAGCCAAGGCAACCCTAGTACCACCTCAGCAGGTAGGTTCTCCAGGACTAGAAGCGAACATCTCTCTGAGTGGCACACACCCACAGTTAGAGAAATCTCTGAGGTACATAAGCTCACCGTACCACCAATAAGAGGAGTAGCATCAATAGCCATGACATGGATAGGAGTTGGTAAGGCAAACAGGAATCTTACAGCATACTCAGAGTCAATAAAGCTAGCCGCTGAGCCAGAATCAATAAAGGCCTTACCCGGCCATTTATCTACTCCCAGAGAAATCATAATGGGTACCGAAAGCTTACATTTAGAAAATTCAGGGTGTACCTGGTCTTTAGGCTGCCTTGTCTTAGGAGACTTGACAGAGAGGACCTTCTTAGAACACTGGTTGATCCAATGGTCAGGATCTCCACAGTAAAAGCATTCTCCACGTCTGCGGCAAAGATTCCCTCGGGTCATGCCAACCTGTATGGGTTCCTCGGTAGAGACCTCAGCATTGTCTCTGGGATAGGCCTCTGGCTGGACCACCATCTGGGAAGAGAACTGTTGTTCCTGTCGTCTCTCTCTAACCCGTCGGTCAAGTCGGACAACAAGGGTCATCATCTCCTCTAAGGTCTCTGGAAGTTGATAACTGACCAGAAGATCCTTTAATTTATCAGACAGACCTGACCTGAACTGACTCTTCAGGGCTGGTTCGTTCCATCCTGAGGGGACACACCACCTTCTGAATTGGGTGCAATAATCCTCCGCTGGTAAATTGCCCTGAACCAGTGCCTTTCGAGCCGTCTCGGCTACTAGAGCCCTGTCTGGTTCATCATAGAGGGTACCCAAGGCCTGAAAGAACCCCTCCACAGATTATAAACAACTGGTGCCAGCAGGTAAAGAGAACGCCCAGTCCTGGGGATCACCCTGTAGTCGGGAAATGATAATGCCCACGCGTTGACTCTCGGGGCCAGAGGACACGGGGCGCAAACGGAAGTAAAGTTTGCAACTCTCCTTAAAAGAGAGAAACTTCCTCCGGTCTCCAGAAAAGGTTTCTGGGAGCTTAATCTGGGGCTCAAAATGCGGACTGGAGGCCTGAGGAGTGGAAGAACCTTGCCCTAACTCAAAAGAACTGAGTTTTTCCCCTAACTCCTGCACCCTCTGCGTCAGATTAGAGACATGGTCAGTCAGGGTCACCAGAGGATTCATAATACAGTGGTTATTAGGCCTGTTAATCTGTAACGGTCGCGTACACACACACACAGGGGGAAGGGAAGTGACCACTGCGCTCCACCCTTACCCCTGGCCCTGCCTACTTGCCTCGCGAGTCCTAATGACAGGGTACAACTGGACGGCAATCCCTAACTTGAAGTAAGTGCAGGGATGACAGACAGACAAACAACAGGACGTGAACGGACCGAGTCAATACCAGGAAAGCTGCAAAGTACAAATGGAGCAAGCAGAGAATTGTCAGGAGAAGCCGGGGTCATAAATACCAGGAGAGCAGAGAAGTACAAGAGGAGTCCTAAGAGAGTAGTCAGGTGGGAGCCGAGGTCACAATACCAGGACGGAAGCGCAGTACAAGAGGAGCAGGCAAAAGGATGGTCAGGAACAGGATCAGGTAAGTATTCAGCAGTCCAACAAATAGCCAGGAACCTAGAAATTAACAGGCAACCTGTAGCCAGCAGGCTGCCTGTATTTATAGTGGGGAGTGAGGGTCATGTGACGTGGCCAGCGTCACATGACCGACAGACCAACCAGTCGAGCACCGAGTGATCAGCTCGGCGCTCAAGGCAGACTAGGAGCAGGGAGCCACCCAGCTAGTAAAGCTGACCTGGGAATGAGGTCAAACACAGAACCTCATTCCAAAAGCTAAGCAACAGTTCTGCAGGCAATGGGGGACCGAGTGCACCTTCGGAACCCCGTGACAGGTTGAGGCTGAGGGAAATCAAATTATCTGTTATATAGACTCCATCCCATATAAGAATTTTTAAAAACCATTGAATCGTTGGTGCGTCCATAGGCCCCTACATCGACGGCAACAAAACGATATTCTGCATCAGCGATAGCCATTAGAATAATAGAAAAATATTTCTTATAGTTGTAAAACTCAGATCCGGTTCCTTGGGGCTTGATTATTCTTATATGTTTCCCGTCTACTGCACCTATGCAGTTGGGAAACTGACAAATTTGCCAATATTTTTCAGCAATTTCTTTCCAATGCTGTCTAGTTGGATGTGGAATAAATTCATCATGAAGTTGATCCCACAAAACACGGCATGTCTCCTTCACAATAATTGAAACAGTCGATATGCCAAGGCGAAATTGGAAATGGAGTGAGCTAAAACTTTCTCCACTTGCAAAAAACCTATAGAAAAAAACAATTTTATGTATTTAAAAAAATTATATAATGTACAAGGTATATCAATTAGACACAATTCTATGTGACAATTTATTAATATTTATCAAGATTTTTTATGTAGACAATAATAAAAAAAAGGATAAAGGTTTCTTCTCCATTGTGACCTATATTGATCACAGTTCATCTGTCATTATTTGACTATTATATGGATAGAAACTTTAAAAGATGCAGAATTAAAAATAATAATGCTGATCATCACTTGTGGCCTATGCACTTTGTACAATGATCACAGGAAAATAGTAAAAAATTTTTATTTTTTATAGTTTTAGAGAAGCTTTAAAAAATATAGACAGAATTGGTACTATATATAATATTTATCTACTTTACCTTATGGTCAACAACAGGCGTTCTGCTGGGGAAACACAGCGGCGGAAAGTGGTGTCTTGTCTTTGAATGTGAGGTGACACCCGTTGTAAAAGATCATCAAAACTTTCTACCGTCATCCGTAAGTAATTTAAAAATTTGTCTGGATAATTCCTCAATTCGGGAAACAGAGTTTCAAAAACTCCCCTTCTTATTCTTGCAGAGGTTATTGGATGCACCCAATAGCGACGCTTTCTACGCTGTCTGTCTCGAAGACGTCTTCTCCAGCGGGAAACCAGAATAAGAGCCTGAAATCCAAAACTAATATGGCCTGGCATCATCTTTGCACTCTGCAGAAGGAACTTCTGAGTGGTAAGTGACCTTGTTTTTTCTTTTATAGCCACTTGTAGTATTTGCTTACCACTTGTAGTATTTGCTTAACAGATTAAAATCTTTTATCTCTGAAATTTGAATAACGGATCCGTCTTTCCGTTTACAAACGGAAGGAAACGGAACAGACGGATCCGTTATTACGACGGATCCGGCAGACGGATCCGTCGAAAAGTGTATGCCGGATGCAACGGAATGACGGATCCGGCATAAAATACTATTGCCGGAACGACGGATCCGTTGCATGAAAAATATCCGGTAATGTTGACTTTGACGGATCCGGCAGTCAATTCCGGCAACGGAACTGCTTGCCGGATCACTCTGCCGCAAGTGTAAAAGTAGCCTAAGACTATGTATGATTCTCTTTAATTATTGGAACATAAAGATTAAATTTTTGCTAATTCCTCAAAAAGAACCTGTCACTAGTAATGTTCCCAATTTCTAATTTATACAAGCAGCAATGACTAAAGCATGGACATCTTACAAGACGCATTACCCATTCACTGTCAACAGTCCGTCCAATATCTGAGCATGGACACAATTATCATAGATATAATGATTGTTAAGAATCCTTTAGGCTTACAGCAATTATTTACAGATACAGGTACTATCAAGTACAGTATGTGACTTCATGCCTTATTATTTGGAAATAATGGCTACTGATTCCAAAAATGACAAATACGTAAATGACCTCTTCTACTCTTACAGAGGGAAAAAAAGTGTCCACAATGGCACTCCAATAGTCGCAAAAAAGGATCACTGACAGACTGGCATACACTAGTCAAGCAAACACATTTATGGAGGCGTAGTGTTAAGTCGGCGACTGTGAGGTTACTCACCAGTTTTCCTCTTCACAGTTGTTGATCTGCTTCTGCCTCCATGGCAGGTAGGAACGTGTTAAGTTGTCAGCTCTGGAGTTACTCACCAGTTTCCCTTTTCCTTGTTGGTGGTCCATCCCTGTCGGAATCCTCTTCTGCCTCCTTTGCTGATATGAACGTTGGAGTGCTCAGTCTAGACTTCTGCTACGTTCATACGGCATTTAAGCTCTTCTTGCAGCTTCTCCTGGTGCCCCTATGAGGGGAGCGTGTGCTACTCTCAGCTTCTTAATGGGTCAACATGTTCATACCTGTGCTCCCAGCCTATGGCAGCCTTCCAATGAGTATGTAAGCCATCCCCACTGGAAGGCATTAGATTCCCCTTTTTCTGGTTCCTTAATTTCTTGTGGACTGGTGCTGGATTGTACTCTCTGACCTGACCTTTGCCTGACTCTTGTATTGACCCCGGGCTGCCTGCCTTGACGTTTGGTCTGATTATTGGATTGAACGTACTTTCCTTGCCCTGACCTCAGCTGGTTCCCTGAACACGATTTTGCCTGACCCTGTGGTGTTTACCACTGGTGTCTCTCTTGACCCTGATGGGTGAGCAGTCACTTGAACTGAGACTACTCCAAGAGGCAGTGGCCAAGTGGTTCACCTACAGTGGAGTCTAGATCCCTGTACAGGGGTTAAATGGTGAAGACCATGGGGCCACTTATATAACACCCATAGGAGTCGCCCCAAGCCAAATCTGTTCAAGTTACACAGCGGATCTACATGCGCTTAAGTTAGATAATATTGCATTAATAGATATACAAAGCATTCAAACAGATATAGCTCAAGCAGCGCAATTATAAGTATGACTGAACATTTAATTCACACCAATTAATTTTCTGCACCTGGGCACCTTGAGCACATTCCCTGCTATTTTGCCCACTGTCCGGGGCTCACTTGTACGGAAATTGCATAGGTCAGAGTTTTACAAAGTAAATGACACTTCCAAACATGTACTTAGGAAATATATTGCTTTATTGTGCTGTTGACTGGAGAGATCAAAGCACCTTCCATCAGTTGTGGAGGGTGACACGTGTTAGGAGGTCGGAGGGAAGGGGGGTGGAGCTTCTATGGGGGTGTGGACATCTCTGATAGCTGCAGTAACATGATATATGATGCAGTTAGGGGAATGATGAAAATAATTATTTTGATAATGCAGCTTAAGGGGAAGAACCAAAGGAATGTGGCTTAGGCTATACGTGGAACAGAACCAAACCCCTTCAGCCACATGATTAGCAACAGAACTTCCAACCTAGGAGAAAGGCTATCAGAAGACAGAGAATGCTTCTGTTAAGTTGGCAGCTCATGTCTACTGCTGCCCTGTTATTTCGGGTGGGCATGGGCGCCGCTCCACTCACCCTGTGTCTTTTCATTGAACCACACCTTCTTCTGCAGTACTGCAAGGGTTAATGCCCTCCTTTGCTCTGCATGCTGCTGCTAGGTTTTTTCCAATTTGCTAATTAGCGTCTGCTATATATATGCTGTGCTGTTTCTCATACTCATAGCGTGCTAGTTCCTTACTAAGGTGTTCTGTGTTGTCTGCCCATGTACTGACTTTTGACAGTTTTCTGCATTCTGACCCTCCACTGCCTGACCCGATCTGTGCCTGTTTACCATTGTGATCCTCTGTTGCTACCCTTGACCTCAGACCTGTTCTACGTATTTGCATGAACACTGCCTGATCTTTTAGTGCTCTGCACCGGTGTCTCTGACTCCCATGGTTCAGCTGTAAACCCCTGCGGCACTACTCCAAGACGTAGCGGCCTGGT
Organism: Bufo bufo; assembly: GCF_905171765.1. Classification (NCBI taxonomy): domain Eukaryota; kingdom Metazoa; phylum Chordata; class Amphibia; order Anura; family Bufonidae; genus Bufo; species Bufo bufo. The sequence continues at coordinate 275,237,092 of NC_053394.1, read as the reverse complement.
GGCTCCCCTGCAGCGAATTCCAGATACCTGTAGAGGGCTTAAAGGGTGAATACCAGGGGACCACCAGGATAACACCCAGTAAAGTGCTGGGTTGCATGATGAAAACCTGAAAGACTCTATCATAGTCAATGTGGCCTGTCAGGTGTTTTTCATGTGTCTTGTGTGCGGAATAACAGAAATAAAGAATGTGAATGCAGCCCAAGATGTTTGTTTTTAAGAAGATTGGGAATTAGGAGGCTAAACTGAGCCTACTTAGCCTAAAGCACTACCTGAAACTCCTTATTTCTCCTGAAAAGGACAACCCCAATACCTCAAATCTTTTCCTTGCAAAATTCCTGCTATGCCCCTACAGTATAATAGCTGCTACAGGTTTTGCTGATTACAGTGCGGTTCATCAGGGAGGCAGAGTGGCATAATAACTGGACACAAAGCAAAAAAGCAGCGTGTGCTTTGTTGCCTTGAAAGGGGTAATCTGTATCAAAGAGAAGTATATGGAAATGTAGCTCTATATGTGCACAGTTCTCATGTTCACTTCTGAAAAAGTTAATTTTATTTATTCAATTAGCTTCTATAGCACCAACATATTCCACAGTGCTGTACAGAAATTCTCATTCAGATCAGTCCCTGTCCACTGCTGGGCTCATAATTCATATCTCCTGTCTGAAACACATAGGCCACTTTCAGATGAGCAAGTTGTACACTCCGGACTCGGAGCGTGAGTATAAGACAACTCCCGCCCTGAACTTCCAGCACTGCCGAGGTCACATAGCATTATATTTATTTATGGTCTTGATGAAGGGCGAAAGATGAAGTAGCCCGAAACGCGTCACAGTACTTTGTCTGCCGTTGATGTCTGATTTTATGGAAGCTTAATAAAAGAAATTGCATGCGGAGCTGGAATCTTCCCTGTTCTTTGGATTTTTCTGAGGCCGTGTCCGGGTCTGTATTTCCTGTGTCTCCACAGTGTGGGTGAGAGCTGCGTTGGCTGTATACTTTTCTTGGAGATTCATTTATGATGCTATGTAATTCTTACAGTTCTGGAATGTATTGGATAACCCTGACAGCATTATGTCACTGTTATCCAATACATTCCAGACCTCAAAGGGTTACATGGGATCATAAATCAATTTAATTCTATGTGACCCCAGCAGTGCTGGAAGTTCAGGACGGGAGCTGTCTTATACTCTCGCTCCGAGTCTAGAGTGTACAACTTGCTTGTCTGAAAGCGGCCATAGAGTAAACCTATTAATCAGTGTGGCGAAACCAACCTCGCCACTGGGTTTTGGAGAGGCCTGTTTACCAGCCTCTTGCCCTACGACAATGGCCCCGGGACATATTACCCTTCAAGAACAGTGTAACAGAACTATGCCGCATGCCTGGACTGTTAATAGGACCGAACGCGTTCAGCGGTGTATACTAAAGATTCTGTGGAACTAAAATCGGATGCGCAAATACACGAACACCGCTGACCCTTACCTTCTTCCATACGGAACTTTCAGCTCCAGAGACTAAGTCCCGTTCGAAGATGGGACTTACTCGTTTTTCTGCATGAAATTGACCGACCGCACAGCCCAAATCTATGGAACTGTTTTGGGCAGGAAATTGTGCTTGCGGTCGGTCATAAAGGACTTCCACTTAACTTTTGATCAGCTGGAGGGATTTGTGTGATTTTTGGAAGTGGTTATATTTGATGTATGCTGAGTTTAGATATGTAATTTTTATGGAGATGGGATGTATGGTTTTAAAGTTATAGAGTATGTTTATTGTATTTTTACTGTCTATGATAGTTATGTTAATCCATAATTATATCACAGACAGAAGGGAGGACTTTGTGTGTTTGGGTGGGGATTCCTGTCCTGTTGTTCCACATGTGTATTGGCGATTTCCCTTTGTCCTGAGAGATAATTGGATTACTCCCCGGTTGTCTACAGGACAGAGAGGAGGAAACCATGATGCATTGTGGGGATGTGTTGTCATATATTGATTGGTTGTATTTCAAAACCCTGTGGGCAGTACTATGTTTTTGGTTTGTGAATAAAAGAGGCTGTACGTGAAGTACAGTCAGTTCCTGTTTGATACCTTCATGAAGTCTTGGCTCATGTTTGGCTCATGGGATAACTACACTCTTGGGGATTGCTATATCATAATACTCCCCTGAGTATAAGCTCTTGTAAGAGCTTGCTCCTGGTTCCTGTCTCTGGATTTAGGAGAGGTTCACCCACTGGAGCCTGGAGCCTTGTCGTAGGTCCAGGGTGGGTAGGAGGCGGCGAGACCTCCACCAAGCTTCGGCGGTTCGTGGGGTCTGCAGCACTGACGGTGTCGAGTGGAGTGCTTGGAGTCCTCTGGAAGCACTAGGAGCACCTATCGACGGAGGTACCCGGTCGGGGTGCAAAGCGTTCCGTTACATTGGTGGCAAGCAGTGGGATGGCGTCCTAGTGTGAGGAGAAGCAGCTCGGAGACACCGTTTGTGGAGTATATTGAGGGCAACGCTAGTATCCGTACAGCGCCCCTGGCTACAGCAATATGGATGCCGTTGGTTCCTGCACAGCATTCCATGAGGAAGATCACCCGGATTACAGGGATGCAGAGCGGAAAGGCGTATGGCACCAGGCCCTGGAGGACGTGCAGCGTCGGAGGGGTGAGAGTCTTCCCAGTGAGGAGCAGAGATTGCGAATGCGATTGGCGCTGCGACTACCTCTACTGGGAGAGCAACCATTGACGGAGTGGGTGTCAGAGCTTGAGACACTGGTATGGCAGGAAACCTGGCTGGATGACGCTTACCAAGCACTATGGTGGGACACAGTACGACAGTCTCCATGGATGGAGGAGTACGCCAAGCCCGAAGGTGAGGAATATAATTGCCCTGGGTTATTGTGGGAGTCTTTTGAAGACATTGACTTTGGGAGCACAGAAGAGTGTAGATTTTGGGACATTACTGACTACAGGTAGGACTTGCACAATTGGCCTACAACTAGTGGGATGAGGGCAGATCTGACCTTTCTGGTCCAAAGGGAGTGGGAGCTGGAGCAAGATTATCAACAGTTGTTTCGCTCCATTCAAGCCCAGTGCAAGATACAAGACAGTTGGATACCAGGCCCAGACCTGCAGCCCTACCCCTGGCAAGTCACAGCTGAGGTATCCCCTACTTCCTCACCAACTGTGGAGGTAGGGGACTTCATAGACTGGTACTGGGAGGAACCCCAGTCGGCAGGTGGTGATGGGACTGTAGTCACTCCACCGTCCCAACAGGGTGGCTGGGCAGGCGACCCAGATCCCCAACTGCCACTGGGAGTACAGGGAGAGGAGATTGTCGGTCCCTCATCTCTGCAACAACCAGAATCACTGGTAGTGGAGACAGCCGGTCTCACTACCCAGCGGCAGTATACTCTACAGGGAGAGGAGACAGTTGGTCTCTCTCCCCAGCGGCAGATGGGGTATCCAGAGGAGGGGGTAAGTGATAGCCCCCTCCACAGCTCTCTCCCAGCCCAATACTGAGTGTAGTGGGTAAGGCTTTAAACCCCACTGACCCCTCTCCAGCAGAAGAGCTGGCATCAGAGCAGAGCGTCGCTGGCCTCTGCCCTAACCATTCATTTACTACCCAGCAGGAGTTGGCACCATGCACCCCAGCTGAAGCGCTGGCATCAGGGCAGAGCGCTGCTGGCCTCTGCCCTCCCCTATCCTCTTCTCCAGAGCCGGACTTCCCACAGGCTACCCCAGCGGAAGAGCTGGCATCTGGGCAGAGCGCAGTCGGCCTCTGCCCACCAAGTACCTACAGCTCCAAGCTGGAGAACCACAAGGAAGCAAGGAGTAGCAGATGCCCACTCAACAGCTGGGGACATACAGAACAGAGCCAGGCCCCAAGATTCAACAGGTCCAGTATTGGGTTGTGGTTGGACTGCCAGACTAACTCAGGTACTGACCGTGAGGTCAGGTATCTGGTTAGTCTTCCCTGGGAGGGGGAGATGTGTGGCGAAACCAACCTCGCCACTGGGTTTTGGAGAGGCCTGTTTACCAGCCTCTTGCCCTACGACTATGGCCCCGGGACATATTACCCTTCAAGAACAGTGTAACAGAACTATGCCGCATGTCTGGACTGTTAATAGGACCGAACGCGTTCAGCGGTGTATACTAAAGATTCTGTGGAACTAAAATCGGATGCGCAAATACACGAACACCGCTGACCCTTACCTTCTTCCATACGGAACTTTCAGCTCCAGAGACTAAGTCCCGTTCGAAGATGGGACTTACTCGTTTTTCTGCATGAAATTGACCGACCGCACAGCCCAAATCTATGGAACTGTTTTGGGCAGGAAATTGTGCTTGCGGTTGGTCATAAAGGACTTCCACTTAACTTTTGATCCGCTGGAGGGATTTGTGTGATTTTTGGAAGTGGTTATATTTGATGTATGCTGAGTTTAAATATGTAATTTTTATGGAGATGGGATGTATGATTTTAAAGTTATAGAGTATGTTTAAAAACTGTATTTTTACTGTCTATGATAGTTATGTTAATCCATAATTATATCACAGACAGAAGGGAGGATTTTGCGTGTTTGGGTGGGGATTCCTGTCCTGTTGTTCCACATGTGTATTGGCGATTTCCCTTTGTCCTGAGAGATAATTGGATTACTCCCCGGTTGTCTCCAGGACAGAGAGGAGGAAACCATGATGCATTGTGGGGATGGGATGTCATATATTGATTGGTTGTATTTCAAAACCCTGTGGGCAGTACTATGTTTTTGGTTTGTGAATAAAAGAGGCTGTACGTGAAGTACAGTCAGTTCCTGTTTGATACCTTCATGAAGTCTTGGCTCATGTTTGGCTCATGGGATAACTACACTCTTGGGGATTGCTATATCATAATACTCCCCTGAGTATAAGCTCTTGTAAGAGCTTGCTCCTGGTTCCTGTCTCTGGATTTAGGAGAGGTTCACCCACTGGAGCCTGGAGCCTTGTCGTAGGTCCAGGGTGGGTAGGAGACAGCGAGACCTCCACCAAGCTTCGGCGGTTCGTGGGGTCTGCAGCGCTGACGGTGTCGAGTGGAGTGCTTGGAGTCCTCTGGAAGCACTAGGAGCAGCTATCGACGGAGGTACCCGGTTGGGGTGCTAGGCGTTCCGTTACAATGAGTTTTTAGAGCTTGCGGGAAAACCAGAGTTCCCAGAGAAACACCATGCAGACAGAAGGAGAATATGCAAGCTCCATGTAGATGTTCTAGGTTAGGTTTGAATCCACCGGGCTGTAAAACAAGAGTAGAAACCAGTGAGCCACTACAGGCCTTAATGGGGATAACATAAATGGTGATCAAATTCTGCATAAATTTGGCAAATACAGTATGCACTATTTTAAAGGGTCACTTCCATCAACATTTCAACATTTCTATCACAGATTAGCAGTCTATGTGTGAATATACTATGTCATTTTATTAAATTTTTTACAAAAACTGGACAGTTTTCTGATTATACAGTCCTGATCAAAAGTTTAAGACCACTTGAAAAATGGCAAAAAATCATATTTAGCATGGCTGGATCTTAACAAGGTTCCAAGTAGAGCTTCAACATGCAACAAGAAGAAATGGGAGTGAGACAAAACATTTTTTGAGCATTCAATTTAATGAAAACAACGAATAAACTGAAACAGGCTGTTTTTCAGCTGATCAAAAGTTTAGGACCACACCTCCAAAAAAAAAACGAAACCCCCCAAAAACAGAAATCTAACTTCCAAACATGAACTCAGTAATGAGTAGCTCCGCCGTTATTGTTTATCACTTAAAAAATTTGTTTCGGCATGCTTGATGCAAGCGTTTCCATGAGGTTAGTGGGAACATTTCTCCAAGTGGTGAAGACGGCCGCACGCCCTCTACTGTCTGGAACTGTTGTCCATTTTTGTAAACTTCCCTTGCCATCCATCCCCAAAGGTTTTCAATTGGATTTAGATCAGGGGAACACGCAGAATAGCCCAAAAAATATGTTATTCTCCTGGAAGAAGTCCTGTTTAAAAACCCAGTCGTTACCACACAGACGAGGGCCCTCAGTCATGAGGAATGCTCTCTGCAACATCTGGACATAGCCAGCGGCCGTTTGACGCCCCTGCACTTCCTGAAGCTCCATTGTTCCACAGAAGGAAAAAGCCCCCCAGACCATTATGGAGCCCCCTCCACTGTGGCGCGTAGAAAACATCTCAGGTGGGATCTGCTTGTCATGCCAGTAACGTTGTAAACCATCAGGACCATCAAGGTTACATTTTTTCTCATCGGAAAATAAAACTTTCTTCCACCTTTGAATGTCCCATGTTTGGTGCTCTCTTGCAAAGTCCAAACGAGCAGTTCTGTGGCGTTCAAGGAGACGAGGTCTTTGAAGACGTTTTTTGTTTTTGAAGCCCTTCAGTCTCAGATGTCGTCTGATGGTTATGGGGCTGCAGTCAGCACCAGTAAGGGCCTTAATTTGGGTCGAGGATCGTCCAGTGTCTTGACGGACAGCCAATTGGATCCTCCGGCTAAGTGCTGATGAATTTTTTTTTTGGGTCTTCCACTTGACTTTTTTGTTCCATAACCCCTTAGGATCATTTAAGAAATTCCAAATGACTGTCTTACTGCGTCCCACCTCAGCAGCGATGGCGCGCTGTGAGAGACCCTGCTTATGCAGTTCAACAACCCGAACACGTTCGAAAAGGGAGTGTTTTTTTGCCTTTGCCATCACAACGTGTGACTACCTGACAGAAAATGACAATGAATGCACACCTTTGCACAGATTTGGCCTTTTAAAGGCATAAAATTTGGATCAGCTGAAAAACAGCCTGTTTCAGTTTAATCGTTATTTTCAATTAATTGAATGTTCAAAACATGTTTTGTCTCACTCTCATTTCTTCTTGTTGCATGTTGAAGCTCTACTTGGAAGCTTGTTAAGATCCAACAATGTAAAATATGTTTTTTTCCCATTTTTTAAGTGGTCTTAAACTTTTGATCAGGACTGTATATTCTGCTTTCTGCCCTGGCTCTTAACTTCCTCCTTTCTTTGGACTTTTAGCATGGGGAACAGAATTGCTTGACTTTCTAAGTCAGACAATTCAGTCCTACTAAAGAGAGCCCCCTGTATTGACTCAATTAGAGCACTACACATTAGATTGATAAGTGCAATACTTTTCTGTGGGCATCTTTATCTAGGCCTATCAAGAGAACAATAGAACAATATTGATGTCCCAATTCTGCACCTTCTATTATACTAGCAGATAACATCTTCCCCTCACGGTAGCAGTAAACTGATAATAGATTACTTATCTTAGCTAAGAATTGCTTTCTATGAATGCTGAGTTAAAAACTACTATTTTCTGACAGAAGTATCCTTTTAAACTTTCTGCACATTCTGGCACCATTTCTAATGCATACATTAGGAGAACCATTGTCTCCCTAACAATTCTAGTAGCATTCATTACCGCTGGAGATACAGATAATGTTTTGGTTGATGTGTGACCGGTGGGAGCAATCCATATACATTTGGTTCCAAGGAATATAATGTAAACTACCTGGTCAGCATTTCTCTTATTTGACACTGGATCAAGAATTGGTCTTATACATAAAAGCTTCTAATGTAAAGTAAAAGCAGCTGGCCTTCATTTACCTTATTGCATATTTTAGTAAGATGAGTAAGCAAAGAACACAGAAGTGCACTATTAAAGTGTGTGGCCTTAACAGACCCTGGTTAAAAAAGAAATTATCAATTTGGTAATCAGTAGGGTTTTTATGTGTTAATAAAAAGTGGTTTCGATTAAAACATGTGGGGGCAAATCTGTGGCTAGTGTATAATGACAAAATAATCATCATTTGCATGTGTTGTAGATTTATACAAATTAAGGGGGTCATTTATTAACCCTGTGCGCTGGCGGCGGATCTGCCAAAGTTATGGGGCACATCCTAATCAAGCCGACTCGAGATTCTGTCAGGGTTGGGAAGCGCTATACTCACCTCTTCCTTCCTGGTCTTTGGCGCTCCACTGTGACACTGCACCCACACAGCAGACTGTACAAGAGGATTACGAGGTGGGGGCGGCGAGGAGCGGCAGCATCGGGAGCAGGAATGGTAAGTGTTTTTTTATTTTATTTGGGGGCTGATGGAGGCACTAAGGGCTGAAGAGGGGCACAGGGGGTTGATATGAGGCATTGGGGGGCTGAAGAGAGGCTGCTGGGGGGCTGAAGAGAGGCTGCTGGGGGGCTGAAGAGAGGCATTGGGGGCTGTTATGAGGCACTGGGGGCTGATATGAGGCACTAGGGGGCTAAATAGGGGCATTTGGGGCTGATTTGAGGCACTGGGGTGCTGAAGAGAGGCTGCTGGGGGGGCTGATATGAGGCACTGGGGGCTGATATGAGGCACTAGGGGCTGATATGAGGCACTGGGGGCTGATATGAGGCTCTGGGGGCTGATATGAGGCTCTGGGGGCTGATATGAGGCACTGGGAGCTGATATGAGGCACTGGGAGCTGATATGAGGCACTGGGAGCTGATATCTGAGGTCTGATTGGGGGTCATTCACATTGGTGTCTGATCTGAAGTCTTATTGGGGTCTTATTAACATTGGGGGTCTGATTGGTGGTCTGACCTCAGGTGTAATGAAAAATATTTTTTCTTATTGTCCCCCTCTAAAACCTAGGTGCGTCTTATGGGCCGGAGCGTCATATAGGGCAAAAAATACGGGTAAGTTTAAAAATGATTTCTTCTCCCTTCATTATATTGATAGTGTGGGTCTGTATGTATGTATGTATGTATGTATGCAGAGTGTATTTGTGTATATATGTGTATATAATATATACATACATACACGCGCGCGCGGCGTGTGTGTTTGAGGGTTCACACCCTAATGCAATAGGCTGCGCAAGCATATGTGTGCCGCTCTCTACATAACTTCGATGCATCCACCGCCGGTCTAAACCTTAACATTTTGACCATTTTCTATGCTTAACCACTTGCCATCTGGGCCATTTGCCCCCTTCCTGACCAGGCCTAATTTAGCAAAACTGACATATTTCACTTTATGTGGTAATAACTTTGGAACACCTTTACTTATCCAAGTCATTCAGAGATTGTTTTCTCATGACACATTGTACTTCATGATAGTCATAAATTTGAGTCAATATATTTCACCTTTATTTTTGAAAAAATCCCAAATTTACCAAAAATTTAGAAAAATTCAAAATTTTCTAAATTTCAATTTCTCTGCTTTTAAAACAGAAAGTGATACCTCATAAAATATTTATTACTTAACATTCCCCATATGTCTACTTCATGTTTGGATCATTTTGGAAATGTCATTTTATTTTTTTAGGACGTTAGAAGGCTTAGAAGTTTAGAAGCAATTCTTCAAATTTTTAAGAAAATTGCCAAAACCCACTTTTTAAGGACCAGTTCAGGTCTGAAGTCACTTTGTGGGGCCTACATAGTGGATACCCCCATAAATGACCCCATTGTAGAAACTACACCCCTCAAGTTACTTAAAACCGATTTTACTAACTTTGTTAACCCTTTAGGCGTTCCACAAGAATTAAAGGAAAATGGAGATCAAATTTTTAAATTTCACTTTTTTGGCAGATTTTCCATTTTAATCCAATTTTTTCTTTAACAGCCAAACAAAACTCAATTTTTATTACCCAGATTCTGCGGTTTACAGAAACACCCCACATGTGGTCATAAACTGCTGTATGGGCACACGGCAGGGCGCAGAAGAAAAGGAACTTCACATGGTTTTTAGATGCCATGTCCCATTTGAATCCCCCTGATGCACCCTTACAGTAGAAACTCCCAAGAAGTGATCCCATTTTGGAAACTAGGGGATAAGGTGCCAGTTTAATTGCTACTATTTTTGGGTAAATATGATTTTTTGATCATTCATTTGTCAGAACTATTGGGTATAAATAAAGTCTATAAGTATAAGGCCTATATAAGATGTCTGAACATGAGCCTAAAGAACAACCATTTTGTCTTATTTTAAGAGGGCAGAGTGAGTTCAAGATTTTAACTCAGAATTACTAACCTAAGATTAACAATCTGTACCAAGGTGTTTACCCAGGTCTGTTTTTAGTAATTGCCTAGGTAAGACAATGTATTAGACATATGCTGAGTCTTGATGATTTTCAGTGTATAGAAAGACTCTAATCTTTCTTTGGGGTTTTTATATTAAGCAATGTATGAGTAGATTGATTTTATATCATCAATTTAAATACGTGTGTTGTACTGTATATATAAGAGTGTGGTCCTTATAGATATATTCAGTTTTAAGGTTAGAAATTACTCTGTCATTTTTTTGTAGAATTTCTCTCAGTGTGAAACTCAAGTAAATTATTTCTTTGTTTGAGGTTTTCTTGTATGGAGAAATGTGTACACAGGTGACCATAAACAAACCTTGTCTTTTCCCCAGAACAATGACTTGAGTATGGTCATGTGTATCTTGATTTAATTAGGTCTGGTCAAAAGATTAAGGGATATGCGAGGTGTTTGACCAGATACAAAAGTCATTGTCTATTCAAGATCTCCTCAAGGTTGTGTCTGAAACCTTAGTTAAAGTGTATCATTAGTAAATGAATAAGAGAACTAATAATATGCCTTGATTTTGTATGGAGTACTAGTGCCATCTAGTGTTAGGGTAACCTAAAGATCTCGGGTGTATTTTCCCTAGAGGGAGGTTCTATTGGTTATAAGTGAGGTCACTAGTTAATGATAAAGCTTGGCCAAGCCCTTTCTAAGATAGGATAAAAAGATGGTCTGAGCTGACAGAAGGGATCTATCCATCCATCCATCCATCCATCTATCTATCTATCTATCTCTGGAGCTCTCTCTCTAACTATCATCATCAAGGGACGATCATCAAGGGAAAAGACCAGATCCAGCCCTGACCACCTTTTCAGTCATTGGAGGCAGCCATCTTAGAATCATTGAAACTGATTTCTGCTAGCTGACATTTTGGGTATAGTATAACCTTACCTATATTTTATAGGATAATTAATTAATATAATACATATCTATATATATTCAATTAACCATACCTTGCGTATAGTATCTGTTTTGGAATAAGATTGGGGTGTACCTGCAGCATCATCCTGAAAATTAATCCAATACAGGGAGATTAAAAATATACTGGTGAAAACACGGTATTATCTCCAAGGAACTGAATTCAGTTCTAGACCGGTACGGTTGATTATATATGTATAAATATCTGTATAGATAAAAGATAAACCAGATTTGGGTTTAATCGGACATTTGTCGGCTGAGAGAAATCAAGTACTAAATTGATTTAAAATATAATTGAGGGGTATCATTATAAGAAGGCATAATTGTGTAGATATATATTCCTAATTATTTTTGACTTTCTCACTATTTTGAATATCATTGATTGAATTTTATTATCACCAATTTTATTATATATTATTTTGTACTAAAATTTGTATTAATAAATTACATATATATTTTGTTTGTAACTGGGTTTTGTCTTCAATTCAACGCAGATCACGAGCTTGTTTTAGCTTGATATTTATGATAATAAATTATAATCTCCTTCATTATAGATTTTAATTTATTCACATAAATAATACGGACTGTCAATCGGAGACAGCATAAATATTCCGACATAATCATAACACTTTATGGGGCAAGGTGACCAAAAAATTTGTTGTTTTAGCACAGTTTCTATTTATTTATTTTTACAGCGTTCATCTGAGGGGTTCAGTCAAGTGACATTTTTATAGAGCAGATTGTTCCGGACGTGGTGATACCTCATATGTATACTTTTTCTTATTTATTAAATTTTTACACAATAATAGCATAATGTGTCCATGTTCTGAGAGCTATAGTTTTTTTATGCTACGGTTTTATCTCCGGTGAAAAAAACTGAAGACTTGCCTGAATGCCGGATCCGGCATTTTTTCCCATAGTAATGTATTAGTGCCGGATCCGGCATTCAAAATACCGGAATGCCGGATCCGTCCTTCCGGCCTGCGCAGACCGGTAAAAATGTGAAAAAAGATACAAGCCGGATCCGTCTGTCCGCATTACAAGCTTTCAGTCAGAGGCAGATCGGTGGATCCAGTGGGCAGTTCCGGCGACGGAACTGCCTGCCGGATCACACTGCCACAAGTGTGAAAGTAGCCTAAAAGTAGCTCTAGTTTAAAGGATCTTGATCCAAACGGGAAAACTCTTTAAGGGTGCATTCACACGACCGTGAGTAATCCTTTCCGTTTTGCGGTCCGCAAATAACGGAACCGCGTGTCCGCATTTTGCAGACAAAAGACTTCTGTTTGTGTTCCGTATGTCTTCTGTTTTTTACGGTCCGCAAAAAACGGAAGGAAAAAAAAGAGAGAAAAAAAATGAATTATTAAGGCCTTCAAAAATACGGAAACGGATCTGCAAAAAAACATTCCGTATGTCATCCGCAATTTGCGGATCCATTGACTTGAATGGGGCTGCGGACCGATCTGTGCGGACAATAGTAGTGCAAGCTTCATATTTTGCGGACTAGAAATGCGGAAACACGGATGTGGATAAAATTATACGGTCGTGTGAATGTACCCTAAGACTACCAATATAAGAGAAAGACAGCTCTGGTGCTGAGAGACCAGTGCATTACAAGGCCAGCCCATTTCATGGATTTGTTTCATGGATTCACATGAACTCTGTTCCTTCGATGCTTCACACTACTGTCTCTGACCCCCATGGGTAAGCAGCCAATCACACCGGTACTATTCCAAGACGCAGCGGCCTGGAGGCTTCTTGTAGCCAAGATCATATCCTTGTATAGTGGTTAAAAGGCAAAAACCAGTAGGCTGCTAGGATAATGCACTTAGGAATAGCCCAAAATCAAACTAGTTGGTCGGTACTGTGGGTCTACCACCACTATCGGTAACACACACCAGCACCTGGATCTTAATAATTTTGTAATTTCATGCAATTAGAAATACCAATATAAAAGAAAGACAGCTGGGGGCGGAGCTAGCGCCAGACAGAAATGGACGCATAGTTCTCTGCTCTGCTAGGAGGTTCGTCCCTAACACCAGTTTTATTCAGCATACAGAGGCGAGAATGGTGAAAATTGGGAACCCCAAGCAAGGTGACCTCCCTGCTGCCCCCAAAAGCCAGATCTCCGGTGGCGACATGGAGAAATTCCTCAAAAAAGCGGCCGCGACGATCGCATCCAGAGAATCTAAGATGGCGCCGGCCCAGCAGCCCAAGGCCTTGAAGCGCGCTCCTGCACACTCAGAGGGAGAAAGCGACTCAGAAGATATTCAGGCCAGCTCTGACTTACCGATTACGAGGAAATATCTCGACCGCGCTCTCAGCAGAGTTATGGAGCCGATCCTTGCAGAACTCTCAGCCTGCAGACAAGAGGTGAGGCATATCGGGGAGCGGGTGGAAACCCTGGAATCCCACCAAGTCGCAACCTTAAATCATCAGGCTGCAGTGTCGGCTTCTCTCAGCCGCTGTACTGCCCACCTGAATGAACTCCATAGCGCACTGAGGACCAAGAAAATAGGGGGCGCCGAAATAATTTGAGGTTCAGAGGGGTCCCTAGTGACATATCCGCAACCATACTTACTATATGCGGCTCGCTGCTGGGCCCTGATTTCCCGCAAGATGTCATCATCGAGCGTGCCCATAGAGCCCTGCGACCCAAACCCAAGCCGACTGAACCACCCAGAGACATTATTTGTAAGTTCCTGAATTTCCCGGTCAAGGCCGCCATTTTAGAGGCTGCACGCAATCACCCTGACCTAGCCTATGAAGATTCCAGGCTGGAAATTTATCAGGACCTAGCTCCCTCTACATTGAAAAAACGCAGAGCGCTCAAGCCTTTGACCGATTGGCTCCGGTCCAACAAGGTTCTGTACCGCTGGTCTACCCTTTTGGACTTGCTTTTTCATTTGCAGGTAAAAGGATCAATATTTCATCATATTCGGATCTTGCTGCCGTCTTTGATCTTCTAAATGTATCCCCGATGCCTATTGAAAACTGGGAACTTTTTCAAGATTTAGGTGACCTGCCGGACCTCCCTAAAGTGGTCCCCTTTGAGGTGCAGCGAACCCCAAAGTCTTCACACTCCAAGAAAAGAGGTCACCAGCTCACCCCCAGAAGCCTTTCTCAAGATCAGTAGCTGGACCTGCGTTTTTCCTTTTCTACCTACATAGGTTATATCTACGATTAGATGTTATGCCCTAACAATTGTCTGAAATTACGGACTCATAATGATAAACATATTTGTGTGGCCCCAAATATGTTTATCATTAGGCTTGACCCATTCTTGCCTTCTATTCTATAGCCCTACCCAGGGTGTTATACGACCTCCTTCTCGGTCAATCGACCAATTACCCCCCACATGTATAATGCATATTCAACTATGCTTGTTCTTCCCTTTTTTGTTAGTTTAATCAGTTTTGTGTTGTTTTTTTACCCCATCTCTTTTCCAAGGTATCTGTCTCTCTCCCTAGTTCTATGTCAGTCCTCCCACCTTATGGTTCTTATCCTACACCGAATGGCGGAACCTCATAACGTCATTGCACTCTCTTGGAGGATGCTCCATCAGCTACAAGGTAACTGCGCACCCCCTACATACAATGGCTGACCTACATATAGCTTCTTATAATGTTAAAGGCTTTCACTCCCCCTCCAAACGGAGTCAAATCTTTACCATTCTAAGAAAAGCTGGAGCTGGAGTAGTATTCCGCCAAGAGACGCATTTCCGTTTCAACCATTACCCTAACATGCAGTTCTCTCACTATTCTAGTTGGTATCACTGTGGAGGCAGTTCCTCAGCTTCAGGTGGGGTCAGCATAGGGTTTCAAAGGAGGATTCCCTTTAAATAGACCAACCAGGTTTTAGACCCTGATGGAAGGTATATTTTAATTAAGGGTACCATAGGTCCAATAAACTTACACCTTTATTAATTTATATGCCCCCAATTCTAATCAATCCCATTGGATTTCTAAAATTTTCCCTATCATAGAATCCTTCAAGGAAGGGATAGTGATATTGGGTGGAGACTTAAATATTGCCCTATTTCCGCAAATAGACATATCATCACGCAAATCGACCCACTCCGGCAAATCCCTTAAAGCCATCAGGAACACCTTTTGGAACCTTCATCTGATAGATGTGTGGCGCTCCCACCACCCCAATACTCTAGATTTCACATTCTACTCCCCAATGCATGGCACATACCATCGCCTAGACTACCTGTTCATTTCCAAAGAACATTTGCACCTGTGTAGTGAGGCATCAATTGGCTCCATACACATCTCGGATCACTCCCCTATTTTTATCTCAGTACTGGCCCCTAACGAAACTCCCTCATGCTTTAATTGGCGTCTAAACGAATCTCTCTTGGGCTATCAGGAGTCGGTGGATTTAATTTCCAAACATATCACGGAGTACTTCTCCCTGAATAAAAGCCCTGATCTTACCGTCAACACCCTTTGGGATGCACATAAGCCTGTTGTCAGGGGACAATTTATTAACATCGGCTCTTACCAAAAGAGATTGAGAGAAAAAGAAATTGATGAAGTCCTAAAAAATATACAGAGACTTGAATCTCAACACAAAAAAAACCCTCTGACTCCCAATTACAAGAATTATCGGAATTTAGGGCGAAACTTAGGTCCCTCC
The DNA here is from genome assembly GCF_905171765.1 of Bufo bufo. Classification (NCBI taxonomy): domain Eukaryota; kingdom Metazoa; phylum Chordata; class Amphibia; order Anura; family Bufonidae; genus Bufo; species Bufo bufo. The sequence goes on along the minus strand of NC_053394.1, from coordinate 275,221,462 downwards.
TACTAACTAAAGCGGCCAAATTCTATATGAGCACTCAACATAAATTTTTTGCTCATGGAGACAAGGCTACCAAATTTGTAATGAATAGGATCAAAGGGAGGAGATCTGCAAATTACGTCCACCAGTTGTCCTCGCATGAAGGAAACCCTATCTGCTCTGTTCGTCAGATAGCTGCCCAATTCCGCTCCTTCTATAATGACCTTTATAATCTTTCCTCAACTGTAGCTCCAGAAACACGTGTCTCCGCCATATTAGCTTTTCTAGAGGCGTCCAATATCCCTACTATTTCCTCCAAACAGAAATCAATCTTAGAAGCCCCCTTTACCCTAAATGAACTTAGGAAAGCAATGCACTAAATGCCATCGGGGAAGAGCCCAGGTCCTGACGGCCTTCCGATTTCTTATTACAAAACTTTTCACGAACTCCTCCTTCCTCACCTCCTAGAAGTTTGTAATCAGACGCTTCGCGGAATCCCACTATCAAGAGATATGACTGCGGCCCATATCACACTTATACCTAAGGAAGGGAAAGATCCCAAACAGTGTTCCAATTATAGGCCCATATCCCTCCTGAACATAGACCTCAAGCTCCTGGCCAAAATGCTAGCTAACAGACTAGCTACCCTTCTCCCCCAACTTGTTCCTGGAGACCAGGTCTGCTTTATCTGCAATAGAGAGGGCAAAGACAACACTACTAGAGTGATTAATACTTTATGTCATGCCAGGCAAACATCTTCCCCCTTGCTCCTACTCAGCACAGATGCTGAGAAAGCATTCGATAGGGTGAACTGGTTGTATCTAAAACACACAATGATGAGGTTTGGCCTTCCTGACTCCTTTGTTCAAGCAACCTTTTCCATGTATGAACAAGCAATGGCCTCAGTCCTAGTGAATGGAAATCTATCCTCCCCATTCCCTATTAGTAATGGGACCCGCCAGGGCTGCCCCCCATCCCCTCTTCTATTTATCCTAGCACTGGAGCCACTTCTTTCATCCATAAGATTGGACCAGGAGATTGTAGGTCTATGTTTGGGAGGCAGGGAACAAACAATTGCTGCATTTGCCGACTACATCCTTATGATGACGGTCAACCCGAAGGCTCCTCTACCACGCATTCAGACTCATCTTAAGACTTACAGCGTTGTCTCAGATTTCAAAATCAACGCTAATAAATCGCTAGTCCTCTGCTTGGGCATTTCCCATGTAACTAAACGTCAATTAATGATAGACTCCCCTTTTAATTGGTCCTCCCCCTCTATCACATATTTAGGAGTCAAGCCCCGAAATATCTGACCTTTTTTCCCTCAACTACATCCCCTTAAGAAACTCAATCTTTGAAGCCATTGATAACCTGGCCCAGTCCAACCCAACACTGTCTTAGTTCGGCCGCAAAAACCTCCTTTCATCCTTAATACTTCCCCGTCTCACCTACTTGCAACGAGTCCTTCCCATCCCCGTCCCTAAACATTATTACAATTCAATTATAAAAAAAGTTTAGATCCTTCATCTGGAGTGGGAGAAAAGCGAGGCTTTCATTCGCTCTCCTCACCAAACCTAGACACGCAAGGGGAATAGGTCTCCCAAATCCCGAACTATATGGCAAGGCCATTCTTCTCTCCCGAGCAGCTGCATGGCTGCCCCCCCCCCCCCCATCATCCTCAACAGTGGAAATAGAACTAGACATCCTGAACAGACCAGCCAGAGCACTCCTTCTAGAACATAAGTCGATCCTCCCTGGTCCGCTATTCCACTACCCAATTGTTAAAGCCACTCTTGAGGCCTGGAAGTGGCTCTCCTCCTCGCATTGCTCCATTCCATTCCCCTCTCCTCTATTATCAGTAAAGGACACGGCTCCCTCTTCCCTAAGAGACCCGACTTCCCAAGGGCTGATGTCCTCCTCAACCTCTATAATCTCACTGGCACTCCCCACTGGGGATTGGATGGACCTAGAAGCCACAAATGCCTTACTTAACCCTCATCCGTGCGCCTTTCTCTCTGTCGCATACCTCAGAGCTTACCTAAAACAACATGTCAAACTAAGCGACCTAAAACGCCCTCTGGTCTGGTTCGAGTCATTAATCTCCCTCCACTCTGCCCCCAGGAAACTTATATCACAGATTTATAGTAAAGTGCGACTCCCGCCAATGCTAGCTAAACCATCCTTTGTGAAACAATGGGAATTGGATCTGAACATCATTGTCCCGTTCGACTCCCTTCCCAAGCTCCTAGAATCTCCCCATGAGACCTCCGGTTGTGTCCGAATTCAGGAAAATTGCTATAAGATTCTCATTAGATGGTATAATACGCCAGATAAGACCTCAAGATACTCTGAGTCTGCTTCGGACATCTGCTGGAGGTGCCTAGGGGAGAAAGGGACTTTCTTTCACGTCTGGTGGACATGCCCCCCCATTTATAAATGGTGGAGTGAGATTTACTCTGTTGCTAGCAAGATTTGCGGCACCTCGTTACAACCATCTCCGCAGATCGCCCTTCTATCCCTCCCCCAGGAAAAGGCACACATAAAACCGCCTTTTGTTTTTACACAAATGCTGATAGCTGCCCGTCTTTTACTCCCTAAATTTTGGCTGCAACCCCTAGTCCCAACTTTAGAACAATGGATCCAGAAAATGGACCAGCATCATAGGTTTGAAGAGCTGTCCTCTTGGGAAACACGCACACACGTGGCCTTCCTCAAAAAAATGGTCCCTTTGGTCCAAATATAGAGCTCCCAAAACCATGATGAACCCTATCATTTCTTGAGTTGCTATGAGTCACTGCCTGCTGATACCTGGAACTACTTCCTAATACAAACCACACTCTAATCATAAGGCTATTTCATCACCCACCGACTATCCGAACTCTGCTATCCTTAGTGGATTAGCCCATCTTCCGCTCTCAAGTTTGTATGTCTTTCGCAAGTCTGTCAGTTATTGAATCATTTGACAAGTCGTAAACTTTGCACCAATTTTGTACCTGCGCTGCACTTACAATGTACTTATAAATACCTTAGCTTGGCCTGCGTGCCTATACCTTGGTATCCTGTTACCACCTGTTCCTATCTGGAAATTTAAAATAAAAATATAAATAAAAATAAATAAATAAATAAATAAAAAATAAATAAAAGAAAGACCGCTCCGGTGTGCATTACAAGGCTAACCCATTTCTTTCAATGAATGCACATAAGGCTACATACACACAAACGTTTGTTTCCTTGTCCGATCTGTTTTTTTGCGGATAGGATGCAGACCCATGTGTCCACAAAAAACCGTGCACTGTCCGCAGCAGTATGTCCGTTCCGTAGCCCCGCAAAAAAAAATAGAACATTCCTATTCTTGTCCGTTTTAAGCATTGTTACAATGGATTCGCAAAAAACGGATGGCATACGGATGTCATCGTTTTTTTTTTGCGGATCCGCAATTTGTGGACCTCCAAACACATACGGTCATGTGCATGTAGCCTAAAAAAAGCTGCAGAAAAATTGCCCCCCCTCTGTTGTTCTTTGCCCCCCCGGATGCCCCCCCGCTGATTCTGCCAGGTGAATACTAATGAGCGCTTCCATTATGGAAGCGCTCATTAGTACCGAAGGACCAGGAAGTGGTGAACGCTCAGTACTTACCACTTCCTGGTCCTCGGCTGTCGGCTGTGCAGGGCTGCGCACAGCGTGAGGGCGCTCTGTGACCTCATGCTGTGAGTGCCAGTTCAGAGCACAGTCAACTGAGGAGAGAGAAAATTGCAGGCGGCGTCCAGGAGAGGTAAGTGTTTTTTTATTTTATAAAAAATGTGGCTGCTGGGGGCATAATAGGGGCTAATCATGAGAGGCATAATGGGGGCTAATCATAAGGCATAATGGGGGCTAATCATGAGAGGCATAATGGGGGCTAATCATGAGGCATAATAGGGGCAAATCATGAGGCATAATGGGGGCTAATCATGAGGCATAATGGGGGCTAATCATGAGGCATAATGGGGGATAATCATGAGGCATAATGGGGGATAATCATGAGGCATAATGGGGGCTAATCATGAGGCATAATGGGGGCTAATCGGAGGCATAATGGGGGCTAATCAGAGGCATATGGGGGCTAATCGGAGGCATATGAGGGCTAATCGGAGGCATATGAGGGCTAATCTGAGGCATATGAGGGCTAATCTGAGGCATATGGGGGCTAATTGGAGGTATAATGGGGGCTAATTGGAGGCATAATGGGGGCTAATTGGAGGCATAATGGGGGCTAATGAGGCATAATGGCTTATAATGGGGGCTAATTAGGCATATGGGAGCTAATGAGGCATAATGGCTTATAATGGGGGCTAATGAGGCATATGGGGCTAATAAGAGGCATACTGTGGGCTAATGAGGCATAATGGCTTATAATGGGGGCTAATGAGGCATATGGGGGCTAATAAGAGGCATAATGTGGGCTAATGAGGCATAATGGCTTATAATGGGGGCTAATGAGGCATAAGGGCTGATATGGGGGCTAATGAGAGGCATGGGGGCTGATATGGGGGTGATAAGAGGCATAATGGGGGCTAATAAGAGAAATAATGGGGGCTAATGAGGCATAAGGGCTTATAATGGGGGCTAATGAGGCATAAGGGCTGATATGGGGGCTAATGAGAGGCATGGGGGCTGATATGGGAGTGATGAGAGGCATAATGAGGGCTAATGAGAGGCATAAGTGTCATCCACAGATGCCCCCATAACAGTGTGTCTTCCACAGATCCACCATAACACTCCGCCTGCGCACTGACGAGAGACAGAAAGAAGGGGAAAGAATCCGCGGAAGCAAGCAGAGGACGGCACAGCAGACGACTGAATAGCTTATTTTGTAAGTAAATTGTTTTATTATAAATGTATCCCTGCATACTGCAATTCTCTCGTATTTTGTAATCTTATTTATATATACTTATTTAGTTTTTGCCCCCCCATTTTTGACTGTGGTATCTTTGTGCCCCCCCCCCCCCCCCCCCCCCATATATTGTTCTTAGAGTCGCCACTGCTACCACCACTATCCCACTATCGGTAACACAAACCAGCACCTAGATCTTAATAATTTTGTAATTTCATGCAATTAGAAATTTTGAATAACCACTGAGTTATTCAATGACTATGAAGGAGAAAATGAAAAATATATAGTATAATGCCACCTGATTATGCTAGACACTACATTCCCAAATTGTATGTGTGTACACATTCTTAAGGTGGGGGCACTCACATGGGTGAGGGGCTATAGATTAGACAGGATGAAGCAGGCATTGGTAATGAATAACAGATGTTGGCCAAGAAGAACATGAAGCAAGCAGGCATGGTCTATGCATGGAGATGTCCAATGGGGTTGTAGAGGGAGTTTAACCTATCCAATGAGGATAAGACAAGTATGTAAAGTTTAGGATGGTTATGTGTATACGATGAGTGTGGGCCTCTCCCCCTTTTTAGCATTTTCCTTTGTGCGATTGAAGCTGTTAATGCTCCCGGCTAGCCGCAATAAACCTTGTTCTTCCTGAGGAATGCGTTTTCTGACTGGTATTCCACAACAACTAACTGTATATCTTTATAGCGCCATCTCCTGTTTGCTCCTTTTCTACTTTCTCTGCCCCCTTTGCTGAGGTGGACACACATTATCTGTCACATCCTTCCATCCTTCCACCAGCTGTAGCAGACAGGACCCCCCCCCCCTTCAACTGAAGTATACCTAGCAGAGCATCTGGAGCAATGGATGGGGAGATCTCTGGATCCATGTAAGGTACAGGGCTGGTCCTAGCTTTGTTAGAAAGAAATTGTCACTATATGATGTCTGATTTTTATTTTTTACATTAATCATAGGATAACCCCTTTAATAATGGTGTTACTCATAAAATGCTCAAATGTGAGTGACTGAAACCACTATAAGACTGGTTCACAAGTTATATGCGTACCGCAGTATGGTTTATGCTGTGTTTTTCTGCAAACATGGCAAAACCGCAACGCATTTGTTGCGACGTGACTGCAATGTGTGAACCCAGCCTCATATTTAAATTCTGCTCCACATTTCAAATCAGTAAATTATGATCAAACAGGCTGTGTGTACTTTTCCTATCTAGCTGTGTGTAATAGGATTAAGTGTGAAAGAGGAATACAGTTTGCTTATCAATGTTATGTTCATACCAAGTGAGTTTCTTGTTCCTCCAAGCGCCTAAAACCTTAGGCTATTCCATTTGTCTAATTAAAATGAATAAATGTGACTGAAATGATAATCAAGCTCCTAGATGAACCAAGATCCATTCTCCTCTGCTATACCCATTATTTAATGAGAGGGAGCCACAGTAGATATGAAATGTTCAGAAAAATTTGTAATAAATGCTCTATGTAAATAACAATGCAATAAAAGTTTATTAACCACTTGCCGACTGCCTGTTGACTGGGCATTCGGGACATATCTCTGCATGGACGTTTCTAAACATCCTTGCAGAGATCGCAACTACATGCGAATCCAGTGGTCAGTGACAGCAGGGCTCCCCATAGAGAAAGCAGGAAGGGTTTTTGTCCCTTTGTCCCCCACCGCTCTATATCGCAGTGTATAGAGATCAGGAAGTGGCAATACCGCTTCCTGCTTGTGATGAAGAGGTCATATGATCTAGGCCAGTTCTTCAGAGAGGCTGTACGGCCCTCTACAACCTCTCTTTGGGCTATATTAATGCTGTAGTTGGGACTACTATGTCAGCCCCAGTCACAGGAGAAATCAGCATCAAAAAAAGAAATGTAGTAGAAAATGGAACCCAAAGGTTTTTTATGGGGTACAAAGTGTAAAATAAAAAAAAGACAAAAAACTAAACCAAAAACATTTAAATGTCACCACATGCAACATTGCAATTTCTAGACCCATACAGTATATCAAAATGACTGTTATGGAAAGGGGGCATAATTAATAAATATATATTTTAATTGCATGTTGTATTATTAACAAAACAAATAAAAAAATGTGAAAAGCAGACTAATCTCCCTGTTTTTTTCCTGGCTATATATATATATATATATATATATATATATATATATATAAAAAAAAATAATAATACTAAACAATAATATTAAAGAGGACCTGTCACCACTCCTGACATGCCTGTTTTAATAGCTACATACATTGCCCATGTAATTACAATTCTGGAGCATCTATTCTTATGGCTCTATGTTATGCCCAGGGGCGTTGCTAGAGTCTGAAGAGATCCGGGGCACGAGCCCACATGAAGCCACGCCCTCATCACCACCGGGGGGACCTTCACAGTAGTTATTAACCCCTTTCAGCAGTCCCCTCTTTAGTGAATGGGGGACTGCTGAATGGGGTTAATAACTACAGTGAAGGGCCTAGCCGTCTGGGCAACCCCATAGATCATCCATAACAGTGTCATCCACAGATCCCCCATAAGTGTCGTCCACAGATCCCCCATAAGTGTCGTCCACAGATCCCCCATAAGTGTCGTCCACAGATCCCCCATAAGTGTCGTCCACAGATCCCCCATAAGTGTCGTCCACAGATCCCCCATAAGTGTCGTCCACAGATCCCCCATAAGTGTCGTCCACAGATCCCCCATAAGTGTCGTCCACAGATCCCCCATAAGTGTCGTCCACCACAGATCCCCCATAAGTGTCGTCCACAGATCCCCCATAAGTGTCGTCCACAGATCCCCCATGAGTGTCGTCCACAGATCCCCCATAAGTGTCGTCCACAGATCCCCCATAAGTGTCGTCCACAGATCCCCCATAAGTGTCGTCCACAGATCCCCCATAACTGTCGTCCACAGATCCCCCATAAGTGTCGTCCACAGATCCCCCATAAGTGTCGTCCACAGATCCCCCATAAGTGTCGTCCACAGATCCCCCATAAGTGTCGTCCACAGATCCCCCATAAGTGTCGTCCACAGATCCCCCATAAGTGTCGTCCACAGATCCCCCATAAGTGTCGTCCACAGATCCCCCATAAGTGTCGTCCACCACAGATCCCCATAAGTGTCGTCCACAGATCCCCCATAAGTGTCGTCCACAGATCCCCCATAAGTGTCGTCCACAGATCCCCCATAAGTGTCGTCCACCACAGATCCCCATAAGTGTCGTCCACAGATCCCCCATAAGTGTCGTCCACAGATCCCCCATAAGTGTCGTCCACAGATCCCCCATAAGTGTCATCCACCACAGATCCCCATAAATGTCATTCACAGATCCCCCTAAGTGTCATCCACAGATCCCCTCCCCGCCCAGTGCCACCTCCTAGCTACGGTAATTTATTCACTTCATTTGCCTTTGTGTATTCTCAGGCACACTGGCAGAGGCAATGTTGAACGAGGTGTGCTGGAAGATGGCACATGCGCACTTTGCTCGACGATGCCTCTGTCAGTGCGCCTGTGCAAGATTACACAGAGGCAAGTGAAGTGAAGAAATTAGCTAGGAGGCGGCGCTGGGCGGGGAGGGGATCTGTGGATGACAGAGGCAAGTGAAGTGAATAAATTAGCTAGGAGGCGGCGCCGCGGGTCGGGGGCATTCGGGGCACTGGACAAAACATCCGGGGCTCCAGCCCCGAATGTTTTGACCTAACGACGCCCCTGGTTGTGCCATTCCTTTATTATTTCTACTAGACGTTATAAATGAATTGCTAACAGTCTGCAGTAAGGGTACAGAGGGGTGGTAACAAGTTGGGGGGGGGGGTGTACCTGCACAGATTCACTGTAACGGTCGCGTACACACACACACAGGGGGGAGGGAAGTGACCACTGCGCTCCACCCTTATCCCTGGCCCTGCCTACTTGCCTCGCGAGTCCTAATGACAGGGGACAACTGGACAGCAATCCCCAACTTGGAATAAGTGCAGGGATGACAGACAGACAAACAACAGGACGTGAATGGACCGAGTCAATACCAGGAAAGCTACAAAGTACAAATGGAGCAAGCAGAGAATTGTCAGGAGAAGCCGGGGTCATAAATACCAGGAGAGACGTGAAGTACCAAAGGAGTCAGCAGAGGAACGTCAGGAGGAGGCCGGGGTCATAATACCACGATAGCAGCAAAGTACACAAGGAGCAGGCAGAGGATCGTCAGGAATTCAGCAGGAGGTAAGTACGCCAGGAAAGACCAAATCACAGGTGGATCTAAATTAACAGGCAACCTGTGGCCAGCAGGCTGCCTGTATTTATAGTGGGGAGTGAGGGTCATGTGACGTGGCCAGCGTCACATGACCGACAGACCAACCAGTCGAGCACCGAGTGATCAGCTCGGCGCTCAAGGCAGACTAGGAGCAGGGAGCCACCCAGCTAGTAAAGCCACCCTGGGAATGAGGTCAAACACAGATCCTCATTCCCAAAGCTAAGCAACAGGTCTGCGGGTAATGGGGGACCGAGTGCACCTTCGGAACCCCGTTACATTCACTCTATCCAGTCAGTGCTGCCATTGTCAGACTGTGCAGGTACACCCCCCCCCCCCCCCAACTGGTTACCTCCCCTCTGTACCCTTACTGCAGACTGCTAGCAATTCATTCATAACTTCTAGTAGAAATAATACAGGAATGGCACAACATAGAGTCATGAGAATAGATGTTCCAGAATTGTTATTACATGGGGAATGGACGTAGCTCTTACAATAGGCCTGTCAGGAGCAGTGAAAGGTTCTCTTCAATAATACTAGAAATTACATAAAAATAAAGCCCCATATGGATCACTAAGGCCTCTTTCACACTTGCGTTGTTGGGATCCGGCATGCACTTCCGTTGCCGGAGGTGCCTGCCGGATCCGTAACAACGCAAGTGTACTGAAAGCATTTGAAGACGGAACCGTCTTCCAAATGCTTTCAGTGTTACTATGGCACCCAGGACGCTATTAAAGTCCTGGTTGCCATAGTAGGAGCGGGGAGCGGGGGAGCGGTATACTTACAGTCCGTGCGGCTCCCAGGGCGCTCCAGAGTGACGTCAGAGCGCCCCATGCGCATGGATGACGTGTCCATGTGATCACGTCATCCATGCGCCTGGGGCGCCCTGACGTCACTCTGGAGCGCCCGGGGAGCCGCACGGACGGTAAGTATGCTGCTCCCCTGCTCCCCGCTACACTTACCATGGCTGTCAGGACTTTAGCGTCCCGGCAGCCATGGTAACTATTCAGAAAAAGCTAAACGTCGGGTCCGGCAATGCGCCGAAACGACGTTTAGCTTAAGGCCGGATCCGGATCAATGCCTTTCAATGGGCATTGATCCCGGATCCGGCCTTGCGGCAAGTCTTCAGGATTTTTGGCCGGAGCAAAAAGCGCAGCATGCTGCGGTATTTTCTCCGGCCAAAAAACGTTCCGTACCGGAACTGAAGACATCCTGATGCATCCTGAACGGATTACTCTCCATTCAGAATGCATTAGGATAATCCTGATCAGTATTCTTCCGGCATAGAGTCCCGACGACGGAACTCTATGCCGGAAGACAATAACGCAAGTGTGAAAGAGCCCTAAAAAGGCACAAAAATACACAACAGAACAGAAAAAAAAAGTTATGGCTTTCAAAGATAGTAGATAGTGCTGAGGGAATGAAGTGAATAAAAGTCGCAAACGCTAAGCTGACTCAAAAACTGCAGAGCTCCAAACCTCCTATGGCATTAGTATCTACATAAAAACTGTGCACCAGGAGCTTCATAACATGGGTTTCCGTGACTGAACAACTGATCCAAGCCTTACATCACCAAACACAATGCCATGGAAACATTATCCGACAGTCTGATGGATGAGTCTGAGTTTTTGTGACTACGTCATTCCACCCAGAAGCGTTTCTCTTCTGTCTCTGAAGCCACCCACACTTCCACTTCTGGGTGGAATGACATTGTCTACCCTGCGCACTGCGAATCTGTGCAGCTTGGAAAGGCAACGAGAATGTGAGCCATAGCGCGGGTGCAAAAAGACAGGGTAAGATGATATGTCTTGCCCTGTCAATCAAATGGTAGGGGGAGTGTGCTGAGCAACAAGACACTAAATGAGACAACCCGTTTTCTACATCTGTAGTGTGTAAGCACGACCACCACTGCTGGATTACAGGGTGGTCGTAACCCCTGGAAACGAAAAGTGTATAATGTAATGGAAAAAATAATGAAGCCGACAAAGGAAGAAATATGGACAATCAGAATACATTAGTAAGTGTCTGGTATTAACTTTGTCTACAAGATAAATGCCATTTGCTAAAGTGAGACAATCCCTTTAAATAAATAAAAAATAAATTTTCATTGAGAATCACAATAAACAGGGTTATTGGTAGGTAATAACACTGCAGATGGTGATCCAGGGTTGTGTCTGATTTCCAGTAGGGTGTTGAAAAGAATTTTGTTCATTAATTGAATAATTTCTCTATGCGAGCAGTTCCCAAACTTTTTCAGGTTAGGGAAACCCTAAGGCCTCTTTCACACGGGCGTTGCAGGAAAATGTGCGGGTGCGTTGCGGGAACACCCGCGATTTTTCCGCGCGAGTGCAAAACATTGTAATGCGTTTTGCACGCGTGTGAGAAAAATCGCGCATGTTTGGTACCCAAACCCGAACTTCTTCACAGAAGTTCGGGCTTGGGATCGGTGTTCTGTAGATTGTATTATTTTCCCTTATAACATGGTTATAAGGGAAAATAATAGCATTCTGAATACAGAATGCATAGTAAAACAGCGCTGAGGGGGTTAAATTTTTTTTTTTTTAAATGTAACTCACCTTAGTCCACTTGATTGCGTAGCCCGGCATCTCCTTCTGTCTCCTTTGTTGAACAGGACCTGTGGTGAGCATCAATTACAGGAACAGGACCTTTGATGACGTCACTCCGGTCATCACATGATCCATCACCATGGTAAAAGATCATGTGACGTACCATGTGATGACCGGAGTGACGTCATCAAAGGTCCTGTTCCTGTAATTAATGCTCACCACAGGTCCTATTCAGCAAAGGAGACAGAAGGAGATGCCGGGCTACGCGATCAAGTGGACTAAGGTGAGTTAAATTATTTTTTATTTTTTTTAACCCCTCCAGCGCTGTTTTACTGTGCAGTCTGTATTCAGAATGCTATTATTTTCCCTTATAACCATGTTATAAGGGAAAATAATAATGATCGGGTCTCCATCCCGATCGTTTCCTAGCAACCGTGCGTGAAAATCGCACCGCATCCGCACTTGCTTGCGGATGCTTGCGATTTTCACGCAACCCCATTCACTTCTATGGGGCCTGCGTTGCGTGAAAAACGCAGAATATAGAGCATGCTGCAATTTTCACGCAACGCACAAGTGATGCGTGAAAATCACCGCTCATGTGAACAGCCCCATAGAAATGAATGGGTCGGTATTCAGTGCGGGTGCAATGCGTTCACCTCATGCATCGCATCCGCGCGGAATACTCGCCCATGTGAAAGGGGCCTAAGCCAGCTAAAGACCCCACTGAGTAAGGGCTCTTTCACACTTGCGTTATTGTCTTCTGGCATAGAGTTCCGTCGTCGGGGCTCTATGCCGGAAGAATCCTGATCAGGATTATCCTAATGCATTCTGAATGGAGAGAAATCCGTTCAGGATGCATCAGGATGTCTTCAGTTCCGGAACGGAACGTTTGTTGGCCGGAGAAAATACCGCAGCATGCTGCACTTTTTGCTCCGGTCAAAAATCCGGAACACTTGCCGCATCGACGGATCCGGAATAATACCCCATTGAAAGGCATTGATCCGGATCCGTCCTAAAATCTTCAGTTGTTACGACGCAACAACGGATCCGGAAGTTGCGTCTGCGCCTGCGCCAGGAAGTAGGAAGGTCTTGGCTGGCGCGAACTTCCACAGACAACCCGTGCGGGAGAGGTCGAGGACAGGTCGTCTCTTCAGCTACTGGAGGTGAGTATTCAGTGTGTGTTTTGTTTTTTAAATACATCGACTACATGCATCTACTATGTCCTAGACATAGTAGATGCATGTAGGAGGCAGCAAATGAATTTCGGGGGTAGTAGTCTCCAGGGGAATGCTGCCCCCAGCAACCAGCATGCAGTCACCCCAGCTTCAGTCCCAAGTGCTTTTTCTTTGGGACTGCAGCTGGCTGGGGTGACTGCATGGTGGATGTTGGGGGTAGTAGTCACCTGGGGAATGCTGCCCCCAGCACCCAGCATGCAGTCACCCCAGCACCCAGCATGCATTCACCCCAGCATGCAGTCACCCCAGCACCCAGCATGCAGTCACCCCAGCACCCAGCATGCAGTCACCCCAGCATGCAGTCACCCCAGCACCCAGCATGCAGTCACCCCAGCACCCAGCATGCAGTCACCCCAGCATGCAGTCACCCCAGCACCCAGCATGCAGTCACCCCAGCACCCAGCATGCAGTCACCCCAGCACCCAGTCACCCCAGCACCCAGCATGCAGTCACCCCAGCACCCAGCATGCAGTCACCCCAGCACCCACCATGCAGTCACCCCAGCACCCACCATGCAGTCACCCCAGCTTCAGTCCCAAGTGCTTTTTCTTTGGGACTGCAGCTGGCTGGGGTGACTGCATGGTGGGTGCTGGGGTGACTGCATGCTGGGGTGACTGCATGCTGGGTGCTGGGGGTGGTAGTCCCCTGGGGAATGCTGCCCCCAGCACCCACCGTGCAGTCACCCCAGCTTCAGTCCCAAGTGCTTTTTCTTTGGTACAGCAGCTGGCTGGGGTGACTGCATGGTGGATGTTGGAGGTGGTAGTAAGGTGGTACTGTTGTTTAATATTAATGTGTTAAAACTTTCATCTTTTTGTTCTCATTTTTCTTTTAGGTTATATTTTTTGGGAGAAAGACCTGAACTTAATACATTTAAAAAAAAATGTCCAGTAAGTATCTTTTTTGATGGATTTTTTATAATGATTCAAAATCAATTGTTTAATTATTTTTAATTGTTTCAATAGGCTATTCAAGTGAGTCCGGGAACTCTCCTCCAAGGCGACGAGTTCGCTTGGAAACGGTATGTCATGTTTTAAAGTTTTATTTTATTATCCCATCCATGTCCAAAATATTATAATTTTTTTCTTTTACAGCAATCGTCAACGGAGGAGAGGTATTCCGGCCCAGCTCCGACAGCGGAAGAGGAGGAAGTCGGGGGTGGACACCATGAATCGGTAATTAAAAAAAATAAATAATCTATTGTGTTTTTTCATAATTCTTATAATTTATGGTTATTAAATTGATATTCTTTTATTTTAGTCTAATCCTACTGTTGCCTCAAGAGGTCGTCAGCAACCACCCACAAGGCGCCGGGGAGCACGCGGCGGTCGGGGACGTGCGAGTATATCTCAGTATTGAATCTTGTTATATCATATGTGTAAATTATTAAATTATTTTTTAAAATTAATACATTTTCAAATTTTTTTAGGGTTCAAGGGCCTCTGCCAGAACGGATGAGGAGGAATTATCCGGTTTCTATATAGACAATGAACTCCTCATCCATCTGGTGGAGGAACGCGTCCCACTCTGGGACCATACCGACCGCCGCCATGCAGACCATCACCTGACCCGGAGTCTGTGGATGGAGATTTGCGGCAAAATGCTGACTGATTGGGACGGCCTCAGTGAAGGCAAACAGTAAGATTGCAGTAAGTATCCTTAAATTTTTAAATTGATTAGTTCTGTCATATCCAAACTGCGGCCCTCCAGCTGTTGCAAAACTACAACTCCCAGCATGCCCTATCCAGGCATGTTGGGAGTAGTAGTTTTGCAACAGCAGTAGGGCTGCAGTTTGGTAAATGCCAGTAATTTGAGAGTAATGTTTATTTTTATATTTTTCAGAGACGGCAGTCATGGTGCGATGGCGCTCAATAAGGGACCGCTACAAAAAAGATTACAATGAGGAGGTCAATCGCCCGAGTGGGTCTGGCGGAACCCGCCGGCAGCCGTACCGCTATGCGGCTGCCCTAGGGTTCCTACGTAGAACCCTAGAGCTGCGAAGGTAAGTAAAAAAATCCCTAAAAAAATGGTTAAATGTTGAAATCTATTTTAAAAACATGCAAATTTTTCTTTTTTTGTTTTTTTTGCAGAACAACTAGCAGTACTCGGGCGCCAGAACCTCCTTGTGAAGGTCATCAAGAGGCGGTCCCTGCTGAGATGCCACCCGCGGATCCCTCTTCACCTGTTCCAGCACCTGGTCAGGACCCAAATCGTCCTCTGCTGGTGCGCTCTGGTGACGCAACAATGGCCGTTATGGCGCCACTTTTTGAGACGTTGATGCGTCGCCAGAGGGCCGGTAGAAGCCGCCAAGCTGATTATGAAGACCTCACAAGGCTCTTGTATGAGACCTTGTGTGGTTACAGCAATAGGATTGTAGCCATGGAGGCCGAGCAGAGAAGTCTGCGGGAGTGTGTGGCGCAGTTTTCTCAGCTGGGCCCTCTACAACCCTATTGGCTGTCAGTTAATCAGCTGGTGGCGGACTTCACGCCCGACCAGGTGTTGGAGTTGAGACGTAGGGTGGAGGATGCGGTGTGGGATTTGAGACACCGCACAACTTCCATCCCCCAACCACCAACCTATCCCCCCTCCCATTCCTATCCCCCCTCCCATTCCTATCCCCCACCACAACCTCCTCACCACTTCCAACCTCCTCACCCCTTCCAACCTCCGCAAACTCCAACCCGTCCACCTCAACCACCTCCCCATTCTACAACCCCCGAGCCTTTTCAACACTGTTCTCTCTCTCCTCCTAACTATTTTCAACAATCAACTTTCACCACTCCTTCTTCGCTGGCTCGGACAACTCCTTCACCCAATCCCCCATCCCGTTTGCATACTCCCGCTGTCTCTCCTCCCACATCGCACATTTCAGTCTCCACCAGAACTTACGAAGGTGGAGAGGGATCAAGCCGTGCACTGCCTTCCACCCCCCAACCTCCTCCTCCAAATCCTCAATACCGGGATTTGTAATTTTTTTTGTTTGAAATTTTATATTAATATTGTTTTATTTATATATATATTTATTTTATAAAATTCAGTAAAATTATTTTTAAAGTTTTTATGTGTCCTTGTGTTTTTTTTTACTTATCTAAAAATAAAGGCCTGACATGCTCTCACACCGCTTGTGGAGCGACACTGCAACTGTCGCTCTACAGGCGGTGGGAGAGGGTGTGGTGGATAAAGGCCTGACATGCTCTCACACCGCTTGTGGAGCGACACTGCAACTGTCGCTCTACAGGCGGTGGGAGAGGGTGTGGTGGATAAAGGCCTGACATGCTCTCACACCGCTTTTGGAGCGACACTGCAACTGTCGCTCTACAGGCGGTGGGAGAGGGTGTGGTGGATAAAGGCCTGACATGCTCTCACACCGCTTGTGGAGCGACACTGCAACTGTCGCTCTACAGGCGGTGGGAGGGGGTGTGGTGGATAAAGGCCTGACATGCTCTCACACCGCTTGTGGAGCGACACTGCAACTGTCGCTCTACAGGCGGTGGGAGAGGGTGTGGTGGATAAAGGCCTGACATGCTCTCACACCGCTTGTGGAGCGACACTGCAACTGTCGCTCTACAGGCGGTGGGAGAGGGTGTGGTGGATAAAGGCCTGACATGCTCTCACACCGCTTGTGGAGCGACACTGCAACTGTCGCTCTACAGGCGGTGGGAGAGGGTGTGGTGGATAAAGGCCTGACATGCTCTCACACCGCTTGTGGAGCGACACTGCAACTGTCGCTCTACAGGCGGTGGGAGGGGGTGTGGTGGATAAAGGCCTGACATGCTCTCACACCGCTTGTGGAGCGACACTGCAACTGTCGCTCTACAGGCGGTGGGAGAGGGTGTGGTGGATAAAGGCCTGACATGCTCTCACACCGCTTGTGGAGCGACACTGCAACTGTCGCTCTACAGGCGGTGGGAGAGGGTGTGGTGGATAAAGGCCTGACATGCTCTCACACCGCTTGGGGAGCCAGCCAATGATAGTGGCTACTCATGCGGTGATAAGATATTTTTACAAAAATAATATCAATTATTTAAAAAGAAACACCATACTACTATATTTTAAAAAGTTATTAAACTTTATTAATGATCAATTTTTTGGAGAAAAAAAACAGCAACAGTAAAAAATTTCAATTTTAAACATTCTGGTCCTGCCACTGTAAAACGTCCAGCATCTGAGCTGAAGTAGGCAGCAAATGAATCACGCATGGCGGACACCGCCACAGTACCACGTGGTCCAAAAGTTTCAATACTAGTCATTTCGCTGTCCTCGATTATTCGCTCAATGGCGGGTTCTTTAGTCCGTATGAAATTGTGAAGAACTACCCCACACTTTACCACTTCGTCTACAGTTTCAATCTTCAACTGAATCGGTTTAGCAAAAACTCTCCATTTAGAGGCAAGGATCCCAAAGGTGCACTCGACCATTCTTCGTGCCCTTGTTAACCGATAATTGAAAATGCGTTTTGTGGCATCCAATCCACGGCTGGAGTAGGGTTTAATCAGATTTCCAGACATTTGGAAAGCTTCATCACCCACCAAGACGTATGGCAGTGGTGGACTGTCGGTTCCAGGCATAGGTTCAGGAGATGGAAAGTCAAATTGCCGATTGTAAACGCTCCGTCCCATGAAAGAGTTTTTAAAAATCATTGAATCATTGGTGCGGCAATATGCACCAATATCAACTGCCACAAACCGGTACTCAGCATCAGCGATGGCCATTAAAACAATTGAAAAATACTTTTTATAATTAAAAAATTCTGATCCGGTACCTGGTGGCTTTATAACACGGATATGTTTTCCGTCCACTGCGCTGACACAATGCGGAAATTGACACACCTCATAAATTTTTTTTTCAATTTGAAGCCATCTCTGCTGATTCAGAGTAGGTATGAACTCCTCATGCAGTTCCTCCCATAAAACTTGACACGTTTCTTTTACAATTGTTGAAATCGTTGAAATCCCAAGCCGGAAATGGTAGTGTAGCGAGGTGAAACTGTCACCTGTAGCCAGAAAGCTGAAGAAAAAATAATAAAATATTAGATTAGTAATTTGAAATACTTAAAAATTTTAGATTATGGATTTGTCAAATTTGATATGGCCTGAATCACTATAATTATCAAAAATATCGTTATGAGTAAAAAAAATTCTATACTTAAAAGCATCAATACATATTTACCGACTGTAATATTTAAATACATACAGATTAGTATAGCTGCTCTAAAAATCTTCTAAAAAAATTGTTAATGAAGTATAAATAGTAAACAACACATATAAATAATTAAAATGAATATATCTATATGTCATTATCTTACCGGATGGTCAACATGAGTCGTTCTGTAGGTGACACACTCCTGCGGAAATACGTATCCATCCTGTCCAGTCTCGGTGATACTCGGTCTAGGAGCTCATCAAAGCTAGCCATATTCATGCGAAAAAAATTATTACATTTTTCAGGATAATGACGCAATTCCGGGTACAGGACTTCAAATGCTCCTTCGGTAATCCGTGCAGACGAAATTGGATGAACCCAATACCGACGAAGACGACGCCGACGTCTATCTCGCTGTTGTTTCCTCCATCTTGAAACCAAAATCAGGGCTTTGAAAGCAAACTCTTGTTCAGGCATCATCCTGGCGACAATCCTAAGCAGAATCTGAGCTAGTCCCTAAAGGTTTACTTTTTATAGACCAAAATATTTGCATATTTTATTGTTGTACAACAGTGAGACCAAAATATTTGCATATTTTATTGTTGTACAACTATAAGTGATAAGATTAGTTGTGATTAGATTAGTTTCTGATTAATTTTATTGATAGGATTATTTTGCATACCGGATCTGCGTCGACGGATCCGTAAAAAAAACGTAATGGTTGCATTCAGGATTTCCGGATCCGTATGTTCGGAAAAAAAGCGGAAAGACGCATCCGGAATGAAAAAATGATGCGTTCTCACGCGTTTTTCCGGATCCGGCATGTAATTCCGGTAAATGGACTACACGACGGATCCGGCCAACGCAAGTGTGAAAGAGCCCTAACATATGAGTGAAATGTCACCAGACTGCCAAAGTTGTTGTCTATGGTATAGACATTACCAAAAGGCAGACTTAGAAGTTAATATACTGTATATAAGTACTTATGAACCACATTCTCTTCTGGTATGTGATGTGTA
Source organism: Bufo bufo (assembly GCF_905171765.1). Taxonomy (NCBI): domain Eukaryota; kingdom Metazoa; phylum Chordata; class Amphibia; order Anura; family Bufonidae; genus Bufo; species Bufo bufo. Next base: position 275,202,394 of record NC_053394.1, on the reverse strand, counting down.
TTGTCAAACTGAAGAATGTCCTGCAGCAGCACACATAAAAATATTCTACATTTGTTAAACCAGCCCCTGGATCTGAATACTTATTTATTATTCAATAAAATGTATCTGTGTAGTGCCACCTGCTATTTGTTCTTCCACTTACTTGTCTGTCCACCTTACTGAGGTGGACGCACATGCTAAGTTGGCCATATCTACTGTTAGAAGCTGCGACAGGGAAAGAAGGCCATGTCCCCTGAGCTGCCAGCCTAAAATAAAGCAGAGCACTTGGAACCATTAAAGGGTTAATGTCACCCCAATTTTTGCTATTAAACAGGCTGACATTATAAATGTGAAAATGTCACCTGAATTTAACTCTGCATTTATTTTATTTAAGTATGCCCCCGTTTTCGTGTAATATTAACTTTTAGTATATGCAAATGAGCCTCTAGGAGCAGGGGGGGGGGGGGGTGTTGCATTTGCTCCTAGAGGCTCCGTTTGCCCACCTCATTTCCACACCCTTCTGTCTTGATTGACAGGGCCAGTCCTGCATTTGTTCTCCTGCTGGCCCTGTCTGCCATGTAAATCTCGCACCTGCGCCGCCCCGTTCAGTATTTGGCGCAGGCGCAGTGAGAAAGCCGTCAGCCGGCTTCATTGGTCATTGGTCACATGGCCTAGGGGCAGCTCAGCTTCATTGATTGAATGGCGCTGAGCTGCAATGTACGGCACTGTGCTTGGTAAGCTGAGAGAAGGCTGTGGCTCTACTGTGAGCACCACTGCTTTCTCAATTAGACCCCCACGATCAGATACTAATGACCTCAGTATGTCAGAAAACCCCTTTAGGCCTCATGCACACGACCGTTGTTGTGTTCCGTGTCCGTTGTTCCGTTTTCCGTGATTTTCTGCGGACCCATTGACTTTCAATGGGTCCGTTGAAAACTCGGATAATGCACCGTTTGTCATCCGCGTCCGTGATCCGTGTTTCCAGTCCGTCAAAAAAATATGAACTGTCCTATTTTTTTCACGGACAACGGTTCGCGGACCCATTCAAGTCAATGGGTCCGTGAAAAAACATGGAGGCACACAAGATTGTCATCCACGTCCGCTCATCCGCGTCCGTTTTTTTCCTATCATTTGCAAGGCAAACTTGACTTAGATTTTTTGTTCACTTTTCATGTCTGGTGATCCTCCAAAAATCAAGGAAGACACACGGAAACAAAAACGGAAACGGATCACGGAACAGCGGACCGCAAAAAAATACTGTCGTGTGCATGAGGCCTAAATCTTACTTTTTTTTACCAACAAAATTAGTAAATGAGAAACCATTGTACACTGCTTGTTCAGTTCTAGCCACCTACTACACATGGATGTTTCCTTCATATTATACATGCACATACATTATGATGAATTCTGAATACAAAATGGTATTATTTTTCACAACTAATGTATTACTTTCCAATAAACCACCTTGTCCTATTCCATAGCAAAATAATTGATAAATGGGATCTAGAATGCTGCAGTAATTGCCATGCTAACCTCGTAACTTTAGATGTGTCAGAAGTGAGATACAATTCCATGTAAATAAAAATGAATTACAATAGTACTGTTTAATATCAGTTCTTAACATTTTGCGACAGTTTATATGATAAATTAATTTCTGGAACCTAAACCAAACCAGTGATTTGATAGCAACACAAGCGTATGTGTAATATATAGCACACATTATGTATGGATATTAAAGGTCACACAAACTGCGAAGTGATACCTCAGGTAAATTAGAATAGAGCGAATGATAAATAGCATACAGCTATTACAAAGCAAGGCCATAGTAAAACTTGCTGAGAAGTGTATTTACAGTATCAGCCATGTATCAGCCAGTCAAGGTTGTTCAGATTAAAATCTCACGTTATGGCTTAGAACGGTATACATCACTGTCATAAAACCTAGCCTTCTATTTATACATGGTTTTCATTACATTTACAGAATATATGGTCTTATTCCAGGGATGTCTAAAATCACGTGAATTTTGCCCGTTTTAGACTCAGAATACTAAACAAAACCTGCGAGTTATGGTATGCTGCAGTTTCAGAATACCGCAACATGTATGCAGTAGAAATTAGGCATTGTATATATCAAGGAGAGAAAAACAGAACTGGATCGCACATCCACAATGCTATGCTTAGATCTAATTAAACTCGCTTCTCAGCGCAATATTAAAGTGCCTAGCCCCCAATACTGCATGCTGTACAAGAGGCATTAGTGTACATTTTTATCAAAAGGCATAAGCCCACTCACCACGTCAAGGTTGCCTCTTTGACTGCCACGCCAAGGTCGCCTCTTTGAATGGGACCTACTCTGACAAGAAGGCGCAGCACAATGCGCAGGCAAAAACCAATGTTTCCCTATAGGCATGGTTCTCACCTGAGCGTTTTACAGCGCGTACGAACGCGCTGTAAAACGCCCTACGCCTCAAGAAGTACAGGAGCTTCTTTGGGGCGTATTGTCGCGTGTTCCCGCCCATAGACTTCAGCGGGAACGCACCTAAATGGGTGTTTTCTTGTTTCCGCCCATTAAAAACGCCCGATACAAACGCCCGATAAAAACGCCTGAAAAAAGTGCATATCGAATACGCTCAGGTCTGAACCCAGCCTAACAGATACCATTGCCTGCTTTGCTCTGCTGAGATTCCTGTTTATTTGCCTGGCAGGGAATGTATAATCAGAGCAGTAAATGTTATTTAACCCATTTCCAACTGCCTGTTGACTATATCTGGATGATCATCCTTCATCTCTGCACAGACGTATTAAAATGTCCTTTCAGAAATCAGTGACGGTGCTGTCAGTGGCAGCAGAGCTCCCACAGAGAAGGCAGGGATGGTTTTTAACTGTCTCTGCCTCTCCATCGCTCTATACACGGCACTCAATTTTCGCAGAGTATAGACAACAAGAAGTAACAATGCCACTACTTGCATTGGTCACATTGGTCATATGATTGCTGGGAATCTACATGAGCTGCAGCTGGGTCTTAGCAGACCCAGATCAGCAATACAGAGAGGCTGTACAATCCTCTACAGCCTCTCTGAGAGCTGTATTCACCCTGTAACTGGGGCTACGATGTCAGACCCAGTCACAGGAGAAATCAACCCTGTGCAGCCTCTCTGGGAGCTGTATTCGCCTTGTAACTTGGGCTGCTCTGTCAGCCCCAGTCACAGGAGAAATCAACCCTGTACAACCTCTCTGGGAGCTGTATTCGCCCCTGTAACTAGGGCTGCTATGCCTCAGTAACAGGAGAAATCAGCAATAAAAAAAATTATGTACTGTTAAATGTTTCCCAAAGGTCTTGTATGACCTTATGAGAGGCACAAGGTATAAAAAAAAAAAAAAAATGTAATGAAAAAATTATAAAAAACAAACAAAAACGCTGCCACAATGCAGCATCTAGCCCGACCCCCATGATGATTGTTATCAAAAGAGGTAAATTTGTCAGGTAGTGGGGGTGAAAGCTTTGTCAGGAAGTGGGGGTAAATGGCCTGGTCCTGAACTAGTTAAAGGGGTTGTCTCACTTCAGCAAATGGCTCTTATCATGTAGACAAAGTTAATACAAGGCACATACTAATGTATTGTGATTGTCCATATTGCTTTCTTGCTGGCTTAAATCATTTTTCCATCATATTATACACTGCTCGTTTCCAGGGGTTATGACCACCCTGTAATCCATCAGCGGTGGTCGTTCTTGCACCCTATAGGAAAAACCGTCTGCCTCTCTGGTGGCCTGGACCGTGGGAGCGCACATAGGCACGCATGCTCAGCAGCTGCCATCTTGGCCACCTCATATCTGCACTGTAGTGGTGGCTGTAATCCCTTAATACAAGCAGTGTATAATGTGATGGAAAAATGAATCAAGCAAGCAGAGGAAGCAATATGGACAATTACAATACATTAGTAAGTGCCTTGTATTAACTTTCTCTACATGATAAATGCCATTTGCTGAAGTGGTGCCATAGGCCTCTTGCACACAAACGTTTTTATTTTCTTTTTCTGTTCTGTTTTTGCACATTCCGTTTGCGGTCCCTATGCGGAAAAAACGAAATGTACTCCGTATGCATTCCGTTTCCGTATTTCCGTTCCGCTGAAAGATAGAACTTGTCCTATTATTGCTGGCAAATAACGATCCGTGGTTTCATTCAAGTCATCCGTATGTCATCCATTTTTTGCGGAACCATGCCCACTTTGCCCATGTGTATACTGTTAAAATACATTACTGTACATTACATTAATAATTAAAAATGTTATGTTTCCATTTGCAATCCGCAAACAACGGATCGCATGCTGAAACCATACGGAGATTTTCGCGGAACTACGGAATGGAAATGGAAACACAGAGTAAGGTTTTATTAACACATCAGTGTTTGATCAGTGATTTCCATCAGTGATTGTGAACCAAAACCAGGAGGGGAGGCTACACAAATATAAGCTATAATGGAAAGATCTGCACCTGTTCTGTGTTTTGGACCAGCTCCTGGTTTTGGCTCACAGTCACTGATGGAAATCACTGATCAAAAACTGACTTTTTGAATAACGCCTAACACAGAGAACTGATAGGTCCCTAATGTTAACACATAACTAGAGTTTAATCTAAAAGGGGTTTGTGAAGTTCACCGTATTCTGAAGGCGTGAATTTTTGTCTGAACGAAAGCTGCCAATTCTGCAAGAAGGTGCACAGATCTCTTTCAGATCTTATTATAGTCAATGGGGATACGGTGAACTCTGGCAGGCAGTTCCCCTGCCAGAGTTCAGCGCAGATGTGAACATCACCTAAGCCAAACTTCTGCCAGTATCTTTTTACCTTATATTGCTCGCTTCATTTTAGGAATCAACTGGTTTTAATTCCTAGGACTCTCATCATTAACATTACCTTTCTGACGTTTAGATGTGCAGACCTTTATTAAAGGGGTTTTCCAGGCTTTTAATATTGATGACCTATCCTCAGGATAGGTCATCAATATCAGATCGGTGGGGGTCTGACACCAAGCATCACTGCCGATCAGCTGTATGAAGAGAAGGCACGTGCCGTCTCCTTTCTCTCTTCCTGCTTGTTATAGACATACTGTAGCAGCAGCGAGCAGGAAGACAGAAGGGAGACTGCGCGCACCTTCATACAGCTGATCGGCAGGGGTGCCGGGTGTCGGACCTCCACCGATCTCATATGGATAACCTATCCTGAGGATAGGTCATCAATATTAAAAGCCTGAAAACCCCCTTTAAAACTAGTTGATTATCCCTGATCTAAGACATTAATAGAAACAATTAGGCCCCTTTCACAGGGGCAAGTTTTCCGCGTGGGTGCAATGCGTGACGTGAACGCATTGCACCCGCACTGAATCCTGACCCATTCATTTCAATGGGGCTGTGTACATGAGCAATGTTTTTCACGCATCACTTGTGAGTTGCGTGAAAATCGAAGCATGTTCTATATTCTGCATTTTTCACGCAACGCAAGTGAACGGGGCTGCGTGAATATCGCATTGCATCCTCAAGCAAATGCGGATGCAATGCAATTTTCACAGTGGTTGCTAAGGAGATGATGAGCAGTGATGGTCAGTTCGCAGTGTTCGCCAGCGAACACATGCAGGCTGCCATCTTTAGTAAGGCAGACTCACCCGTCCGGCGATGCACAGGTAAGCCCTTACCTGTGCCTGTTCCGGGAGCCGGTCTGAGATCAAATGCAGTTCCGAGAACAGCCGTCGGGGGCCTTCATCGGGCTGTTCTCGGAACTGCCTGCTCCCGGTGACTGCATTTGATTTCAGACCGGCTCCCAGCACAGGCACAGGTAAGGGCTTACCTGTGCATTGCCGGACGGGTGAGTCTACCTTACTAAAGATGGCAGCCTGCATGTGTTCGCTGGCGAACACTGCGAACTGACCATCACTGATGATGTGAATAAATAGGGATGAGCCCTGAGACCCCATTAACCACCTCCGGACCGCTGTACGCACAGACGCGTCCTGGAGGTGGTTGTTTAATTCCTCCTGGACGCGCCGGCGCGTCCTCTCGCGAGACGCGAGATTTCGGTCACAGCCGGCCCGCGCATGCGCATCGCGGGCCGGCAAAAGTTAAAGGACTATTGCATCAGCAACCTGCCAGCCAGGGCTGGGACAAGGCCATTTGGTGCCCAGGGCGAAGATGGCAAACTGCGCCCCCCCCCCCCCCCCCCCCCCCGTTTTTAAGAAAGAATCAATGTTGTTTCAAAACAAGAATATACTTAAAGCAATAGAACAAAGGACTGTGGGACTTTGAAAGTCACAGACACTATAAAGTTCCCCCCCATCATCATGTGCCAGTATAAAGTCCCCCCCATCATCATGTGCCAGTTTTGTAATAAGCCCCCCCAATGTGCCAGTAACACTATTGTAAAAAAAAACAAAAAAAAAACACTTATACTTACCTAAGTGTCAGCGATGCGATGCAGCCTCTTCCTGTGTCCCACGCTGTAATGTAAGGCTCAGGCGGCACGATGACGTCATTGCGCCGGCCTCTGATAGGCTGCCGGCCTAGTGCCTGCAGCCAGGGGCGTACATAAAAAATCACTGGGCCCCATAGCAGGAATCTAAATTGGGCCCCCATTCCCCTTTTATAGCCCCTCCCTTTGTTCCATGAACTATTCTTGCTGCTGCGTTTTATAATTTATGCCATCAGGGCCGGAATGGGATTACAAAACAGCCCTGGCACACAAAAGAGGTATAATAGATGCAGATGTATATTATATACAGCAGTGTACAGTTATGTGAGGTACGCGGTATAATAGATGCAGTGTGTACAGGTATATAGTATATTCCCTAGTGTTCTGATATGTGAGGTACAGGGTATAATAGATGCAGTGTGTACAGGTATATAGTATATACAGCAGTGTACTGATATGTGAGGTACGGGGTATAATATATGCAGTGTATACAGTATATACAGTAGTGTAATATGTGAGGTACGAGGTATAATAGATGCAGTGTGTACAGGTATATAGTAAATACAGCAGTGTATTGACACCTCGTACCTCACATATCAGTACACTGCTGTATATACTATATATCTGTACACACTGCATCTATTATACCTCGTACCTCACATATATAGTATATACAGAAGTGTACTGATATCTGTACACACAGCATCTATTATACCTCATACCTCACATATCAGTGCACTGCGGTATATACTATATATCTGTACATATTGCATGTATAATACTGTGTAATTTATGCAGTGTGTGTGCATGTATGTGTGTGTATCTATATATATATATATATATATATATATATATACATACAGAGCAGTGTATTGATGTGACACATAGAAGGTATAATACTGTAGATGCAGTGTTTATAGAAATATGTGGTCAGTTATGCATTATAGTCACTGTGAGGTACATGAGGTAGTGGTAACTGTCTGAAGTAGTATACATGAGTGAGCAATGAGTAAAAACAGGGCATGGAGGGGGGGGGGGGTAAATGATGAAAAGTGGAGGACCTCCTCTTACCTCTCCATTCCAGTCTGTATGGATCAATACAGAGCTGCTTGTGAACTTTTAATACTTGCTGTTAGGGGTTGAAGGACCTGTGATGATGTCATCACAGGTCCTGGCAGATGTACCTTTGAAACCTAGGAACTACACCATTTTTGGTGCAGTTCCTTTGCTAGATTCTGCAGGACCTGTGATGTTGAAGATGATGTCATCACAGGTCCTGGCAGATGCACTGTTCTAACCTGAGAACTACACTTTACACTGTGCAGTTCCCTTACAGGACCTGTGATGACATCATCAAAGGTCCTTTAGCTTTAGAAAGGTAAACAGGAGTAATTAGGGGGCGGGGCCTCTCCTCCACTTCGGTGCCTGCCTGCAGCCTATCAGAGGAAAGGGAAGGGACACGCCTCTCCCTCCCCTGCACCTCCGCTGGCACAGACAGTTTACAATGGAGATGAGCGCAATGGAAGCGCTCATCTCCCTGTGCCCGGCGGCGGCTGCTCACTTGGGGGGGGGTCGGGGGTCATTTTAGTTGGGGGGGCACATGGGGGGGCACAGCATGATGTAGGGGGGGCCGTGGCCCCCTCTGGCCCCCCCTGGCGACGCCACTGCTGCTGGCACTTCACCTGCGCCCCCCTCCTGTCCGCAAATGGTAGCGCCCAGGGCACCCGCTCCTTCGGCCCCTGCCTTGTACCGGCCCTGCTGCCAGCCAATGATCGTCGCTGGCAGGTTGCTGATTTTTTAAAAATCGAATCACAAGCCAGATAACAGATCATATTAGTAAATATGATCTGTTATATGGCTTCTCTGCTCCTCTGCTGGTCCTTTTCGTCGGTTGGATCCAGCAGAGAAGCAGACATCACTGTGAGTACACACCAAACACTGCCCTTAGCCCCTGATCACCATCCATCACCCCCATCATCCAAATTAACCCCTTGATCGCCCCCTGTCAATCACTTAGTGAAAGACAAAAAGTGATCAGTGTAAACTGACACTTTTTTTTTCCACTAGTATTGGCTGTTAGGTTTTAGGGATAGTTTAGGCCCCTTGGTTAGGTAGTTAGCGTCAGTTAGCGCCCACCCCACCGCACCGCAGTCACTTTTATTCGCTGTTTAGCGTATCGCTAATCAGCATTTGTACTTTTATAGTATCTGTAAGTGATCAAAACTGATCACGGTCAGATCTATAATAGTATTAGTGTCACTTTAGTTCACCCTCCACCCAAAACGCAGTGTTTGCCCGATCAGGCCTGATCGGTCGCCCACACGTGCGTTCACCCACGCCCGCCCCACCGCAGTGACAAAAAATTATTATTTTTTGATCACTGCACATTCACTTTACACGCTCTGCGGCGATAAAAAAAATCAGTTTTGATATTTTTTATCAACCGCAGCGGCCTCCGGTACTTCGCTAGCCTCCCCTTTGTAAGACAGGCTTGCTTTTTTTCTTGGGTAGTCTCAGGGAATACCCCTAAATTTAGTAGTCCAAATGTCAAACAGGGGGTATTCTTCTGAAGAGGCCTACAGGATTCTGACCCAGTCGGATGAGGAGTGGGAACCCTCATCTGACGAATCTAGCGGGTCAGAATATGAACCTGTAGAAAGCAGTGGCTCTCTGACCCAAAGTTCGGACGAGGAGGTTGAGGTCCCTGGCAGCACCAGGCGTACCCGGCCCCGTGTCGCTAGACCACAGGTTATGCAGGATCCGCTTCAAGAGCAGCAGAGTGGGGCTGTCGCTGCCGGATCACGTGGTGAGGCATACACCAGCAGCGCAGCCCTTCCTGGACCTAGTACCAGCACTGCCGTACAACATGGTGAAGTAGCGAGCACCAGAAGGGCAGTTGAAGTTGGTACGGTGGCACGTGCACTAGTTACCCCGTCACAGCCACCGCACAGACAGGCCCGTAGAGCCCCTAGAATCCCTGAGGTGCTGGCAAACCCTGATTGGCAGTCACCAACTTCAGCCGCACCAGTAGTTCCCCCTTTCACCGCCCAGTCTGGAGTTCGGGTTGAGACGGCTCAGATCAGTACGGCCCTGGGATTTTTTGAGCTGTTCTTGACTGCGGAGCTCTTGGACTTAGTCGTGGCAGAGACCAACCAATATGCCACACAATTTACAACTGCAAACCCGGGAAGTTTTTATGCCCAGCCTTTCCGGTGGAAACCAGTCCAAGTTTCCGAACTTAAAATTTTTCTGGGCCTTCTCCTCAACATGGGCCTGACAAAAAAGCATGAATTGCGGTCATATTGGTCAACGCACCCAATTCATCACATGCCCATGTTCTCTGCTGCTATGTCTAGGACACGATTTGAGGCCATCCTGCGTTTCCTGCACTTTAGCGACAACACCACCTCCCGTCCCAGAGGCCACCCAGCTTTTGACCGGCTCCACAAAATTCGGCCCCTCATAGACCATTTCAACCAGAAATTTGCAGATTTGTATACCCCTGAGCAAAACATCTGCGTAGACGAGTCCCTAATACATTTTACCGGGCGCCTTGGCTTCAAACAATACATCCCAAGCAAGCGTGCCCGGTATGGGGTCAAATTGTATAAGCTCTGTGAAAGGGCCACAGGCTATACCCACAAATTTCGGATCTATGAGGGAAAAGATCAGACCCTGGAGCCGGTCGGTTGCCCTGACTACCTGGGGAGCAGTGGGAAGACAGTCTGGGACTTGGTGTCACCCTTATTCGGCAAGGGGTACCATCTTTATGTGGACAATTTTTACACAAGTGTGGCCCTCTTTAGGCATTTGTTTCTAGAACGGATTTGCGCCTGTGGCACCGCGCGAACTAGTCGCGTGGGCTTCCCCCAACGGCTTGTAACCACCCGTCTTGCAAGGGGGGAGAGGGCTGCCTTGTGTAACGAAGAACTGCTCGCGGTGAAATGGAGAGACAAGCGTGACGTTTACATGCTCTCTTCCATTCACGCAGACACGACAATACAAATTCAAAGGGCAACCCGTGTCATTGAAAAGCCCCTCTCAGTCCACGACTATAATTTGCTCATGGGAGGGGTGGACTTCAATGACCAGATGTTGGCTCCCTATTTAGTTTCCCACAGAACCAGACGCTGGTATAAGAAGGTGTCTGTATATTTAATTCAATTGGCGCTCTACAATAGTTTTGTTCTCTACAGTAAGGCTGGGAGAACACGATCCTTCCTCAAATTCCAGGAAGAGATCATCGAGAACCTCCTTTACCAGGAGGTTCCGTGGCCCCATCCACCAGTGTAGTTAGCCGTCTACACGAGCGACATTTCCCCAGTGTCGTTGCTGGTACCTCAACCCAACCGCCACCCCGAAAAAAATGTCGTGTCTGTAGCAGGAGTGGAATAAGGCGTGACACCCGCTATTTCTGTCCTGACTGTCCGGACCACCCTGCCCTATGCTTAGGAGAGTGTTTCCGGAAGTACCACACACAGGTACACCTAGCATAGGGATCACATCTCACCAGGACAGGCACACAGGGCTATTAGGGCCCTTTCTCTCACAGCTGCTGCAAACCTCTCCTTTCACCTGGGATAAAGTGCATAACGTACTTCGCCACATCTTTGGGCGATTTGCGCTTTGCACATTGTCCCATGGGGAAGGAGAGGTTTGTTCTATAAAGGTAAAAAAAACAAAACAAAAAAAAAATTACCGGTAAGTAAAAAAGTTAAAAAAAGTTAATATGTTCTGTTCTAAAGTTAATAAAGTTATTGCTTTGCGGCCTGGTTTTTTCTTTTTTGTTTTGTTTTTTTTACCTTCCAGGTGGACCAACCGATCGACCAGCTGCAGCACTGATGTGCATTCGGACAGAAGCATTGCGCTGCTGTCAGATTACACGCAAGTCGGTGTATGCGGCGCTGCAAGACGAGATTTCTCCTCTGCAGTAAAAGATATGTTTGCCGAGGCATATGAGCTGAGGAGGTGGCGGTGTTCATATACTTTGGCAAACACTTTGTATATATAAAAAAAAAAATCCCGGCAATGATTTATTCATCCACATCGATTGATGTGAATGGAGAAATCTGGTTTGCCAGGGCATACGAGCTGAAGTGGGTATGGATGTTGGGCGGAGCTCCTATGTCCTGGCAGACGCCTTTCCCCTCCTTTTTCTTTTTTTGGCAGAGATTTTTTCATCCACATTGATCGATGCGAATGAAGAAATCTGTGCCGTTCATTTTTTTCTTTCAGCCCAGAGGCTGAACGGAAAAAAAAAATCTCATTACCCGTATGCTCAATATAAGGAGAATAGCAGAAACTCCTAATGCTGGCCATACATGTAATGATTGCGGAGACCCTCAAATGCCAGGGCAGTACAAACACCCCACAAATAACACCATTTTGGAAAGAAGACACCCCAAGGTATTCGCTGAGGGGCATATTGAGTCCATGAAAGATTGAAATTTTTGTCCCAAGTTAGCGGAAAGGGAGACTTTGTGAGAACAAAATCAAAAAAATCAATTTCCGCTAACTTGTGCCAAAAAATTTTTTTTTCAATGAACTCGCCATGCCCCTCATTGAATACCTTGGGGTGTCTTCTTTCCAAAATGGGGTCACATGTGGGGTATTTATACTGCCCTGGCATTTTAGGGGCCCCAAAGCGTGAGAAGAAGTCTGGTATCCAAATGTCTAAAAATGCCCTCCTAAAAGGAATTTGGGCCCCTTTGCCCACCTAGGCTGCAAAAAAGTGTCACACATCTGGTATCTCCGTACTCAGGAGAAGTTGAGGAATGTGTTTTGGGGTGTCTTTTTACATATACCCATGCTGGGTGAGATAAATATCTTGGTCAAATGCCAACTTTGTATAAAAAAATGGGAAAAGTTGTCTTTTGCCAAGATATTTCTCTCATCCAGCATGGGTATATGTAAAATGACACCACAAAACACATTCCCCACCTTCTCCTGAGTACGGAGATACCAGATGTGTGACACTTTTTTGCAGCCTAGGTGGGCAAAGGGGCCCACATTCCAAAGAGCACCTTTCGGATTTCACAGGTCATTTACCTACTTACCACACATTAGGGCCCCTGTAAAATGCCAGGGCAGTATAACTACCCCACAAGTGACCCCATTTTGGAAAGAAGACACCCCAAGGTATTCCGTGAGGGGCATGGCAAGTTCCTAGAATTTTTAATTTTTAGTCACAAGTTAGTGGAAAATGATGATTTTTTTTTTTTTTCATACAAAGTCTCATATTCCACTAACTTGTGACAAAAAATAAAAACTTCCATGAACTCACTATGCCCATCAGCGAATACCTTGGGGTGTCTTCTTTCCAAAATGGGGTCACTTGTGGGGTAGTTATACTGCCCTGGCATTCTAGGGGCCCAAATGTGTGGTAAGGAGTTTGAAATCAAATTCTGTAAAAAATGACCTGTGAAATCCGAAAGGTGCTCTTTGGAATATGGGCCCCTTTGCCCACCTAGGCTGCAAAAAAGTGTCACACATCTGGTATCTCCGTACTCAGGAGAAGGTGGGAAATGTGTTTTGGGGTGTCATTTTACATATACCCATGCTGGGTGAGAGAAATATCTTGGCAAAAGACAACTTTTCCCATTTTTTTATACAAAGTTGGCATTTGACCAAGATATTTATCTCACCCAGCATGGGTATATGTAAAAAGACACCCCAAAACACATTCCTCAACTTCTCCTGAATACAGAGATACCAGATGTGTGACACTTTTTTGCAGCCTAGGTGGGCAAAGGGGCCCATATTCCAAAGAGCACCTTTCGGATTTCACAGGTCATTTTTTACTGAATTTGATTTCAAACTCCTTACCACACATTTGGGCCCCTAGAATGCCAGGGCAGTATAACTACCCCACAAGTGACCCCATTTTGGAAAGAAGAGACCCCAAGGTATTCGCTGATGGGCATAGTGAGTTCATGGAAGTTTTTATTTTTTGTCACAAGTTAGTGGAATAGGAGACTTTGTATGAAAAAAAAAAAAAAAAAAAAATCATCATTTTCCACTAACTTGTGACAAAAAATAAAAAATTCTAGGAACTCGCCATGCCCCTCACGGAATACCTTGGGGTGTCTTCTTTCCAAAATGGGGTCACTTGTGGGGTAGTTATACTGCCCTGGCATTCTAGGGGCCCAAATGTGTGGTAAGGAGTTTGAAATCAAATTCAGTAAAAAATCACCTGTGAAATCCGAAAGGTGCTCTTTGGAATATGGGCCCCTTTGCCCACCTAGGCTGCAAAAAAGTGTCACACATCTGGTATCTCTGTATTCAGGAGAAGTTGAGGAATGTGTTTTGGGGTGTCTTTTTACATATACCCATGCTGGGTGAGATAAATATCTTGGTCAAATGCCAACTTTGTATAAAAAAATGGGAAAAGTTGTCTTTTGCCAAGATATTTCTCTCACCCAGCATGGGTATATATAAAATGACACCCCAAAACACATTCCCCACCTCCTCCTGAGTACGGAGATACCAGATGTGTGACACTTTTTTGCAGCCTAGGTGGGCAAAGGGGCCCATATTCCAAAGAGCACCTTTCGGATTTCACAGGTCATTTTTTACAGAATTTGATTTCAAACTCCTTACCACACATTTGGGCCCCTAGAATGCCAGGGCAGTATAACTACCCCACAAGTGACCCCATTTTGGAAAGAAGAGACCCCAAGGTATTCGCTGATGGGCATAGTGAGTTCATAGAACTTTTTATTTTTTGTCACAAGTTAGTGGAATATGAGACTTTGTAAGAAAAAAAAAATAAAATCATCATTTTCCGCTAACTTGTGACAAAAAATAAAAAGTTCTATGAACTCACTATGCCCATCAGCGAATACCTTAGGGTGTGTACTTTCCGAAATGGGGTCATTTGTGGGGTGTTTGTACTGTCTGGGCATTGTAGAACCTCAGGAAACATGACAGGTGCTCAGAAAGTCAGAGCTGCTTCAAAAAGCGGAAATTCACATTTTTGTACCATAGTTTGTAAACGCTATAACTTTTACCCAAACCATTTTTTTTTTACCCAAACATTTTTTTTTTATCAAAGACATGTAGAACAATAAATTTAGAGCAAAATTTATATATGGATCTCGTTTTTTTTGCAAAATTTTACAACTGAAAGTGAAAAATGTCATTTTTTTGCAAAAAAATCGTTAAATTTCGATTAATAACAAAAAAAGTAAAAATGTCAGCAGCAAAGAAATACCACCAAATGAAAGCTCTATTAGTGAGAAGAAAAGGAGGTAAAATTCATTTGGGTGGTAAGTTGCATGACCGAGCAATAAACGGTGAAAGTAGTGTAGGTCAGAAGTGTAAAAAGTGGCCTGGTCTTTCAGGGTGTTTAAGCACTGGGGGCTGAGGTGGTTAAAGTCCATTTACTTTATTATTTTCCATTATAACATGGTTATAATGGAAAATAATAGCATTCTTTAATACAGAATGCTAAGTAAAATGACCATTGAGGGTTAAAAAATTACTCACCTCATCCACTTGATAGCGCAGCCGTTATCGTCTTCTTTCTTCTTCTTGCAGGACCTGCAAAAGGACCTGCGCTGACGTCATCGCGCTCACTGTGATGTCAGCGCAGGTCCTGCTAAATGAATATAGAAGAACCTTCTATCTTCATTCAGCAGGACCTGCACTGGCGTCACCGCGCTCACTACATGGTGAGCGCGATGACGTCAGTGCAGGTCCTTTTGCAGGTCCTGCAAGAAGAAGAAAGAAGACGATAACGGCTGTGCGATCAAGTGGATGAGGTGAGTAATTTTTTTATTATTTTTTAACCCTCAATGGACATTTTACTTAGCATTCTGTATTAACCCCTTAGGGACACATGACGTACCGGTACGGCATGTTTCCCGAGTCCTTAAGGACACATGACGTACCGGTACGTCATGTGTTGTTCCGATCACCGCCGCCTGCCGGGCGGTGATCGGAACAAGGTGCCTGCTCAAATCATTGAGCAGGCACCTCAGCTAAATTCAGACATGCGGTTTGCGGCTTTTACCTGGTGCGGCGGTAGTGCCATCGGGTCCCCATGGGGCTGTGGGGGGGACCAAATGCCATGGAAGGCAGCGTGATGCCTTCCTGAGGCATCTGCGCTGCCTTCCAGTGAAGAGCCTGTGAGATCCAGCCCCCTGGATCTCACAGGCCCCGGAAGCTGTATGAGTAATACACACAGTATTACTCATACAGCCAATGCATTCCAATACAGAAGTATTGGAATGCATTGTAAAGGAAAATACCCCCAAAAATACCCCCAAAGTGGGACAAAAAATAAAGTGAAAAACAAAGTTGGAAAAATAAAGTATATAAATTTAAAGACAGGCACTCACCATCTAACAGTTTAAAATTATTTTATTTAAAATTTATTATGATAAAATTACACAAAAAATACTATTTACCCCTACAATATTCTGCAATTAAATGTTTACAATATTCGGCGATAATAAATATTCTGCGATTATTTCAGTCTCGAATTTCAACTCTTTGCAATCAAGGAAATGAAAAATTTCAAACTGTGCAATGTGAATAAATCAATATAATATATATTCAACAAAGTGTCCCTTAGTGCTTAAACATATTAATAATCAAATAATTCTGTGTGTACAGATATAAATCTTATCCTATCAAAGCATACAATGATAATATAAAGTGATTGTTAAATTTCTTCCCAAAATAATTGTCACTGATGTTATGTGATGATATGGGAAATTACTTATGTGACTAAAAAGTTATTTGCAAATTTGATGTATAAAGCGTTTTATAGAGCGTCCGTAACACCTGCTCTATAAAAATACCACATGACCTAACCCCTCGGGTGAACACCGTAAAAAAATAAATAAAAACAGTGTAAAAAAAAAGCCAGTTTTCATCACCTTACATCACAAAAAGTATAATAACAAGCGATCAAAAAGTCATGCGCACCCCAAAATAGTGCCAATCTAACCGTCATCTTATCCTGCAAAAAATTAGATGAATAGACAATAGCCCAAAAAAAAATAATAATAACTAGGGCTCTCAGAATATGGAGACACTGAAACATAATTTTTTTAAATAAAAAAATGCTGTTATTGTGTAAAACATAAATAAATAAAAAAAAGTATACATATTATGTATCGCCGCGTCCGTAACAACCATTGTAAATAACAAAAAATATAAACTATGCCAAAACAGCTATTTTTTGTTATCTTGCCTCACAAAGTGTGATATAGGGCAACCAAAAATCATATGTACCCTAAAATAGTACCAACAAAACTGCCACCTAATCCCGTAGTTTCCAAAATTGGGTCTTTTTTTGGGGGGTGCATCAGGAATTCTTCAAATGTGACATGGCAAGTTAAAATGATCCCAGTAAAATCTGCCCTTCAAAACCATATGGCGTTCCTTTCCTTCTGCGCCCTGCCGTGTGCCAGTACAGCAGTTTACAACTACATATGGGGTGTTTCTATAAACTACAGAATCAGGGCAATAAATATTGAGTTTTATTTGGCTGTTAACCCTTGCTTTGTTAGTGGAATTTTTTTTATTAAAATGGAAATCTGCCAAAAAAGTGAAATTCTGAAATTTCATCTCCATATTCCATTAATTCTTGTGGAACACCTAAAGGGTTAACAAAGGTTTTAAAATCAGTTTTGAATACCTTGAGGGGCGTAGTTTCTAAAATGGGGTCATTTTTGGGTGGGTATTATGTAAGCCTCACAAAGTGACTTCAGACCTGAACTGGTCCTCAAAAAGTGGGTATCACGGTCGGCGTGGCTATCACATACGTGACACAGAGGGAGGGAACGAGGAAGGCCCTGCCCAAGTGAGAGGGAAGATGGTGACCCCTGACTCACCTGGCGGCTGGCACCTGGCTGCCCTGACGTCCCTAGACGGGTTCCTCACCCGTACGCCGATCACGTGCCTAAAGCCCTGGCTTTCCCTGAGCTGAGCCCTAGGTAGTGAACAGGGCGATGGGAACACTAGTCCGCACCACTAACTCTAAGGGAAAACACCAAGGGGAGGACAGACAACACAGACTCAACATATATTCCCAGGTGGGCGACAACAAGAGACAACAATAAGCCAAACAGGGATCCGGAGGGTAGCACACAGGAACAACAACCAGGATTAACCACTCCAGTGGGTCAGTATAGATGTCCAGGCAGGAAGCTCTATAACTGGCAACTAGAGAAGTGTGAGGGGAGAATATAAGGAGGTAGGGAGTGGCAGACAAGAAACAGCTGAGGAGGAGAAGCTACGGATCCCTGAGAGAGACAAAAAGGATAGCCAGGCAAACACAGAAAACAAAAACTAAGAAACACCATGATCTTTAGATATAGAGCGCGCAGCCACCCGCTGCGACTTCCTGACCCCGGGTATAACGGAGTCAGACGTGGCTCTTGATACCCTCGTGACAGTGGGTTTTGGAAATCTTCAGAAAAATTTCAATATTTGCTTCTAAATTTCTAAGCCTTCTAACGTCCATAAAAATAAAATGGCATTCCCAAAATGATCCAAACATGAAGTTGACATATGGGGAATGTAAAGTAGTAACTAATTTTTGGAGTTATTACTATCTATTATAAAAATAGAGAAATTTAAATTTGGAAATTTGCTAATTTTTCCAAATTTTTGGTAAATTTTGTATTTTTTTTATAAATAAAAATTACATTTTTTGACTCAATTTTACCAGTACAATATGTGACGCGAAAACAATGTCAGAATGGCCTGGATAAGTAAAAGCGATTTAAAGTTATTACCACATAAAGTGACACATGTCAGATTTGCTAAAAATGGCCTGGGCAGAAAGGTGAAAAATGACTTGGCCCTGAAAGGGTTAAACACATTATTGTCTCAAAGATAAGAAAACATTTGACGGCGAGAACAGGAAAGCATGCAGTGCTATTCTGCCATCAAAAAGACAATGTCGTAAGCCAGTGGCACTTGTCAGGTGCCATTGGTATCTGACAGACTGATGTAAGGAGACCCTAACACTATCTACATAGTCATGCTTCATTTTCTGTACAGTTTAGGCTACTTTCACATTAGCGCTAGCAGGGTCTAACAGACTGCCGGATCCGTACTAACGCTAGCCCATGTGTGCTACCCAGGGCCGGTGCAAGGATTTTTGCCGCCCTAGGCAAGGATCCATTTTGCCGCCCCCTCATGTCACTCACTCACTGACAGACACACACACACACACTGACAGACAGACACGCACTCAGACACTCACTGAATGACGTACACAGAAACTCACTGACAGACAGACATACACCTACCCACTGAAACACACACACACGGAAACTCACTGACAGACACTCACTGACAGACACTCACTCACTGGCAGACAAACACACACATACATTCACTGACAAACATACACATACTCACTGACAAACACACAGACACTTACTGACCGACAGACATCCACACTCACTGACATACACTCACTCACTGACATACACACACAGACACTCAATGACAGACACACATACATTTACTGACAGAAAGACAGACATACATACACTCACTCACTGACATAAATACACAGGCAGACACTCACTCAGTTAAACACTTAAACACTCACCTCCCTGGGGTCCAGTGTGGTGCAGCTCCTCAGTCCTCCAGCGCGCCGTTTAGTATGCCGGGGCCGGAATGACTTCATATTCCGGCATCACAGAGGGCGCACGAGGGAGGAGTGGGGAGCTGCTAGAACAGCCTCCCTTGCCGCCCGCCTCCTCTCCTCCGGTAATTTACTGGCAGAGCAGGCACCTGCCATCTGGTTAAGCCAGTGCTTCTCAAATAGTGGGGCGCGCCCCCCAGGGGGGGCGCCAGGCTCCGTAAAGGGGGGCTCGTTCAGGGCCGGCCTTTAGGGTGTGCGAATTTCTTCTGTATAATGCCGGCAGACAGGCCGGGCGGCCGGCGCGTCCCTCAGTGATGTCACGTGCCTGCGCCGCCTGCTTTATGAATGAAGCAGGCGGCGCAGACAAGTGACGTCACTGAGGGACGCGCCGGCCGCCCGGCCCGCCTGCCGGCATTATACAGAAGAAATTCGGATATACGGTACTATTAGGAGTGAGGGGGGCATGTTTAATAACTTTAAACGGCGGCGGGCACACAGAATCTGTGGATGGCACAGTTAAGGGGTGGGGGTCTGTGGATGGCACTGTTATGGGCTGGGGGGGCACTGTGGATGGTGCTGTTGTGGGGTGGGGGGTCTGTGGATGGCACATATATAACAGTGCCAGCCACAGATCCCCCTGTAACAGTGCCAGCCACAGATCCCCCCCATAAGTGTCCGTCATCCACAGATCCCCCCCATAAGTGTCTGTCATCCACAGATCCCCCCATAAGTGTCCGTCATCCACAGATCCCCCCATAAGTGTCAGTCATCCACAGATCCCCCCATAAGTGTCCATCATCCCCAGATCCCCCCCATAAGTGTCCGTCATCCACAGATCCCCCCATAAGTGTCCGTCATCCACAGATCCCCCCATAAGTGTCCGTCATCCACAGAGCCCCCCCATAAGTGTCCGTCATCCACAGATCCCCCCCCATAAGTGTCCGTCATCCACAGATCCCCCCATAAGTGTCCGTCATCCACAGATCCCCCCCCCATAAGTGTCCATCATCCACAGAGCCCCTCCATAAGTGTCCGTCATCCACAGATCCCCCCCATAAGTGTCCGTCATCCACAGATCCCCCCATAAGTGTCCGTCATCCACAGATCCCCCCATAAGTGTCCGTCATCCACAGATCCCCCCATAAGTGTCCGTCATCCACAGATCCCCCCATAAGTGTGTGTCCGATCCACATTTCTTTCTTTTTTTATTCTCTTATACGTTAATAAGGATACAGTGTTATGCAGAGGTGTACTTATAACAATTTTGTAGACAAATGATACTATTTACAGTCGCGCGGGGGGCGCGAAATGTTTTCTTCTTCCTAGGGGGGGCATGACAGAAAATATTTGAGAAGCACTGGGTTAAGCAGATGCCTGCTCTGCCATATTTATGAAGGACCTCCACCTCCTGGACCCCCTGTAACGGTGCTGGGAGCGGCTCAAGAGCCGCTCGCCCTTTCGCCCAGGGCTGCAGCCCCAGTCAGGGGGAGCCCACCAGGGCGCCCCCAGCAGGCCGGCACCCTAGGCGAACGCCTAGTTCGCCTATATGGTTGCGCCGGCCCTGGTGCCACCGGAAGTCCGGTCCCATTAACTTGTGGGAGATGCGGCTGCAGCACGGCAAACTTGCAGAGGGGCGGCCGGACAAAAACTATGGCATGCTGCAGTTTTTGTCCGTCCGCCTCTCAGCATGTTTGCCGTGCTGCGGCGGGATCTCCGGCCAGTCCCCATTATAGTGAAAGGGGCTGGAGAGGATTTCAGGCGCCACACATGGCTTAGCGTTAGTACAGGTCCGGCAGACTGTTCCCCTGCCGGAACAGCCTGCCGGACCCTGCTAACACTAATGTGAAAGTAGCCTTATTCACACTTGTTATCCGCTCTGTTCTGAACTTTTGCTATCTTTTTTTGTGTGGCTGTTGAACAGACAAACTGATGTGACAGGACCTGGTGTGCTGTACGTGTCTTTTACATCTCCATTGAAATGAATGGGTCCACATCCGATCCTTAGGCCTCTTTCACACGACCGTTTTTTTGTTCCGTTTACAGGCCGTATACAGAACCATTTATTTCAATGGTTCCGCAAAAAAAATGGAATGTACTCCGTATGCATTCCGTTTCCGTATTTCCGTTCCATTGAAAGATAGAACATGTCCTATTATTGCCTGCAAATCACGTTCCATGGCTCCATTTAAGTCAATGGGTCCGCAAAAAAAAGGAATACATACGGAAATGCATCCGTATGTCTTCCGTATCCGTTCCGTTTTTGCGGAACCATCTATTGAAAATGTTATGCCCAGCCCAATGTTTTCTATGTAATTACTGTATATGCTATACGGAAAAATGGTACGGAAAAAGGGAACAGAAACAGAAACACAACGTAAACAAATAACAACGGATCCGTGAAAAATGGACCGCAAAACACTGAAAAAGCCATACAGTCGTGTGAAAGAGTCCTTATAGTGTTGCATGCAATTAAATGGGTTATTTATTGATTTGATATTAGCCCCTTCACGCATTATGACATAACTATGTGTAAGGGGATGTATGGTGCGCTGCATACACGGCGGGTGCCGGCTGTATCATACAGCTGGCAGCCGCCCACACTGACAGGGAGAGGTGATCGCGCTGCCCCGTCATTTAATCCCTCAGCAATGATCGCGGCAACTGTGAGTGAAGGTGGAGGGATGCAGGTCCCTCTGCCTTCCGATCGGAGCCCCTGCAGTAAAATCTCGCAGCTCCGATTGGTTGCTATGGCAGCCTGGACGCTGCTGAAGTGCTCCAGGCCTGCCATGACAATCTCCATACTGAGCTATGCACATAGGCACAAAAGGCATAGCTCAGAATGGAGACTGAAAAATCCTATTCACCCTAGAGATCTATTATGGTGAATAGAAGAGGAGATCAAAAGATCCTATGAACTAGGCCTTTAGTTATAAAAAAAAGTTAACAATGCTCATTCAAATTACTGCAGCTCTCCTCTCTTCCTCCTTTTGTGTCCGGGGAGAAAGGAGCGCTGCACGATCTCCAGAGCCAGCTGCAGGGATCATCAGAGCCAGCACGCCCATCTGTGCCCCAGCACCACCTTCACCAAGGTATTTAGGGACAGGTTAGGTTAGGCAGGGATATTCAGGGAAAGTTACGGAATATTGATTGCATCACCCTGTTTTTGATTGCATCACCCTAAATAGGGTGTCTGAGGTCCACAGCACAGCTGTGTGACCCTAGACCCCCCCAGGGGTGCTGCAGCTTGGGGTTCAGGCAGTTTATTTTTTTCTGCGTACGCTGACTGTGGCCACCACTCTTAGCGTCCGGCCACTGTTAGCGCATCGCACACACCCCACCGCTGATCAACTTCGGATGGTTGATCAGCGAGTTTGAATTATTTATTTCTTTTTTCAAATTTTTTGGCCTTTTTTTATTTAGTTATTTTTTTGTCTGTTAGGTTTAGGGTGAGTTCGCGAACACCCATGCCCCCACACACATGTACACTGAATAAAGATTTACACGCACACACACACGCAGACACACACTCCCCTATGGCCCGCCGGATGTTCTCTGCCGAGGAGGCATACGCCCAGCTTGCCTCCGAGTCCGAGAGTCCCAGTGAGGACGAGGATGACACCACTTTCCTTTTGTCATCCGCGTCCTCCTCCTCATCTAGCGATGATGAGCCGCCAAGGCGGCGGAGACGCCGCCAGGCGGAGCAAGGGGACCGCCATGCTAGGGACCCTGTGGCCCACACTAGTACAAGAAGCTCTGGGGCTCGTACTAGTTTTCCGGCCCACCAGATCAGTCCACCTGAGCCCCCTGCCGGTGAACTTGTCTGGTCTACCCCAGAGCATTTTGAGCCCGCGATTCCTGATTTTGTTGGCCAACCAGGAATCCAGATTTTCACAGTGGGCTTCACTGAATACGACTACTTTAGTCTTTTTTTCAGTGACCACTTTGTAAATCTGATGGTGGAGCAAACAAACCTGTACGCCCAACAGTTCGTTGCTCAACACCCGGGCTCCTTTTTTCGCTGGTCAGTGCAGCCGAGATTAGGACGTTTTGGGTCCTCGTGCTGCACATTGGCCTAGTCAAAAAACCTAGTGTCAGGCATTACTGGAGTGGGGACGTCCTCTACCAGACCCCACTTTACAGTACGGCCATGACACGCTCCCGGTTCGAGGCCATCCGGAAATGCCTGCATTATGCAGATAATGCAGCATGTCCCCCCCCAAGGTGATCCTGCCTATAACCGCCTGTACAAAATCAGGCCGGTCATCGATTACTTTGGGGCCAAATTTGGGCTGGCCTATGTACCTGGAAGGGAGGCCGCGGTTGATGAGTCTCTCATTGCTTTCAAGGGGAGACTCCTTTTCCGCTAGTATGTTCCCTCTAAGCGGGCGAGGTATGGCATGAAGCTGTACAAACTTTGTGAGAGTACCTCAGGGTACACTCACAAGTTTTGTATGTACGAGGGGCGAGATTCCCGTATTGAACCCCCAGAATGTCCCCCCACTCTGGGTGTTAGCGGGAAACTTGTGTGGGACCTTATGCACCCACTGCTAGATAAGGGTTACCACCTGTACGTGGATAACTTTTATACTAGTATTCCCTTGTTCCAGTCCCTCGCCGCCAGATCCACGTCCGCTTGTGGCACCGTGCGGAAAAGTCAACCCGGCCTCCCTACCCACCCCCTCCAGGTACCTATCCCCAGGGGTGAGACCCGTGCCCTTATAAGTGGAAACCTGTTGCTGGTCAGATATAAGGACAAGAGGGATGTTCTTGTACTGTCCACAATTCACGGTAATGGCATCACCCCTGTCCCTGTGCGAGGTACCACGGCAACGGTCCTCAAGCCCGATTGCATCGTCGACTACAATCGGTATATGGGAGGAGTTGATCTCTCTGATCAAGTACTCAAGCCATATAATGCCATGCGCAAAACCCGGTCATGGTACAAGAAAGTTGCGGTCTACTTGGTGCAGGTTGCCTTGTACAACTCTTTTGTTGGGGTTTACAGCCAAACAAAACTTTATATTTATTACCCTGATTCTGCAGTTTACAGAAACACCCCATATGTGGTGGTAAACGGCTGTATGACCAAACGGCAGGGCGCAGAAGGAAAGGAACGTCATGTGGTTTCTGGAAGGCAAATTTTGATGGCCTTTTTTTTTTGGCACCATGTCCCATTTGAAGCCCCCCTGATGCACCCCTATAGTAGAAACTCCATAAAAGCGACCACATCTAAGAAACTACACCCCTCAAGGTATTCAAAACTGATTTTACAAACTTTATTAACCCTTTAGGTGTTCCTCAACAGTTTATGGCAAATGGAGATGAAATTTCTGAATTTCTATTTTTGGTAACCTTGCCTCACAAAAATGTAATATAGATAAACCAAAAATCATATGTACCCTAAAAATAGTCCCAGCAAAATTGCCACCTTATCCCGTAGTTTCCAAAATGGGGTCACTTTTATGGAGTTTCTACTCTAGGGGTGCATCAGGGGGGCTTCAAATGGGATATGGTGTAAATAAACCAGTCCAGCAAAATCTGCCTTCCAAAAACCACACGGCACTCCTTTTCCTCTACACCCTACCGTGTGCCCGTACAGTAGTTTACGGCCACATATAGGGAGTTTCTGCAAACTACAGAATCAAGGCAATAAATATTGAGTTTTGTTTGGCTGTTAAACCTTGCTTTGTTACTGGAAAAAATGGATTAAAATGGAAAATTTGGCCAAAAATTTAAATTCTCAAATTTCATCTCCATTTGCCAATAACTCTTGTGCAACACCTAAAGGGTTAACAAAGTTTGTAAAATCAGTTTTGGATACCTTGAGGGGTGTAGTTTCTTAGATGGGGTCACTTTTGTGGAGTTCCTACTCTAGGGGTGCATCATGGGGGCTTCAAATGGGACATGGTGTAAATAAACCAGTCCAGCAAAATCTGCCTTCCAAAAACCACATGGCGCACCTTTCCCTCTACGCCCTACCATGTGCCCGTACAGTAGTGTACAGCCACATATAGGGGGTTTCTGCAAACTACAGAATCAGGGCAATAAATATAGCATTTTGTTTAGCTGTTAACCCTTGCTTTGTAAGGCTGAGTTCACACGGGCGAGATTTCCGCGCGGGTGCAATGCGGGAGGTGAACGCATTGCACCCGCACTGAATCCGGACCCATTCATTTCTATGGTGCTGTGCACATGAGCTCTGATTTTCACGCATCACTTATGCGTTGCGTGAAAATCGCAGCATGCTCTATATTGTGCGTTTATCACGCAACGCAGGCCCCATAGAAGTGAATGGGGCTGAGTGAAAATCGCAAGCATCTGCAATCAAGTGCGGATGTGGTGCGATTTTCACACATGGTTGCTAAGATGACAGTTTATTCACTGTATTATTTTCCACAAGAGGTCCTTTAGCCAGCAGCTCATGATTAAAGAAGTAAGAAGAGACCCGCAGCTACGCGATCAAGAGGAGAAGGTGAGTTAATTATTTTTTAACCCTCAATTGACCACCTACTTAGCATTCTGTATTAAAGAATGCTATTATTTTCCCTTATAACCATGTTATAAGGGAAAATAATAACATCTACACAACACCTAACCCAAACCTGAACTTCAGTGAAGAAGTTCGGGTCTGGGTACCACAGTCAGTTTTTTTATCACGCGCGTGCAAAATGCATTGCACCCGCGTGATAAAAACTGAACAACGGAATGCAATCGCAGTCAAAACTGACTGCAATTGAGTACCTACTCGCGCGGGTTTGCCGCAGTACACCCGGGACGCATCCTGAACAAATCCGTCACGCCCGTGTGAACTCAGCCTAATTAGAAAAAATTTATTAAAATGGAAAATTGCCATTAACTCTTGTGGAACACCTAAAGGGTTAACAACGTTTGTAAAATCAGTTTTGAATACCTTGAGGGGTGTAGTTTCTAGAAGGTTTCTAGGGGTGTAGTTTCATGTAAGCCTCACAAAGTGACTTCAGACCTGAACTGGTCCCTAAAAATTGTGTTTTTAAGATTTGCTTCTAAACTTCTAAGCCTTGTAACGTCTCTAAAAACTATTCCCAAAATGATCCAAACATGAAGTAGACATATGGGGAATGTAAAGTAATAACTATTTTTTGGAGGTATTACTATGTATCATAGAAGTAGAGAAATTGAAACTTGGAAATTTGCTAATTTTTCAAAAATTTTGGTAAATTTGGGTATTTTTTTAAAAATAAAAATGAATTTTTTTTCACTTCATTTTACCAGTGTCATGAAGTACA
Source organism: Bufo bufo (assembly GCF_905171765.1). Lineage (NCBI taxonomy): Eukaryota > Metazoa > Chordata > Amphibia > Anura > Bufonidae > Bufo > Bufo bufo. Next base: position 275,176,081 of record NC_053394.1, on the reverse strand, counting down.
ATATGTGACGAAAAAACAATCTCAGAAGGGCCTGTATAAGTCAAAGCGTTTTAAAGTTATCAGCACTTAAATTGACACTGGTCAAATTTCCAAAAAATGGGATTGGCTGGGGTCCGAGTACTTCACAGCTCACCAAGCACAGTGTCACATTGTATGGCAGCTGTCATCAGTCTGTGGCTTAGTTCATAGGACAGTACCAGTGTTAACATGTACAGACACAGACTTCCTCAGGGGTAAATAATATCAGCTGCCCCTTCTATAATCTGCCCCTGTGGAAAGTCCAGAGATTCCCTTCTCCATATCAGCTGGAAAACACACTTTCTGTTCACGCTTTCTTATTGTTGCCTTTCAATAAAGTTTTTTTCCACTGCGTCGTAAAGCATTGTGGGAAGTGTAGTTCTTTTCGCTTCCTGTCTGTGCAGCTTGTATGTAGTTGGGCTGTGCTGTGTGACAGGCAGTGTCTCCAGTGAGGGAGCCGCGGATCGTTTACTCGCACCCGGAACCAGACCCGTGTTCCCCAGAAGACAGGGGAGCAGTGTCCGGAGAGAGGCGCCACTGGACGGCTGCAGAGGCCAGGTGGGGACGGCAGAGGCGAACCGCGGGTGTGCGCGGTAGCGGGCGGGTGTCAGGGCAGCTCAGTGTGAACTGTCTGAAACCATACTGGTAGTCACTGGGGTAATGAGCGCCCTCTGCTCCTCCCAGGCTACGGATCCGTTTCTGACAATGTATCTGACTCGTGTGTGCAAACTGTAAACAAGTTGTCAGTAACCTAAATGCAGGGTAAATGTCTTGGAGTTATTCTCTATGTAGTCAGATTTTTTTTCTATATGCTCTAAGGCTCCATTCACACGTCCGCAAATGGGTCCGCATCTGTTCCGCAATTTTGCGGAACGGGTGCGGACACATTCATTTTCTATGGGGACGGAATGGATGCGGACAGCACACAGTGTGCTGTCCGCATCCGCATTTCCGGAGCATGGCCCCGATCTTCAGGTCCGCAGCGCCGCAAAAGATAGAACATGTCCTATTCTTGTCTGCAGCTTGCGGACAAAAATAGGCCTTTCTATAGGGGTGCCGGGCGGGTGTGTTGCGGATCCGCAACACACCACGGACGTGTGAATGGAGCCTTAGTTTGAGAAGAGGGAAACCCACCCGAAAGAGAGGTTTTCTAGGGTTAAAGCAAATAGGGTTTTCTGAGATTGAAATACTCATCAGATGTTTGTGAAGGTACTGGTGCGCCGCCATCTCGCAGCTTTTCCTAGCCCGGTGACGGGACGTTTAGGGATGAGCGAATTCGCATAAAACTTTGTTCCAATACTGTATGGAGCAGGAGCTCTCTACAGTATTAGAATGTATTGGCTCCGATGAGCTGAAGGTACCACTTAGAACCGAACCTGAGTTTGGGAAATAGTTTTTTACAGTACAAATTAATTTCTGAAGTTATTACCCAAAGTCTCGAGACTTCTCGAAGCAATAACTTTCTACAATACATTCTAATACTGTACGGAGCTCCTCTGTGAATCGACTTAATATGTTTCATCCGAAGTCGATTCGCTCATCCCTAGTCATGTTGCACAGTCACGTGGCCCAGGCAGTTCAGCCCCATAGAAGTGCATGGGGCTGAGCACGATACCAAGCACAGCCGCTAGACAATGTACAGTGCTGAGCTTGGTGAGCACAGAGAAGGCCTCAGCGCTACTGTGAGCACCGGTGCCTTCTCAAACAGCTGATAAGTGGGGGTCCCGGATGTCGGACCCCCACTGATCAGATACTGATGACCTATCCGGAGGATAGGCTTCATGCACATCGCCTTTTCTGCAAACAATGGATTAGGCTGCGTTCACATCTCCGGTAGACTGTTCCAGCAGAGATGGGATCTAGGATTGACGGATTCACTAGCTCACCGCTGTGTCCACGTTGATCGGCATAATGGAAGACAGCTGGCATTTACACCGTATCATCTCTGACGGTGATGTAAACCCAGCCTCAGCAAAATGTGGTTTTCTAGTGCTTTGGCCCAGAATTAAGAAACAATTGGCTGTAAAAATTACATACTGTATTTTTCGCCCCATAAGACACATCCCCCCCCCCCAAAAGTTGGGGGAAAAATGCCCCTGCGTCTTATGGGGTGAATACTAATGAGCGCTTCCATTATGGAAGCGCTCATTAAGTACCGGAGGACCAGGAAGCAGTGAAGGCTCTGTACTCACCGCTTTCCTGGTCCTCGGCTGTTGGCTGTGGATTGCCTCCGTACAGCGTGAGGGCGCTCTTTGACTTCACGCTGTGAGCGCCAGTTCATAGCACAGCCGACAGAAGGGGGAAAGAAGATCGCGGACGTTGAGGAGCGGCGGCGTCCAGGAGCAGGAGAGGTAACTGTTTTATTTTATAAAACATGAGGCTGCTGGGGGCTGATGAGAGGCATAAGGGATGATTATGGGGGCTCTTATCTGAGGTCTGATTAGGGGTCATTTACATTGGGGTCTGATTGGGGTCTTATTAACACTGGGGGTCTGATTGGGGCTGTCAGCTGAGGTCTGATTAACATTGGGGTTCTGACCTGAGCTGTAATGAAAAATGTTTTTCTTCTTCTTATTCTCCTCTAAAACCTAGGTGCCTCTTATGGGCCGGTGCGTCTATAGGGCGAATAATCCGGTATTTTACAAGAAAATGTTGCAGTTAACCCCTCAGGTTAACTGCCCCTGATCGCAGCTCCCTGTCATAGAGGTTGGGTGCCGGCTATGTGATTCTGCCCCCGCCTCCTGATTTTGTATTAATGGTTTAGTTATCATCATTGGTGGCGCAGTGGCCACAGCCCCTCCCCCCCCCCTCTCTCCTCATTGGTGGCAGCAGCAGCACAGGGGGAGGGAGAGAGTGACTCCTTCTCCCCTGTGCTGCTGAGAGCAGCGCGCTCCATGTTCTGACACTGCGCAGCCTAGTATCTGTTAATGGCAAATCCCGGTATTGAATCCACACCGGTACAAAAGTATCGATTGGGTGTCACCCTAGTCTGGGTGTTTCAGGTACGGCTCTAAACCCAGAATAGGAGCAGATCTTTCCCTTAGGCCTCATGCACACGGCCGTGTTCCACGACCGAGAGCGGTCCGTGGTAACCCGGCCTGGATTCCTGCTGACAGCAGGAGCGCACTGCGTCATTGGTTGCTATGACGCCGTGCGTTTCATGCCGCCGCTACACTACAGTAATACACTGGTATAGATCATACGAGTGTATTACTGTAGTGCAGCGGCGGCATGAAGCGCACGGCGTCATAGAAACCAATGACGCCGTGCGCTCCTGCTGTCAGCAGGAATCCAGGCCAGGTTACCACGGACCGCTCTCGGCCATGGAACACGGCCGTGTGCATGAGGCCTATACCTTATCTCTGTGTAGGCTCCAATCCTGGTTTGGCTCACAATCACTGATGGAAATCACTGATCAAACACTGACATGTGAGTGAGGCTTAATACGGGCACCTGTTTGAAAAGCATCCAAATACGTCTTTTCATTTTTTTTAATTATGGTGATTGAAAACGATTGTTTATGGCGGCACTCAATAAGCCAAAATGTCTATTCTGACTAATGAAAATCTTTTCTGTGTCAGGAATAGATTAGATATTTCGCCATTACTGTAGCTTGTGACGGGTACCTCTAGAGAAGCGGTCTGTATATTTTACTCTAAAGATCAGGTATGGATTAGTATAAGGACAGTTGTAAATGTAAACTTTATTCATGTTGATGCGCTGTGATCCAGACACTGGTAAATGTCTGGTTAATGGTATCTATAATGGTCTAATTGGATGCAGAGGGATGAGTAGATGAGCAAGTGCTCATCTTCACATTCCCTTTCTGGGGGAAAAAAAGACCCCAGTATGTGAGAGAACAAGTATGCTCTGGTTGATTGGTGAAGGGGGTTGGTAGCATGCACTGGAGTCCATGTTATCCTCACCCTCTGGTTTTAAATAATCCAGCTTTAAAACAAGACCTGGCTTGTATCTCTATCTGCTACACAGCCTGAGATCAAGCCATCAGTAGCAAGAATCTAGAAGATACTTCCTTGTCCAGGAAAGGGTTAATACATGTGAACAGTAGTCCCATTCTGCGTATTGGGCCTGCATCTGCCCCTTTTCATGGGCCATTGACCAGCCCTTTTTATTACAGTGCCTTAGGGCTCTTCCACACCTGCGTTCTTGTCTTCCGGCATAGAGTTCCGTCGTCGGGGCTCTATGCCGGAAGAATCCTGATCAGGATTATCCCCATGCATTCTGAATGGAGAGAAATCCGTTCAGGATGCATCAGGATGTCTTCAGTTCCGGAACGTTTTTTGGCCGGAGAAAATACCGCAGCATGCTGCGCTTTTTGCTCCGGCCAAAAATTCAGAACACTTGCCGCAAGGCCGGATCCGGAATTAATGCCCATTGAAAGGCATTGATCCGGATCCGGCCTTAAGCTAAACGTCGTTTCGGCGCATTGCCGGAGCCGACATTTAGCTTTTTCAGAGTGGTTACCATGGCTGCCGGGACGCTAAAGTCAGCCATGGTAGAGTGTAAAGTGTAGCGGGGAGCGGGGGAGCAGTATACTTACCGTCCGTGCGGCTCCCCGGGCGCTCCAGAGTGACGTCAGGGCGCCCCAAGCGCATGGATCATGTGATCACATGGATCACGTCAAATGCTTTCAGTACACTTGCGTTTTTCCGGATCCGGAGTGTAATTCCGGCAAGTGGAGTACACGCCGGATCCGGACAACGCAAGTGTGAAAGAGGCCTTAGGCCTCATGCACACGACCGTTGTGTGCATCCGTGGCCGTTGTGCCGTTTTCCGTTTTTTTTTTGCGGACCCATTGACTTTCAATGGGTCCGTGGAAAAATCGGAAAATGCACAGTTTTGCAGCCGCATCCGTGATCCGTGTTTCCTGTCCGTCCAAAAAATATGACCTGTCCTATTTTTTGAAAGGACAACGGTTCACGGACCCATTCAAGTCAATGGGTCCGTGAAAGAACACGGATGCACACAAGATTGGCATCCGCGTCCGTAGGTTACTTTCATACAGACGGATCCGAAGATCCGTCTGCATAAAAGCTTTTTCAGAGATGAGTTTTCACTTTGTGAAAACTCATATATGACAGTATATTCTAACACAGAGGCGTTCCCATAGTGATGGGGACGCTTCTAGTTAGAATATACTACGAACTGTGTACATGACTGCTGCCTGGCAGCACCCGATCTCTTACAGGGGGCTGTGATCCGCACAATTAACCCCTCAGGTGCTGCACCTGAGGGGTTAGATGTGCATATCATAGCCCCCTATAAGAGATCAGGGGCTGCCAGGCAGCAGGGGGCAGACCCACCTCCCTCCCCGGTTTTAATTTCATTGGTGGCCAGTGCGCCCCCCCCCGGCCCCCCCTCCCTCTATTGTAATATCATTGGTGGCCAGTGTGCGGCCCCCCCGGCCCCCCCTCCCTCTCTCTATTGTAATATCATTGGTGGCCAGTGTGCGGCCTCCCCCGGCCTCCCCCCTCCGCACACTGGCCACCAATGATAATACAATAGAGGGAGGGGGGGCCAGGGGAGGCCGCACACTGGCCACCAATGATAATACAATAGAGGGAGGAAGGGGGGGCCGCACACTGGCCACCAATGATAATACAATAGAGGAAGGGAGGGGGGGCCGGGGGTGGGGGCCGCACACTGGCCACCAATGATATTCAAACTGGGGAGGGAGGGGGGTCTGCCCCCTGCTGCCTGGCAGACCCTGATCTCTTACAGGGGGCTATGATATGCACAATTAACCCCTCAGGTGCAGCACCTGAGGGGTTAATTGTGCGGATCACAGCCCCCTGTAAGAGATCGGGTGCTGCCAGGCAGCAGGGGGCAGTCATGTACACAGTTCGTAGTATATTCTAACTAGAAGTGTCCCCATCACTATGGGAACGCCTCTGTCTTAGAATATACTGTCGGATATGAGTTTCACGATCTAACTCATATCCGACAGTATATTCTAACATAGAGGCGTTCCCATGGTGATGGGGACGCTTCAAGTTAAAATATACCATCGGATTGGAGAAAACTCTGATCCGATGGTATAATAGGGACTCCTGACTTTATATTGACTTGCATTATAAGTCACGACGGATCCGTTTGGCTCCGCATGGCCAGGCGGACACCAAAATGACTTTTTTTTCATGTCAGTGGATCCTCCAAAAATCAAGGAAGACCCACGGATGAAAAAACGGTCACGGATCACGGACCAACGGAACCCCGTTTTGCAGACCGTGAAAAAATACGGTCGTGTGCATGAGGCCTTAGGAGGAGGATCTCAAAACTGAAGGAACTGGAAAGAGTGCAGCAGAATGCATTCCGTTCCGGTTTGTTGCATTCCCATGCCGGACAGGAAGCCGCTGCAAGCAGCTTTTTTGTGTGCAGCATGGGAAACTGACGAAGCAACAAAATTCAGACACAAAAAAAACGGATCTGGCTCCCATTGACTTACAATGGTTTTAGCGCTGGATCCGGTTTGTTCATTTTCAGTATAATACAACCGGATCCGTTCAGAACGGGTGCAGCTGGTTGTATTATCCAAATGGATCCCATGCAGGATCGCAAAAACGCGCATGTGAAAGTAGCCTTAGCCGATCATTGGTGACATAGCCATCCCTTTAATCCATTTTCTTATGTCCGGGTTGCCTAGATAACGCGGCTATAGTGCACATGTGTGTCAGGACCACATACTGGATGCAGTTAGTCAGGGTGCTTATTTAACACAGTGCCATTGTATCTGCCCATTTACATGGATTGTCTCCCAGATTATGGTTTTACTCATTAGTTTAGTTGATTAGTAGTCCTTCCCAGTTTGCACCTGCGCAGTTACAGTAGTGACACCTTATTGATGTTCTAGTTAGGGATCGACCGATATTGATTTTTTAGGACCGATACCGATAATTTGTGAACTTTCAGGCCGATAGCCGATAATTTATACCGATATTCTGGGAATTTTCATTTTTGGAAAAAAAAAAAAATTCCTACACAAATCTGCTGAAAATTAATATGTTTATTGTTAACGTGTATTTTTATTTTTTTGGTAAATCTTTCTTTTTCATTTATACTTAATATATATATATTTTTTTTACTAACTTTTAGCCCCCTTAGGGACTAGAACCCTTGTCCTATTCACCCTCTATCAGGGTGAATAGGAGCTCACACTGTCCCTGCTGCTCTGTGCTTTGTGCACACAGCAGCAGGGAGCTGACTATGGCAGCCAGGGCTTCAATAGCGTCCTGGCTGCCATGGTAACCGATCGGAGCCCCAGGCTTACACTGCTGGGGCTCCGATCGGAGGAGCAGGGGAGAGGGGATCCTGTGGCCACTGCCACCAATGATTAATACTGGGGTGGGGGGCGCACTGCGCCACCAATGATTAATACTGGGGGGCTTGGGGGGGCGCACTGCGCCACCAATGAAGAGAAATCTCTAATTAATGCATATACAGGAGGCGGGAGCTGGCTGCAGAATCACATAGCCGGCTCCTGACCTCTATGAGCGGTAGCTGCGATCCGCGGTACCTAAGGGGTTAACTACCGCAGATCGCAGCTACAGCTCATAGAGGTCGGGAGCCGGCTATGTGATTCTGCAGCCAGCTCCCGCCTCCTGTATATGAATTAATGAAAGAGTTATCTTCATTGGTGGAGCGGTGGCCACAGCCCCGCCCCTCCTCTTATCTTCTCTCCTCTAATTGGCGGCAGTGGCAGCAGCAGCACAGGGGGAGGGAGACACGGCTTCCTTCTCCCCTGTGCTGCGGAGGGAACACAGAGAGCGCTGAGAGCAGCGCGATCTGTGTTCCCAATACGTTATCGGTATATCGGCAAAATAGATGCCGGTACCGATAACTGTCAAAATCCTCAATATCGGCCGATAATATCGGTAAAACGGATAATCGGTCAATCCCTAGTTCTAGTGTCCTAGGTTGCCTGGAGAAGTTAGACATCACTTGTAGGCCTTACCAACCACCTGATGGTGTTCATGGTAACCTGACCACGCTAGCGGAGGAGCTTTGACGTGCGCAGTACTTACCTTATACCAAGAGTTTTCATCTTGCTGTGCCATCCTTCTTACCAACTCGTACCCAGCCTCTTTCATACCCAGTTCTATGCAGAGTTCCCAGACTATCTGACAAGCTGGACTGGCAGGAAAGGAAGCTGCTTGGCGTCAGTTTAGGCGACTTTCACATCAGCGTTTTTTTTTATTCAGGTTTTGAGATCCAGGTATTTTCTGTTACTGAAGAAAAAACTGATCCAGAACCATTGACTCACATTGATCTTCATGCCGTATCCTGTTCGTTCAGTTTCGCAGACCGGACACAAAACTGCAGCTTGCAGCGGTTTTGTGCCGGGTCAAAAAAACTGAGCAAACCGGAAGAGAAAGCATCCTGATCTGGTTTGTTCTGTTTTGTCCCCATTGACAATGAATGGGGACAAAATGGAAGCGTTCTGCCGGATTTTAAAACCGGAATGCAAAATGCATATGTGAAAGTAGCCTTAGCCTTCCCCATCCCGGGCTGCAGTCCACGGCCTTATTACTGCCCTATTTAGAACCACATTTGGGATCATGTACTATGGGAAAGCTCGGCACCATGTAGCTCCATCAGCTATTACTGTGACCACTTTGGGAAATGATATTTGCAGGCAAGTCTGGTTGGGAATGCTGTGACTAGAGGTTGCAGTTCTCTATTATAAACTGTCCCGGGCCATGATGTGTATAGGTGCCAGCAGCCAAGCGTATCATCTCAGCCGTATGAAGTCACACAGATTCCCATCCTCAGTGTCACTCCGCTTAACTTAGCCATTAGGGAAATCCCTCCAAACCTCCATTAACCTTTCCAGCAAGAACAACCTTTAAAGAACTTGTCCTACCCGCTGTGAATGACAATATCTCCGTTGGCAGAGTAAGCCGCTAGTCTCCTCTGCCTGGATGTGTTTCATTGAAGAATATATTTTACCTTTATCCTGTACAATTAAAGAGCGTGTATAGCTAGGTTAATGGAAATGCCGGAAGTGCCACAGCAAATTCATGCCAAAGGGGGCCATTTACCATCCGATGTATTTCAGGTTAGTTCTGTGTACTTGCGCCACATTTAAGAGTATGGTGCGCGGAAATCCATTTGGTGGTAGCACAGTGTAGTAAAAGTACGGCTGGGGGATGCCTGGCGTGGTGGTGTGAATTATTTGTAACATTTTAAAAAGTTGCCCTTCTTCATAAATATTACACAAAAGTGTAGTACTTTGAAATCCTGACCGTATTTTCACTCCACTTTTAAGGCTACTTTTACATTAGCGTTTTTTTGCAGACCCATCGTGGATCTGCAAAAACGCTCCATTACCATAATACAACCGCCTGCATCTGTCATGAACGGATCCAGTTGTATTATGTCTTCTATACCCATGACGGATCAGTCAAGAACACCATTGAAAGTCAATGTGGGACGGATCCGTTCTCTATTGTGTCATAGAAAACAGATCCGTCCCCATTGACTTACATTGTGTAATCCATCTTGCTTCGCACCACATCGCGGACAGAAAAACGCTGCTTGCAGCGTTATTCTGTCCGCGATGGGAGCCCACCCAACGGAACGGAATGCATTTTGGTCACTCTGTTTTGTTCAGTTCAGTTTTGTCCCCATTGACAATGAATGGGGACAAAAACTGAAGCGTTTTTCTCCGGTATTGAGATCCTGTGATGGATCTTAATAGCAGAATTGAAAACACTAATGTGAAAGTGGCCTTAAAGTTGGGCCAGAAAGTGGCAACATTTTATGACACCAAAACAAGTGAACCGGATTTGATAAAAGTTTCCAAAAATCCCTAATACCAGATTTCCCCATCCTTATTTTTTTTAAAAATGCAATGCTCCTTGTATTTTGTAGCGTTTAGTAATAACGACCAAGCACAATAGCATGTCTAATGCAACCTTGTTCTTTAAAGGGTTATTTTGGTTAGATTAAGTGATCCCCTACCCACAGGATAGGGGATTACTATTAGATCACTAGGATCCCACCGTTTGATGATCAGGATGAGAAAACTTTGACTGATGTCCCAAAGTAGACATGGCTTTATTTAGATTAGCTAGAGGTAGTGCTTTGCTATTTGAGGATATGGGATCATTATGGATAAATAATTGATTCCAGTCTTAAGAAAACTTGGGACGCAGCTACATCCTTGTTTAAGCCGAATTTGGCGGTAATCTCTATGGCCAGATCAGTTGGCTTCTGCATCTGGAGGGATTGCTGAAAGCTAGTAACTTGGCCGATTCTTTTCCCATGTTGTCAAGGAGGGAGACGGGACAAAAAGCAGTACCATTTTCAGCTGGGGTATGATTTTTTCCCCTCTGCCACTTATTCCGAAGGTTCTCAGGAAATTCGGGAGGAAAAAGCAAAAGTTAACCTTGTAGCTCCCAATTGGCCAAGGATATTATGGTACCACTTCTGTTGAACCTTGCCTTGGTACCAGGATTATTTGACGCAAGAGTCGGTCCTTCATCCTCCGGTCACAAACCTGCACCTAACAGCATGGATTCTGAGAGGATAAGCCTAAGGGTACTTTCACAGTAGCGTTATTCTTTTCCGGCATAGAGTTCCGCCAAAAGGGCTCTATGCCGGAAAAGAACTGATCAGGTATGTCCCCATGCATTCTGAATGGATAGAAATCCGTTCAGTTTGCATCAGTATGCCTTCCGTTCAGTCACTGTCAGGCGTTTTGGCTGGACATAATAACGCACCATGCTGCGGTATTATGTCAGTCCAAAATGCCTGATCAGTCGCCGGAATGCGGCATTAATTCCCATTCACTTGCATTAGTGCTGGATACGGCATTGCAAAACAACTGAAGGACTGTCCATGCGCAGACCGGGAAAACTGTGAAAAAGACTGCAAGATGGATCCGTCCATCCGCATGACAAGCGGAGAGACGGATCCGTTTTTGCAATGCATTTGTAGACTGATCCGCACCCGGATCCGTCTACAAATGCTGTCAGTTGTCACACTGATCGGCGGATCCGGCAGGCAGCTCCGACGACGGAACTGCCTGCCGGATCACACTAACGCTAGTGTGAAAGTACCCTAAGATCAAAAGGGCTGTCAGAAAGGGTAATGATACAAAGAGAAGCCAGCGGAAGTCTGTAACGTGTAAAATATACCAAAAGATCTGGAAATGAAAAATCCTGGTGTAGTAATTCTAATTCAGGTAACATAGGTGAGATTGCTTCCATCTTAGATTTTCTACAGTAGGGATTTGTCAAGGGCCTTAGGCCTGGTACACAAAGGGTACAAGTCCCGACCTTAAGTGTATAATTGGATGAAAGGCTATCAGTACATCCTTGGATAGTTTGATTTCTCAAGGGTACAGATAGACTTAGACAGAAGATCAAGTCATTTATTTCACCATGGAATCTAAAAATGGTTTTGTCAGGTCTCACTTTGCTACCATTTGAGCCATTAGTAGAAATGGATATTAGACATTTAACCCTTAAAGATGACCTTTCATGGGTCCAGACTTTATAAACTATCAGGGTAAGTAGGGCATACAGCAGGGATCTAATAGAACTGTGGACCTCGTTAAATTCTCCCACCCTGTATGCTAATTTTCGCATCGGAACGGGGAGGAGGAGACTGCACGGTTTCTCAATGGGCGTCTCCTGACTGTGAGCTGTCCAATCACAGCGGAGAGCGTCACAGCCAGGGAGAAGGTGAGCGATTGGATAGCGCTACAGCCAGGGAGAAGAAGACACCCATTGAAAAACCGTGCAGTCTCCTCCTCCCTGTTCCGATGCGAAAATTAGCATACAGGATGGGAGAATTTAACGGGGGCGACAGTGGGCAAACGGAGCGGCGCTCAGAAAAAATAGTAAGCGTTATTAGATCCCCGCTGTATGCCCTACATACTCTGATACTTAGTTTATAAATTCTGGACCCATGAAAGGTCCTCTTTAAGACTGTATTTCTTGTAGCAATAACCTCAACAAGAAGGATAAATGAGATCCAGGCCTTCTCGTTAAAATAACCTTTTTTGGTGATTTAAAGAGAATAGAGTTATTTTTAGACTTGATGATACATTTATTCCCAAAGTGGTTCTGATTTCCACAGAATGGAGGAAGAGACCCTTCGATCATTTTGTGAGAATCCCAAATTGAAATTGAATGTGAGCAGATGTGTACTTCAGTACTTATTGGACTCACAGTCCTGGAGACAATCTAATAACTTGTTTATTCAGTTCCTAGATAATAGGAAATGGATGAAGGCATCTAAAACTACTATAGCCAGATGGTTAAAGTCATCCATATGTGAGTTTGATGAAACGATGGAGAAAGAACCACCATCTGATTTAAAGGCTCATTCTACTAGGGTGATTTCTGCTTTATAAGCTCAGAAAGCTTCAGCTTCTCTGGAGCAGATATGCAGAGCAGCGACCTGGTCAAAACCTCACACTTACAGGGTGGAGATGGATGCCAAGCAGGACCATTAATTTGGTAGGAAGGTCCTTTAGGCCATTTTCCGACCATAATTATGGAATTATCTGTTTATTCGCATGGTCAGGTGGTGTATTGGAGGTGAGGTGAAAAACCAAATTAGTCTTACCGATAATTTCCTTTTCAGAAAACCTCCACAACGGCACCACCTACCCCCCACCCCCCCCCCTTTAAAAACAAACAAACAAAAAACACATGTAGGATTTGGTTTATATAGATTCTTAAATAAAGTGCCTTCCTGTAGGGATTTTGATAATCTTCTGGTGAGAGAATGGATGTTTGCATGCTTTGAGTCATAGGGCCTGTTGGGTTCGGAAGAGAACATGAGGTGGGCCCTTTTGAAGCTTCCTGACCCCACCTGGTGGGAGGAGGAGGGTGATCTCATGGCCAGGTTGTGTCATGGAGGTTTCCTGAGAGGGGAATTACCGGTAAGACTAATTAGTTTTTTTTTTTTCTGGCTGGAGGACCATTTTGAGGCCCACAAACAATACTTTAGAAGTTTTCTGTTCTTTATCTAGATAGTTCCTTATCTCCTGCACTTAATTTGTTTCTAAATGTCCATGGAAACTAATAAATATGAAATCAGGAAAAGAGGATTCATTGAAAATATTAGATATTTTGGAGTCTTAACCCTGCCATGCTTTTTTTAAATGAAAACTTACCTCCCTTGAGAACAAAAGGATTTGGCATGTTGAAATCCTTCCTCCCTCCCAGCATTTGCTGTTGTAGGAGAGTTAGTAGACCCCTATAGTAATCTCATTTGTATGACCAACCTTTAGACGTACGGCTAAATTCCTGTGCCTTGACAATCGAACATGTAATAGTTAAAGGACAATCCAATGAAAAACTTTTTTATTAACTATCCACACTGTGTGATTAATGTATGAGTGCTTGGGCCACCGCTGCTGGGACCAACACCTTTACTAGAAAGTAGGCCCCAAGCTCTCGTTCTTTTTACTGCATGACTACAGAGAGGTGTCGTCTGACCATAGCAGTGGTCTCGCATGCATCCTGCCACTCCATTCAGTGTCTATGGGTCTGTCTAGTGATCACTGACAAGTCCATCGATGGGGGCCCCTATCAATTTAACAAGTGATAAATGTTTTTTCATATTCCCTTTAACTGGACATGGTTTGAATGTTTCCCTTATTATATGTAAAATGTGTATCAGTGACATCAGAATTTCTTTGTATTAGCCTGAAGGACCTTTTTTGACATTTACAAAATACATGGACTGCTTTTCATCTGGATAGCTGCTAGGTAATTGGTTAAATCAGACTCGTATTAAGGGTCCATTCACACGTCCGTAAAATGAGTCTGCATCCGTTCCGCAATTTTGCAGAACAGGTGTGGACCCCTTCATTTTCAATAAGGCCGGAATGTGCTGTCCACATCCGCGGATCCGCACCTCCGTTCCGCAAAAAAATAGAACATGTCCTATTCTTGTCCGCAATTGCTGACAAGAAAAGGCATTTTCTATGAGAGTGCCGGCGATGTGCGGTCCGCAAAATGTGGAACGCATATTGCTGGTGTCAGTGTTATGCGGATACGCAAAACAATTACGGACGTGTGAATAGACCCTAAAGGGGTTGTCTGGGCCAGAGTCTCACTTGCCCGTCATTCTTATTTGTATCTTGTTTGCACACAGAGCCAAATTCTTATTTTTTTAGGACATGTTGTGGTTTTTTTTTTCCTCACTGTTTTATGACATTCGTGGAGAGGAAAACATCCTGTAAAAAATACAGTTTTTATTTGCAGTACTGGATCACCATTTCCATAAAAGCTGTTGTAGGAATATTTCTTAGAACCGCTTCTTTTGCCAAAGCTGCATGTATAAGGCCTCGTTCACATTTCTGTTTTTCACTGACCTGTGCTGTCCGCATTTGCCACAGACAGCACATGTACCCATTGATCTTAATGAGTTTGTTCGCACATCAGTGGTTTTCCAATGACTGTGGGTCAGTGGAAATATCACAGAGACATGCACCACTTTGGTCTGTGTGATGTGGGCCAAACACACCCATTACATTCTATGGGTCTGTAAAAAAATCACTGACACAACATGGATGGTCAGTGGTTTTTCACAGACCATTAGGTGGAGATGCTCTGGAAATTAACTTTCAGCTGGGCAGTGTCTGTGACATACGAATGACACACAGAGGGCAAAAAATGAAAACATGGACCAAACACGGATCCTTCACAGATGAAACACTGATGGAATTTCCACGGACGTCAAACGGAAACAAGGCCTTAGAGAGGACCTATCTCCAATGTGAGGTGTTAGGTCTCATGCACATGACCGTATGAATTTTGCGGTCCGCAATAAAAAGGATGACATCCATGTTGCATCCGTTTTTTTTGCGGAACCATTGTGACAATGCCTGTCCTTGTCCACAAAGTGGACAAGAATAGGACATGTTCTTTTTTTTTTTTTTTGTGTAGCGGACATATGGGCATGGAACGCACACGGAGTCATTTCCGTTTTTTCAAGCCCCATTGAAATGAATAGTTCCGTATACGGACCTGTAAAAAAACTGAAGAAAAATATGTTCGTGTGCATGAGCTCTTATGTTAAGTATTTCCTTTCCTCGTAAAAGAACAGGTCTGGAGCATCCTTTCTCCTATTCCTTTGTTATGCCTCCTAGAAACGTATGAATAAATTGACAACTGGGCATTACCATTCTCCTTGTGGGGTGTGTCCCAACACAGTCTGACACTGGCAGCACTGATTGGACCATGTGAGAGTGGGTAGGGAAACACCCCAACTGGTAACCTCTAGTTGTCGATTTCTAGGAGGAATAACAGAAAAACAGCACAATACAGAGTTCTAAGTACAGATGCTCCAGAATTGTAATTTCATGAAGAACATTTGCTTAAGTATTGTTATTATTATGAAGAAGATTTGCTAATTTTTGCTAAGGCTACTTTCACATTAGCGTTTTTTGCGGACCCATTATGCATCTGCAAAAACGCTTCCGTTACGATAATACAACTGCATGCATCCGTCATGAACGGATCCGGTTGTGTTATGTGTTCTATAGCCATGACGGATCCGTCATGAACACCTTTTGAAAGTCAATGGGGGACTAATCCGTTTTCTATTGTGTCAGAGAAAACGGATCCGTCCCCATTGACTTACATTGTGTCAGGACGGATCCGTCTTGCTCTGCACCACATCGCGGACAGAAAAACGCTGCAGGCAACGTTTTGGTGTCCGCCTCCAGAGCGGAGCAAGACTGATCGGAGGCAAACTGATGCATTCTGAGCGGATCCTTTTCCATTCAGAATGCATTAGGGCAAAACTGATCCATTTTGGACCGCTTGTGAGAGCCCTGAACGGATTTCGGAAACGGAAAGCCAAAACGCCAGTGTGAAAGTAGCCTTAAATAGACTTGTCAGGACTGGTGAGAGGTTTGGTAATGTGGGTTTAGGGACTGATGACTGCTGCTGCTCCATTCATTCTCTATGGGACTGCCAGAGATAGTCGGGGACTGCGCTTCGCTCTCCATTCCATAGAGATGAATGGAGCAGCAGCAGTCACGTGTGCCCTGGCGCGCCATTCATTCCAGGGAACGGGACCTTCATTTTTGTGATCTATGAGGGTTTTCGGCAGTCGGACCCCCACCAATCATATGGTGTATAGGGGATAACTCTAGAATGTGGCACAACCTCTTTAACTTCTCTCTTAAATTGGATCAGAGTTAAAATCTGAGATAAATGTTCTGAAGCTTTCAAACATGGATCATGTTGATGGGAGGCAGACCTGTTAGACTTGAAGATAAAAGCCTTCCTGTGTGACTGCTCCGTGGTCTTTACTGCATTGCAGAAATTGCTACCAACTAGCAGCTGCCAGCAAATAAATCTGCCTGAGTATTACATTACTGGAGGAGACTAAAAAGGAGATTCCAGGCGGGCGAGAATGACATTGACAAGTAAAGGGAGAACTCTGGCTGTGACGGCAGCAACCAAACATCCATTGGCGAAAGAATGAGAGACCAGGACGTGGACATGGCTTGAATCTCCATATAAATCATTGCTGTAGACCCTGCATCATCAACCCTAGCAGAGACATGCACGTGCATTACAAGGTCCTATTTGCAGATGAATTGCCCTTTATCATGTGGACAATTACAAAATTATATGAAATCCAAAACGGCTAAAAAGTATGTAAGACCGCCCAATATGTTATTAGAGGGACACCAGTGTTTAAAGGGGTTGGCCAATTTGCAGTGTAATTGGTCAGCATTTCATAGACAGTCCTGTATGCCCCATACAAGCATACATGACAGTACTGTCCACCCGGCCGCCCCCCCGTCATCCTCCATGTCCATGGGCTACAAAATAGTGGCGACCGCTTCTAAGTAGCTTCTATTGTGCACAGGCGCAGAATGGCAAATGGAGGAATCCAGTGCAGAGCAAATACAGGGGGTGGCTGTACCGGCGCATGTGTTGGACATGGTCATTTGCTGTCCAGCGCCTGCTCTAAATAGATGCTACCCAGGAGTATCCAGAGAAAGCCTTCACCACCATCTTGCAGCCCATGGACGTGGTGGATTGCAGGTGAGTTCTTGTTCGTCACTGACATTGGGGGGCTCCACTGGTAAAACTGGGGAACAGTATACAGTCATATACGGTTATGCCCATGTTTGCGCCACCACTCCTGTGGTGTGAATTCAGAATACACCGGATTCGGCCCTGCAAATGCCGCCGAAATGCCCTCCATACCTATTAACTACAATAGAGTCCGGTGGAGATTTGTTTGTGTCCGGATGATTCCCAGCATTGTTTACCAGAACCCCCCGATGGAATTCCCACCGGAGGCGAAACTAGCCTTGCCCGGGAAAGAGATGACACCAGGATGCACTTGGAGAAGAAGGCAAGCTGGCAGGAGCAGTGTGTTGATCTGGGCAATGTACTGCTAGGAAACCTTGGGTCATTCATGTAGATGTTACTTTGACATGTCTTATGTCTTTTGTTTAGGCGGCAAAATTAGGGCGGTGTTGGTGTATGTTTTTCTTATTTTTATATTATGCTATTTTGCACTGTAACTGGGTCATACATAAGAGCACCTGAACCGTGGGTGCTGTGTAAGCTGAAAAGAACACAAAATTTGTTAGAAACGTCCTCCCCTTAAAGGAGTTGTCCATTTATTTATTTATTTATTTTTTAAATTTGCACATCAGCCATCTGTATAGGCTGAAAAATCCATACTCGCCCGTCCCCACCACCTTTTTTCCGCTCCCTGACTCTATTCACTGGTCTCCCTGTCCCAATCTATAAACTTTTGCATGGTCAGATATGCTGCTGCAGCCAGTGACTGCCCTCAGCCATGACGTGTCCACAAGTGGCACGTGACCCAGCAGTGATCTGCTGCTTTGGGGGCACGTCGCCACTGAGGACAGCCGTTGGCTGCGGTGGCACACTTGACCTTGTTCAGGTGGAAGTTAACATACTGTCACTGCCTGCCCTGTGAGAGGTCTGAGAAGATCAGATAGATCTTGAGTCTATCTGACAGGTCTTTCTGTTTTTCCTTGCTGTCTGTTGATGTGGGCAGGATCTCACCTCTCCACAGGTTCTGCTCATTTGCTGTTTAGTGGCTCTATTTTATCCGCCTCTGACTGCAAACCTTGCGGTTGTTATTTCCTTCTGGAGTTCTAAGCTGGTTGTTAGAGGTTCTCCTGCTTCTTACTCATCTCAAGCTAAGTCCTCCTGTTTCTACTTTTGTGTGTGTGTTGTGTCTAGGTGTCAGGGAGACGCTGGTCCCTTCACGGTGGAAGGTCCCGGCAATCTCATCCCCGCTCCCTAATTTAGGGTTTGTGGCAGTTTCAGCAGGTCATAGGTTCCGGTGTATGAGTTCTTCCACCATTAGGATTAGCTCATACTGTCAGGGAGAGGCTCAGGGATAACTAGGAGGTTACCATCCCCCTCCTCACTAGCTTTGGGTCCTAGTCTGTGTTACTGTTGTAGTTTGTTTATTTGGTGTTCTTCCTTTCCCCACTTACCGTGATACATACGGGGCAGATGACTAGCGAAGGAAGCCAGAGTGGAGAATTGGGGAGCAGTTGAGTATGGGTCTTTTAAAGATACAGCTGGCTGGGGTGCCAATAAAAAAATATATAAAAAACTCTGGACAAGCCTTTTAAGGTGTCTGTGGCATCCAGAGGCACCAGCTGCTTCTCCTAGATTGCAAGAGCTTTAAACCCACACCATGCATTTACAGTTGCGCCAGCAATTGATGCAATTTTTAACACAAATCTATGCTTGCTCATATCAGTTGTAAATTTCAGTTTCTGGCGCAAGAACAGCCCAAGAGGCGCCAAAGTTACTAGGGGCATTTTGCTTTTATTAAATTACACTCCAAGGCTCTTCCATATGAAATGGCAGCTTTCTTATAAAAGGTATGCTATTGTACTTTTATTTTAATTAGTAGACCGTTTGCACTAATATTTTTTTTTTTCCGGGGGAATCATATTATTTAATCCCTGGGTTGGAATGCGTTAAAATAACAATCATCAGTCACCTCACTCATCCCCTGGTGCTGCTGTTTGGCCGATGCCCAGGTTCCTGCTCCTCTCCACTTCCTGTTCTCAGACTCCATATGCAAGAGAGGGTTTTGGCTGCCCACTCAGGCAGTGGTGACCCGCCTCAGCCAGTCAATGGCGGAACAGGCAGTCTAAGCCATTTCCTGCGCGGAGAGCAGCAGCAGTGAATTGGTGAGGTAAGTACTTACAGTTTATTTTAACTCCCTTTGACCCTGTGTTTAAATACTAATGATTCCCTCGAAAAGCCCCTTTAATACAAATGCCTAAATTTGGTGAAAAGGTTGTATGGCATGGAAGTCTTCTAAATTCTGTGATGTGTTCATAGTAAAAATTGCCTCTTTTTTTTGTTTATTAGGATGTTTCGTCTTCGCTTTTTGCCAGCGGTGGCAGGACTGGCAACTGTAACCCGCCGATACCATGGAGTGGCTAATCCAGTACGTAGCAGGCGGAGATTTATGCTTGCTGCTTTTGTGGGGGCAACTGCAGTATCTGCTAGTGCCGGATTACTCTGGAGGAGGTGAGTTGGTGCTTAGTTATTACTTCTTTACTTCTAATAGTCTCTTAATTTCCTTCTGGGATCTACAATCAGATAGTATATGGGTGGCGAGCAATGAATGATTCAAAATCATCGACAGTAATCCAATCAGCCCTGCTCTCCCCCGCCCGAGGAGGAAACGCCAGAGTTTCTCAATGGGCATCTCCTTCTCCCTGGCTGTGCCGCGATCCAAACACAGCAGAGAGCGTCACAGCCAGAGAGGAGACGCCCATTGAGAAACTCTGGCGTCTCCTCCTCCCTGTACCTATGCTCAGTATTGGCATATTGAGCGCGAAAACTAGATCGGGGCTGATTAGATTACTGTGGATGATTTTGAATCATTCATTGCTCACTATATGATTGTAGATCCCAGAAGAGAGGGGAGGGGGGGGCACAGAGGGGCACAGGAGCAAAATTTAAAAAAATCGGGCAGAGTGGCAGCATCAGCGTCACTGGTAGACATAAACCGTTGAGTTATTTTGGTATATTGCAGTATGGCACTGTGCCATTACATCTCCAGCTAGGTATATTGCCTACCATGTCCTTGCTGCCAGAACAATCTCAATCAAATGAACTGAACTGATTTTCAGTCGCAGAAGTTTACCCCAATGACCACACTGTTGGGTTTCCCACAGCATTCCCAGACACGGATATAACTAATAAGCAGGTGAATCTGTTGTGTCGCTTGGATATGCCATCAAAGTCAGATAGGTGCGGGTCCCACCTCTGAGACCCGCACCTGTGTCTAAAACGGGCTCTTGAAAGTTTAAGAAGAGAGCTGTGCGCATGCGTGAAGTTCTGAAAAAAGCCAAGCAAAGTCCCATAGAAATGAATGGAGAGAGCACCGCTCAAGCACGGCCACTCCTCCATTCACTTCTATAGGACTATGGGAAAGCCAATCCAGCACTCCACCTATTTTTGGAACTCCCATAGAAATGAATGGAGGGCGGTTGCACATTCGCGGCTGCTCTCCGCTGACCCGCACCTGTCTGACTTTAGTGACATAACCTAGCGATATGCCACTAGTGTCCTAGATGAGACCACTCCTTTAAGAATTCTTTTTTTTTAATCTAACTTCAGCCCTTTCAATATAACTTGGGACTTTACTAATTCCTGGAATAAAGTCCAGGAGGCGGAGCTATCAGTGACTGACAGCTCTCTCTGTATACACAGTCATAGAGGTAAGGCTGTCAGTCACTGATAGGACCGCCTCCTGGACTTCATAGCTCAGAATGATCTATAAGTTTTTTACTGAATATTTTCCATTAAAACGATATATCAATCTACTCAGCTCCTCCTGCTCTATAACATGCCGCCTGCAGACTGCACTGCATTTTCATGGTGACAGGTTCTCCTTTAATGTCCTATCCTAGCAATGGGTCATCACCATTAGAGTCCAGGAAGGCTATTTTGTATTACATTTGGAAATACTGTCGACCTCCTGCTAATGACATTTGTGGCATTTTCACTGGTAGTAAATACAGTATGACACATCACAGATTTGTGGACATGTGCAGGTTTGGAGGTAGCTAATAAAGAATATGAAAAGTTGTTAGATCCACACTGAAATCCTGCTTTAGCTGTCCCCACGACTTCCTCTAACACAGGGAATTCAGTTTTTCTCGCTTAAAAAATAAATAAAATCATAGTCCTGCTTATGGCTGGTGAGTCTGAAATAAAGCTAATGCAGTGTTCGCTATTCCCCTAGTCACACACATCTCTGCTGTCAGCCTCGCTCTACTATCCACCTTTATAGGATCTACAGACTGATCAGCCTCCTAGTGGTGGCAGAACAGAACTGACCGCGTCGGAGTAATGGTGCATTCACATCATCGTTTAGCTTTCCATTCTTCTGATCCGTCAGAAGAAGAGAGAGAGAGAAAAAAAATAAAAAAACATGATCCTGTGAAAAAAACGGATGCTGTGCATAGGTTTGCACAGGATCTGTTTTTTTTGCAAGATCCAGTGGAAAAAAAAAAAAGATCCTGTTTCATCAGTTGTCATCCGTTTGAGCCATTTCCTTCTGAGATCAGTTTTTTTTAGATGGAAACAAAAGTACTGCATGCCGGACTTTTGTTTCCGTCTAAGGCTACTTTCACACAGCCGTTTCAGGGTCCGCCTGTGAAATCCGTTTCAAGACTCTCACAAGCGGCCCCAAACGGATCAGTTTGGCCCCAATGCATTCTGAATGGATGCAGATCCATTCAGAATGTATCAGTTTGGCTCCGCTCTGCCTCCATTCCGCTCTGGAGGCGGACACCAAAACGCTGCTTGCAGCGTTTCGGTGTCCACCTGGCGGTGCGGAGCCAAACGGATCCGTCCTGACCTACAATGAAAGTCAATGGGGACGGATCTGTTTACATTGGCACAAATATGGTGCAATTGTAAACGGATCTGTCCCCCATTGACTTTCAATGTAAAGTCAGGACGGATCCGTTTGACTTCACTTAGACTTAGACTTTTTTTGACTAAGTGTATGCAGACTGATCCGTACTGAACGGATACAATCATTTGCATTTATAGGTGCGGATCCGTCTGTGCAGATACCAGACGGATCCGCAACCTAACGCAGGTGTGAAAGTAGCCTAAGGCTACTTTCACATTAGTGTTTTTAATTCCGCTATTGAGATCCGTCATAGGATCTCAATACCGGAGAAAAACTCTTCAGTTTTGTCCCCATTCATTGTCAATGGGGACAAAACTGAACGAAACAGAATGCATTCCGTTCCGTTTGGTTGCGCTCCCATCGCGGACAGAATAACGCTGCAAGCTATATGGCTATAGAAGACATAATACAACCGGATCCGTTCATGACGGATGCATGCGGTTTAATTATGGTATCCGTTCCGTTTTTGCGGAACCATCTATTGAAAATGTTATGCCCAGCCCAATTTTTTTCTATGTAATTACTGTATATGCCATACGGAAAAACTGAACAACGGACCGCAAAACACTGAAATAGCCATACGGTAGTGTGAAAGAGGCCTTAATCATACATCAGCTCAGACCCCAGTGTGAATGACTTCCAATCAGACCTAAAATCAGAGCCCCAATATGAATAAGACCACCCCCCATTCAGACCTCAGATCAGATTCCCATGGTGAATTGACCCCCCCCCCCCAGACCTCAGATCAGAACTGCATGCTCATAGCAAATAAAATTATAAAATAAACTTGCCTCTCCTGATCCGGCCACTGTCGCCCTATGATCCAGCTCCTGCTCTTCAGCTCTTCCTGGCGCGCGCTGTCATGCTGTGCGTAGTCACAGCACAGTAAACGGCCAAGGACCAGGAAGCGGTGAGTACAGAGCCTGAGGCGCGCTTAATTCACCGCTTCCCGGTCGTCCTGTACCAATGAGAGCTTCCATAATGGAAATGCTCATTAGTATTTGCCCCATAGGACGCACTGACATTTTCTCCCCACTTTGGGGTGGGGGTGTTTTACAGGGTGATACACTACACTACACCTGCCATCTGTACTGTTGGGAGTGTGTGTTTGACCCCTGATGGAAATGCGTGGCATGGCCTTTGCACGTTTTATTATTTTCATGTTTAATAAAGAAATTTGTGGACATTAGTGCCCGTGTCCTGCATCTTTCTCTACTTAAAGGACTGCGGACTGAAATCTGGTGGGAGCGGCTTTTGCGCAGCGACAGCATGTCATCTCTTACACCTTCACCAGAGTTGTAATTGTGTAAGCGGCTACTAATAGTGTTTATTTGGGTATTACACCATTATTTGAGATATACTTTCACTGTATGATGGGGTAAGTATGTGTGTCCTCCACCTCCATCATTGATTGTTCTGTGCTGACGGGCACAGAGAAGTGCATGAAATTGGTGTAATCAGCTTTGCACGTAGCTGCTCCAGTAATGAGATTTTTGGAAACAAATCCGGCACGCAGGTCTGCATATTGAGTTAATGACCTATGGAGCAGAGTCTCTTCTAGGTAAGGGATTGCCATTCATTTACTGTAATACGTGGCTTGTGTAGAAGGGGCAGACATCAATAACATTGATTACCCTGTCATTATTCTAAACACTGGTTCTGTTCATTGTTCATGAGAGCTTTTGACGCTTGCTTTAGGACCATCTGGCAGATCTGTTAACTTTATTGTGGCCATCTGGCTAGTGAGGTGAGGAGGTTCAATAGTTTGCTTAAATTAAAGGGGTTGTCACATCTGGGAGATTGATGGGATATCGCATAGCTACTGGTTTCACCTCTGGGGCCCACTCTCTCCAGGATGGCCAGAGAAAGCCACAGCCAGCCATGCATTTCCATATGTAATATTACTTGGTGGTCCTTCAGATAAGTGGCCATCCTCGGACAACTTAAGTCCATCACAACGGGAGCTGCTCGTACAAAGTGCTCCTCCGTTCTGGCTTAAAAAGGGGTGGCCAAACCTCAGACAAGCCCTTTAAGTATTTAGTATAGACATCTATTATTGCTTCTGACTTTGAACTACTTACGGAATTAATTGTATATATTTTAGGCTACATGCACACGACCGTGCCATTTTTTGTGGTCTGCAAACCGCGGATCCGCAAAAAACGGAAGCCGCCCATGTGCCTTCCGCAATTTGCGGAACGGAATGGGCGGCCCATTGTAGACATGCCTATTCTTGTCCACAAAACGGACAAGAATAGGACATGCTATATTTTTTTTTCCACGGCCACGGAACGGTACACGGAGTGCTGTCCACATCTTTTGCAGCCCCATTGAAGTGAATGGGTCCGCATCCGAGCCGCAAAAACGGCGGCTCGGATGCGGACCCAAACAACGGCCGTGTGCATGAGGCCTTAGCATTTTTGTTCTTAAATCACATAAAGGGGATGATTATACAGCAATTACATGGGGTATTACACATAAAGAACTGCAGCAATTAGAAATGAATACAGTAATTTTGTGTTTTGATTTTGCTCTTCTATAAAAAAAAAAAAGTCCAACTTCAAAGCATTTAAACTAGTGTCAGTCAGTGGTACTGGTGTGTGGGGGTGGCATCTCTGCATAGATATATATAACCAGAATTCATCTAAATTACGGTAGCTGCCCCTGAACGCTGTCTGAAAGGATATTTCTACAACCGGAATCTGTTTTGCCTCTAATGAGTCTCATTTACATATTAGTTGAATCAATCTCCTTAGCACCAGATACCAAATATCATATTAAAACTTTAGGAATATGAGGTTAATCTGAGGCAGGAAATGAATATGGAGAAATGGAAAATAATTCTACAGAATCCTAAAAGAAGGCACTGAAGAAATTAAACTAAAAGTAATTAATCGGATTTGATGGAATCTGCCTGATTTGATGGAATACTTGTGGACTGACCAAATTCCTGCATCTCTAAGGGGTTCTCGTTAATGATTTAAAATGGCAGCCAGCAACCTGTCCTAGAATGTGAGAAGGACTGGTTGCCACCACTTGCAGATCTTCCTAGGAGTGAGGGGTGGGGATTTCACTACTACACATTACACTGCTCTACAATCGATGGTAATGATTTGATCCTGCCTATGATATGCCATCATGGCTGAGTAGCCTGACAGGAAAATTTACCAATGTGTAGTATATGCAAGTGCCAGAACGTAGTGTGTAGTGAGGCACCAGCCCCTCACCTCCAAGACAGCTCTGCAAGTAGAGACAGACAACCATTCCTGTACACATTGTAGGACTGGTTGTTGGCAGCCATTTTGAATTATTCTTGCAGAACCCTTTTAAAATAGCAGTCCCATTTTATACAAAGCTGTATCAACAGGAATACTTTTTAACACATTAATTGATTGCCAAGGACCTACATTTTCTTCCAGGTAAAATGCACACTGAATTCATCTGCATTGTGTGCCACGTTTTCTAGGCACCCTCCAGCAGTAGAGATTATGGTACTCCTTTATGGAGGTCTCGGCTGTTATCCCTATTCAACAATCAATTTTGGCATTACGGCAACACATGGCATAAACATTGCAGATTTTCCACCATTGTGTCCACAGTCTTGTACAGTAGCATCAAAGTGGATGAGATTTTGTAAGATGCGGAAATTGACCTTCAGTGCGGATTGTAAGTCTACTTTCACACTGGCGTTTTGACTTTCCGTTTGTGAGATCTGTTCAGGGCTCTGACAAGCGGTCCAAAACGGATCAGTTTTGCCCTAATGCATTCTGAATGGAAAAGGATCCGCTCAGAATGCATCAGTTTGCCTCCGATCAGTCACCATTCCGCTTTGGAGACAGACACCAAAACGCTGCTTGTCCGTCTGATGAAACTGAGCCAAACGGCACACAATGTAAGTCAATGGGGACGGATCTGTTTTTACTGACACAATATCACACAATAGAAAACTGATCCGTCCCCCATTGACTTTCAATGGTGTTCCAGACGGATCCGTCTTGGCTATGTTAAAGATAATGTAAACGGATCCGTTCTGAACGGATGCATGCGGTAGTATTATATGAACGGATCCATGACAAAACACAAGTGTGAAAGTAATCTAATTCTGCAGCTGTGGATTTCACCCTTTTCAATGTATAGAGTGAAATCCGAGGCAAATCCACTGCATAATTCCTGACAAATCAACAGACGAATGTCCGATGCGGAACCTTGACAAGAACAGCTGTGGAAATACCGCTGCAGAAAATCTGTCCTTGTGTGGCTGTTCATTTCTAGGAATTCAAATAAGATTTTATTTTTAATTATTTTTTAACTGTGGACAATAGGCCGATGCTAGGCAACTGAGAGAAATCAATAAAGTTATAATCAGATATCACAATAACGCCCGTACAGGCAATTTTACTGTTTGTCGGGAGAACAAATGGATCAGGCGAAAGTATTCATTTTGCCTGATCCTTGCTTGTATACGCCAACATCAACTATCGGGGAGAGTCAGGAGGTCATTAGTGTGTCGGCTGAATCCACCAAGAAAAACTAATGTGTGTGTGGTCAACTTTAGGCCTCCTGCACACGACCGTTTTTTTCCCCCGTTTACTGGCCGTTATTTGGTTCCGTATACAGAACGCATTCATTTCAATGGTTCCGCCCAAAAAAACGGAATGTACTCCGTATGCATTCCGTTTCCGTTTTTCCGTTCCATTTAAAGATAGAACATGTCCTATTATTGCCCACAAATCACGTTCCGTGGCTCCATTAAAGTCAGTGAGTCCGCAAAAAAAACGGAACACATACGGAAATGCATCCGTATGTCTTCCGTTTCGTTTTTTGCAGAACCATCTATTGAAAATGTTATGCCCAGCCCAATTTTATCTATGTAATTACTGTATACTGTATATGCCATACGGAAAAACGGAACAGAAACGGAAACACAACGGAAACAAAAAACGGAACAACAGATTCGTGAAAAACTGACCGCAAAACACTGAAAAAGCCATACGGTCGTGTGCAGGAGCCCTTAGTTTTACATTTTGGGTCCAATAAAATCTCATTAGAATTTCAGGAAAACACCATTAAGGATTCAGACACACAGGACAGATTTTCTGCAGCGATATTTCGACTGCTAATCTTGTCAAGTTTACGCACTGGAAATTCTTCTGTGGATTTGCCTCGGATTTCCCTTTATACATTGCAAAGGGTGAAATCCACCGCAGAAATTGACATGCTGCGGGATTAAAATCCCCACTACAGATCAGTTTCCGCTGCTGACTTCTTATGCAATGTGTGCATGCTGCATGTGCATCCACTTTCTACACGCAATTCCTTGGTGGAAAATATGCAATGATTATGCCATGTATTGCCGTAACGCCAAAACGCTGATTGTTGGATGAAGACCCCCATAAAGGGAGTACCATAACCTCCACTGCTGTAGGGTGACCAGAAAACCTGGTACACAATGCAGATGATTTCAGTGAATTTACAGTGTGCATATTGGACCAGAAGTAAGGCCCTCGGTGATTGATTATTGGGTTAAAATGTATTCCTGTAGATACGGCTTTGTATAAAATCGGACTGCTATTTTAAGTCTATATTTCCTGAGCTGTTTGGTTGAATGTCAGACAGAAAAGGTCAGAGGAGCTGTCTTTAGACAGATTCAGAATTGTCTTTAGAAAATGTGATCCAAAATGTTTAGCTTAACCCCTTAGTGACCAGCCTATTTTGGGCCTTACTGACCAAGCGTTTTTCTTCCTTTTTTCATTGTCTCGTTCCAAGAGCCATAACTTTTTTATTTTTCCATCTATATAGCTTAATGATGGCTTGTTTTTTGTGGGACAAGTTGTAGTTTTTAATGGTGCCATTTTGGGGTACACACAACTTTTTGATTACCTTTTTATTAACTTTCTGTGAGGGACATGGGAAAAACAACAATACTGCCACTGCGTTTTTATGTTATAAATTTTACGGCTTTCAATTTTTGGTATAAATAACATAATATTTTTATTCTCTGGGTCAGTACAATTACAGTGATACCAAATACATATGGTTTTTTTTTACGTTTTTCTACTTTTTGGCAAAAAAAACCCTTTTTTTAAAAAAATTTAGTTTTTGCATTGCCGCTTCCCAAGACCCATAACTTTTTTTTTTTTTTTTTCTATGGAGTTTTGTGAGGGCTTGATTTTTGCGGGACGACTTGTATTTTTCATTGTTATCATTATGTAGTAAATGATGCTTTTTGATCGCTTGTTATTAGATTTTTTTTCAGTGGCAACGAAGAATAAATTAGCAATTCCTTTCTTTTCTTTTTCTTTCTTTTCTTTTTCTTTCTTTGCTTTCTTTCTTTCTTGTTACATTGAACAAGTTGTCTGAGCTTCAGGAAACGTCTTATAGAGCAGAGGGAGCTGAGCAGATTGATATATAGTGGAAAAAGATTCAGCAAAAAATGTATATTCTCAATTTAAATTCCTGTTAATTCTGGGTTTTAATGTCCAGGAGGTGGTCCTATCAGTGATTGACAGCTATCCCTGTTTACACAGTCGTAGAGGACGGGTTGTCAATCTTTGATAGGTCCTCCTGACTTCAGTCAGTGATTGACAGCCTTCCCTCTAAGGCTGGAGTTCACATCATGCTTTTCCCATATGTTTATCATACAGTGGCATCCGAGTTCCATTGTAAAAAAAAAAAAAAAAAAGCTACTTTTACCATTGTAAAAAAAAAAAAAAAAAAAAAAAAAATTTTTTTTTTTTATAGACTCTGCAGTATACAAGAATGTGGTTTGCTGCGTTTTTGTATCAGTTTTTCTCGCCCAATTCCTTGGGGGACACAGGAAACCTTGGGTATAGCTCAGCTCCTTAGGAGGCGTGACACTAAGTGAAAAACTGTTAAGCCCCTCCTCCAGAAGCTATACCCTCAGCCTGGAGAGAGAGACTACCAGTTTTTTGCTTAGTGTCAAGGAGGCAAGACACTCTCTGCTCTGCAGAGCTGTCTTTGCTTTTAGTTTTATTTATTTTTTATTTTATTTTTTCTGTTCTCAACAGGGACAACAGAGACGCACTAGACCTCTCTGCTTCTCCCGGGGTCGAGCTGCGCCAGTGCCGGCTATCCGCACTGCTGCCTCCCCCACTGAAGAAAAGGAGGACCAGGGCAGCCCAGCTCCCCGGCATCCCGCCAGCGCAAGGGTCGCCCACACGCAATCCCCTCTCCAGCTTCCTGCCACTTCGGTGCCAGTGGCTGAAGGGGCGACCCTGCTGGATGGACAGAGGGTGAAGACTTCAGGATGGTGAGAGTGGCTGTCCCAGCCCTGCTCCTGCTCCCTACCACCTTTCTCCCTCTTTCTCTCTCCTCTCTCTCCCCTGCAGTGTGCCTTGGCGCTATAGACGGCGCCATTCTGTGATGGGGGAATACTTGTATGGGGGACCGGGGGAGACATCGCAGGAGATGGACTCTCTTACCGCAACTGCGGCGGCCTCTGTGTGTCTATCCAGGCGCAGGCAGCGCCCTTGTGTTCCGGCTGGCTATGTATCTGCCGCTCTGAGGCGCGGCGACGCGCTTGTAAATGCGGTAGTTTCTTGCACCGCTGCCGTTCGCTCCCTCTTCACTACGGGGGCGGACTGGCTGGCTTCCTCCGGCGCCTTTGTTTTTTTTTGCTCCGGTCAGACATGTTTAAATCGCACGCGCGAACAATTCTGGCGAGGGGGCGGAGCTTCATTCCGCTTACTCCCCTCGTGTCTGGCAAACTCTATTGGCGGGGGGCGGAGCTTCCTTTCCCGCTCTCACTTATCCTGCCTCCTTTTTCATACGGCTTGGCAAGCTCTGCTGCGCTCTTGCTGGGACAGATCGTTTGAACACCGGTGCCTGCGGCCGGCAACTGCTGTCTGCTGCAGCTCTGTGACCTGGTAGGACTGTTAACCCTTTCTAGTGCAGCAGTCCCTAGCCTGGACATTTTTTTTCCAGACCTTGTCCGGTCCCTCAGTGGCCTCTGGACCCTGGTACCATACCTGCACCGCATGTAATGCTTCCTTTCCACAGGGGCAGTCTGACCCACATTGCCCTGCCTGTCAGGCCCCATTACAGGGTCCGCCACTTGCTGTGTCACTCCCTGGTCTCTTGGATCCTCCTGCATGGGCTAAATCCCTTTCCCAGGCCGTGGAAAGCCTCACTAATGTTGTGGGCCGCCTTGCAGATGCACTGCCTACCACGCAGCAGGATGAGCCCCCTGCTGTACCCTCCGGGTCCGCTACCCCGGCCGACCAGTCTGAGTCTTTCGCAACGTCTCCAGGGCTCGGCCACCCCAGAAGCGGTCCAGGGCGGAGCGCGTGTCATCTTCGGATGCTTCCCTTTCACCCCCAAGGGTGCGGTCCCAGTCGGGCCCCTCCTCCTCACAGGATATTCCCTCTGAGGCAGAATTAGTGGATTCGGATTGGGATATGGACTCTGCCTTATCGTCCAAGCTGGCCTCGGCTGTGGGCCATCTTATTACCAGCATTCGTGATACTTTCAAAATTCACGATGATCCTCCGAGCTCTGACAAGGCCGATGTGTCATTTTTCCGCCCCAAGCAGGCGTCCGCGGTATTTCCTCTCCATGCCGACTTCTCGTCGGTAGTCTCTAAGGCCTGGTCTCGTCCTGATGCACGTTTTTACTCCCCCTAGGAAGTTGGATATCTGTTACCCCTTCCCGGCGGATTGCATCACAACTTGGGCATCGCCACCTAAGGTTGACCCTACTGTGGCCCGCTTGTCTAAAAGCATGGCCATTCCTGTGGTGGACGGCTCCTCTCTTCAAACCGCTGAGGACCGACGCATGGAATCCATTACTAAGGGCATATTTGCCGCCTCCGGCTCCGCCCCTCAGGCCGGTCTTTGCTTCCGCCTGGGCTGGAAAAGCGGCTTCGGAATGGGCGTCTCAGCTGGATCAAGAGCTTGAGTCAGACGTTTCCATTCAGGACCTCCGTGCTTTAGCCCAACTCATTGTTCAGGCAGGTAAATTCATTTGTGAGGCCTCCCTTGATGCGGGTGCCCTCATGGCCCGTTCATCTGCCCTGGCCGTTACGGCCAGAAGAGAGCTTTGGTTGAAGGTTTGGACAGCGGATTCCGCTTCCAAATGGTCACTTACTGGCCTTCCCTTTGCGGGTTCTCGCTTATTCGGGACCCGCCTGGATGAAATCATATCCGAAGCGACGGGGGGAAGGGGGGGGAAGATTACCCATCTGTCTGGTTTCTCTCGCTTTAGGTCCTCCCGCAGGGCTTCCACCCCTCGATCCGCTTCAGGTCCATCTTCTAATCCTACCCAGGATAGGCGTAAGAAGCCTTTTTTTCGGACCCAGCCCTCCTGGCGTAAGTCCCAGCCTGCTCGCCCTCCCTCGGCCAAGCAGAACCCCGCCTGAAGGTGCGCCCCCACCCACCTGGGTGGGGGGCGACTCCTCCTGTTCAGGGACATCTGGCAGGGGCACGTCTCCGACGCCTGGGCCCTCGAAGTTGTATCTTCCAGGTACAAACTCTAGTTCGCGTCCCTCCCCCCAGTTCGGTTCTATCGTTCCCGGGGATCCCCAGGGTGCGGCCGACTTCTTCACGGCCATTCGCACCCTTCTGGAAAAAGGGGTAATCGCTCCGGTTCCCATAGAGGACCGATTCAGGGGGTTCTATTCGAACCTTTTTGTGGTTCCCAAGGGGGAAGGTTCGGTGCGACCCATATTGGATCTCAAGCGGTTAAACCGTTTCCTCCGTCTTCAGCATTTCCGGATGGTATCCCTCAGATCGGTGGTGGCCTCTCTGGAAAAAGGGGAGTTCCTGTCCTCTATCGACATCCAGGACGCTTACCTTCACGTCCCGATCGCTCGTTGTCACCAGTGTTTCCTGCGCTTTGCGGTGAGGAGGGACCATTACCAATTTCTCGCCCTCCCCTTTGGCCTGGCAACGGCTCCTCGTGTGTTCACGAAGGTTCTTGCCCCTGTCCTGGCCTTGCTCCGTTCGAGGGGGGTTTTTCTACTCCCATACTTGGACGATCTGCTCATCAAGGCGCCCTCCCTTTCGCTGACGTCCACCAGCGTGAACCTCACGCTGCAAACCTTACAGCGGTTCGGTTGGATAATCAACCTTCCCAAGTCCTCGCTTTGTTCCATCCAGGCAGCTTGTTTTTTTGGGGATGCTTCTGGATACAGAAGCAGCGGAGGTTCGGCTTCCTTCAGCGAAGCGCCAGCTCCTTCATCATTTGGTTCGGAGCCTGCTTCTCCACCGCCAACTGTCCTTCCGGTTCAGCATGCGGGTATTGGGTCAGATGGTGTCTTGTTTCGAAGCAATCCCCTTTGCGCAGTATCACTCCTGTGCCTTTCAGACGGCCATTCTGTCTGCCTGGGACAAGTCCCAGGAGAGTCTGGATCGACCCTTCCCCCTCCCCCCCCACCCCCCATGTTCGGTCCTCCCTCCTCTGGTGGTTGCAGACCCCCCTCCTGGGGAAGTCCTTTCTGCCGACGCCAGTCTGCAGGGTTGGGGGGGGGGGGTGTTTCCTCCCCGGTCTGTCCAGGGCACTTGGTCTCCGTCCAAACTGCCGATAAACATTCTGGAACTGAGGGCGGTTCTCCTATCGCTCCGGCATTGGCCATCCCGTTCGTGTCCAGTCAGACATAAGCGTATATAAATCATCAAGGGGGCGCTCGCAGCGGCTATGAGGGAGGTGTCTCAAATCCTTCGCTGGGCGGAAATTCATGTTCCGGCCCTGTCGGCCATTTACATTCCGGGGGTGGACAATTGGGCGGCGGACTTCCTCAGTCTGACGACTATCAACCCGGGCGAGTGGTCTCTGCACTCCATGTTCGATTCCGTTTGCCTCCGTTGGGGTCGCCCGGACGTGGATCTCATGGCCTCCAGATTCAATCACAAACTCCCAAGGACCCAAGGGCGTATGGCGCCGACGCGCTAGTTCTTCCGTGGACGGAGTTCTCTCTCATATACGTTTTTCCGCCCCTCCCTCTTCTGCCACGGGTTCTCCGGAAAATCGCGTCGGAGGGCACGCCTGCAATTCTGATAGCCCCAGATTGGCCTCGCCGGCCTTGGTACGCCGACCTGATGCTGCTTCTGGCAGACGCGCCTTGGCCGCTGCCCTTAAGAGAAGACCTCCTCTCTCAAGGACCGATCTTCCACCAGCATTTATAGTCGCTACGTTTGACGGCATGGCTATTGAGACCGCAGTTTTAACACGGCGGGGGTTTTCTGCAGATGTAGTTCTTACCATGATCCGTGCGCGAAAACCGGCCTCGTCCAGGATTTATTACCGAACCTGGTGGGCCTACCTGGGTTTTTGCGAGGCCCTGGATGTTCATCCTCCTTCGTTTTCCCTTCCCACGATCTTGTCCTTCTTGCAGTCTGGTCCGGACCTGGGTCTTGGTCTCAGTACATTAAAGGGTCAGATCTCGGCGCTTTCGATCCTCTTCCAGCGCCCTCTGGCTTCTCTCGGTCCTGTCAAGACCTTCCTACAGGGAGTCGCTCACTCTGTTCCCCCGTATCGCTCTCCCATTCCGCCTTGGGACCTTAATGTTGTGCTTGCGGCTCTCCAGTCTTCCCCGTTCGAGTCCCTGCGGAAGGTTTCTCTTCGCCTTTTGTCCTGCAAGGTTTTTTTCCTTGTAACCATCACGTCCCTTCGGCGAGTGTCTGAGTTGGCGGCACTTTCTTGCTCGGAACCCCTTTTTGTCTTCCACCAGGATAAGGCGGTTCTCCACCCGGTTCCTGACTTCCTTCCGAAGGTGGTTTCCGTTTTTCACCTCAATGAGGACATTGTCCTTCCTTCCCTTTGTCCGTCCCCTTCTCATCCTCGGGAATGGTAACTTCACCGCCTGGATGTTGTTAGGGCCCTGAGGATCTATCTGGAAGTCACCGGACCCTTTCGGCGCACGGACTCTCTTATTGCCAGCTTCATCAAGATGGCTATTGCTGAGGCTTACCGCGCCAGGGGCAAGGAGACGCCCTTTGGTATTACCGCTCATTCTACCAGAGCGGTCGGTGCCTCTTGGGCTCAGAGGAATCGAGCTTCGGCTGAACAATTGTGTAAGGCGGCCACCTGGTCTTCTTTGCACACTTTCACCAAGTTCTACAGGGTGAACACTTATGCATCGGCGGACGCTGCTTTGGGCCGCTTGGTCTTGCAGGCGGCGGTTTCTTGATGCCTCCGGTGGTTTTTCATCTTGGGCTGTAGTCCCTCCCCTTTTGGACTGCTTTTGAACGTCGCAAGGTTTCCTGTGTCCCCCAAGGAATTGGGCGAGAAAACGAGATTTTTGTATAACTTACCAGTAAAATCTCTTCCTTGGGGGACACCGCACCCACCCATTGTTTTGGTACCGTTCCGGTTTGGTTGCCCTGTCGGGTAGTTGACTTGTTTGGTTTTATAAGGTTGGTCCTTGCCTTTGTTTTCACTACTTGGGCACGCAACTGGTAGTCTCTCTCTCCAGGCTGAGGGTATAGCTGCTGGAGGAGGGGCTTAACAGTTTTTCACTTAGTGTCACGCCTCCTAAGGAGCTGAGCTATACCCAAGGTTTCCTGTGTCCCCCAAGGAAGAGCGAGAAAGAGATTTTACTGGCAAGTTATACAAAAATCTCGTTTTTCTAACATATAGGTCAAACTGAGGCATAAACGGGAAGTGACAGTGTCTTCCAGTACCCGTGTAACTCTGGAAATACCATAGGGCTGAAATTGTAGAACAGCCAGACAGTCATATGAACAATAATATGATGCCTGTATCACAACATTCACATGTAACAAAGCAAGAAAATGGGAACTAATCGAAAGATGATTGGAACTGAATGGTGATGGTAATAGATGATTGGAACTGAATGGTGATGGTAATGGATGATTCCTCAAACAGATTATGGTGATGACTGATGAGGATAAACAAAGATGAATAAAACAGGCAACTGACCCTTATAAGCTATTCCTAGGAATTTTTTCCTAGATCTATTACTGGCCCTGACGCCAACACCACCGACCATCTCTCCCTATAGACCTTTTCTACTGAAACCCTAATCTGCCATACTGACCCAGATGACCAATTACACACACACATCTTTGGTTATACTCAACAACTATTGGTCTGATTGAACAGATTGGGCAGATAATTTGTTAGTGTAATACCTATCACAACAGCAGGAGGACTTTAGGATTCAGAGATAAGAAACGCCAAACTGAGCAGAGCTGAGTCAAGGCAAGACAAATTCCAAAAGATGAAAAACTACTAGACTCAGGAAGAAGAGCTCGACTATAATATTCACAAGAACAAAACTACACTGACATCAGGCAAACTAGACAAGAAACTAGATGTTAGAAATGTACAAGTATTACAAGATTCAGATGCACATAGTTTATGCTCTAACAAGCAACCCATTGCAGAAACCAGAAATATTTAAAGAGATGCCAACCAATGAGGAACTCGTCTTCCAAACAAGTCTGGCTGCTGCAGAGAGGTCAACTGACCCACACTAATGAATCTGTGAGGCATAGCATAGTGGAGAAAATGAAGCGGCAGGAAATTTCATACCGATGTTAACACAGACACTGTGCAGAACTACTTGACGTTTAAGATCCTGCAGCAATATGTTTTCAACTCGCAAAACCAGGCTTCTGTCAGCTGTAGTCACTCTTGCCAGTTCTTCTCCGAGTCACTTAACCTTTCATGCCTCTATGCCCATGTGATTGTTTCCAGAGAATTTTATTCTCCAGATTTTTACTGTAATTTGTTCTGCAATGTTGGGGGAAGCCCAAGTGCCCCACGGCAGAAACTGATCCTGCTGTAAAATGATGTTGATCTAATATTGTGAGCACCATTATTATTACTCTAATGGCTATTAGGCTGGGGCAACATGAAGAAAAATAGAAGTTGCATGCAATTCACACTTAAATGAAGGTCATTATGTAATATATCTTGATGAAAAAAATTACTATTAAAATAATTAAATGACAATTACACTTTAAGTGAAAAGTCTAAACCTTAGGAGAATTTACTTTATATGATCATTCCAATATTAACAGTAGTGGGCCCAATGCATTGCAACAGAATTGAGGTGAGCCTAAGGGATTCCCTGGTATTCACCCTTTAACCCCTGTATAGACATCTGGACTGTGCTGCAGGGAATTACAAGGTCTCAACCACAGTAGTCTGTTAGCAGCAGCTGATGTAAGTGACACCAGGAAGCGGCAAAAAAATTGTGCGCAGAAGTTTTAGTGAAGTGGGCAGTGCACATGGAGTAGGGGCAGCATGGTAGGCGGACAAAAAGTCAGGATGGACAGCAGATAGGGAGCAAAGTCAAAAGACAAGCCCGATCAGAGGCCAGGAGGACAATACAGTAGAATGCCTTAGCAGAATACAGGAACCCCAATGGATAGATTGTGAAGGCAGAGTGGACATGCTGGCCGTTTAAGGGCCCAAAGTCATCATGGGAGAGCAGCAGGGGACAGAAGCATATGAGGGACGCTGGGCACACAGCAAACCAAGTAGTGGAGAGTGGGATGGCGGCCTCAAGGAGAGAGGTGTATGACATGACTCCAAACATTTGGTACATCTTGCCTACGGATATTGACTATATTGAGAAGAAGTCTCTTGTATAGAGGAACCTGCATGTCTAGTGTGGTCTACTGTGTGTTGTGTGTTTTTACAGCTGAGATTCGACTTGGGAGTTGTGGATCCATGTACGCCTTGTGCCAGCTTAGGCTTCTGCTGTTTTACTCATCAGTCTTTGCATGCAGTATTTAAAATGTGATATGAAATCTAAGCTGCGGATTTTCGGTTATAACCAGACGGCGGTGCTGAGAAGAAGATTTGTCATGAAAACAAATTCTTTCATAAGTGTTCTGTTCCTATTTCTCTGTATTGTGACAGCTGACAGCATTTGCTTATAAAATAGATTTGAGATCTGTAGCCATCAATCAGTCCCTGCTGACACGTACATGACTCACTACAGGGACCATAAATCTCAGCCAGTAAAACCCAAATGCACAATCATTTCTCTGAATTTCTCGGAGTAGTATGAATAGAACCCATCTCTAGGGACATGACACAAGCTGGTATGATAATGCGAAATAAAGCCGCTGCTAGTAAATGTCAAAGTAGAAGTCTCATTCTCTATATTTTCAACGGTTACCCTAGGCGGTTATATAGATGTAACGTTGGAGTGCTGTTGACCACTCTTTTGCCATGTTGACACCTGCTGGAAAATTTACGCTGTGGAAATCCGTGGTAAAATCTACATGCAGTGCATGGCTCCATAATCTAATTACATAATTTAAGGGCTCCTTGTCTGCTGAAGCACCTTTGAAATTTTGGGCATGCGCTGCTGATTCCTGCGGGTGTCGGCACACTGGGAAGCTCCATCACCTTTTACTATGATACAGTCAGTTTGGGTCAGGGAGCCATGGCTGACACATGGACTGGCCAATCGTGGTCATGTCCATAAGCCCTTACAGGTGTTGTCTCACTCCGCATTTATCATGTAGAGAAAGTTAAGACAAGCCACTTAAGAATGTATTGTGATTGTCCATATTGCCTTCTTTGCCGGCTTGATTTATTTTTCCATCACAATATATACTGCTCATTTCCATGGTTACGACCACCCTGCAATCCAACAGCAGTGGTCGTGATTGCACTCTATAGGAAAAGGCCCCTGCCTCTCTGGTGGCTGGGACCGTGGGAGCGCACATAGGCCAGCCCGTTTTCATATAGTGTGCATGCATGGCCTCCGCTACTGGATTTCAGGGTGGTCGTAACCATGTAAAGGAGTAGTGTATAATGTGATGGAAAAACTGAATCTAGCCATCAAAGGAAGCAATATGGCCAATCACAATACATTAGTAAGTGCCTTGTATTAACTTTTTCTACATGATATATGCATTTTGTTGCCACCGTGGGCCAGAAGCTAAATGGACAGGTGATAACTGACTAACCTCTTCAGGAGAGTTTTCTAGTCATGCTGTGAAACCTGTGCAGAGATCACTGCGCGGGGAGGTGAAGGAGATGATCTGTGACCATTACCTATTGTCAGTGATGGATCCTGTGTTATCTGCCTCCATATGTATAATAGAGGTGATTAGTGTCCATTGTGATTCCTCCTGTGGTGATAATGAGATGACTGCTGAGAAGTGATCTCTATCAAACAGGTACCAGTAGTTTGTCTGTCACCGGTCAGTATAAAAACAAGAATTCAGAATTATTTTTTTTAGGAGAAGTGTCACAAAAAATAAATGTTTAACATAGCAACATGTAAATGTATAAGGGAGAATTTGTATGGGATATTTGTGTG
The DNA here is from genome assembly GCF_905171765.1 of Bufo bufo. Classification (NCBI taxonomy): domain Eukaryota; kingdom Metazoa; phylum Chordata; class Amphibia; order Anura; family Bufonidae; genus Bufo; species Bufo bufo. The sequence continues at coordinate 275,137,845 of NC_053394.1, read as the reverse complement.
AATAAAACATATTCATTTTAAAACAGAGCGAATGCAGAAGCGCAGTCTTCAGTGAAGCACACCTTGAGAGAAGAGGACAATGTCAAAGGAAAGGAGGCAGAGGACCACGAGATTAAGGATGATCAGGTTGTGGAGTCAAGTCATGAAGATCAACAACCAGAAGAAAAAAAGAAGAAGCAACATGTAGGATTTAGGGATCGGAAGGTATGTGGGATTCAGTGACCTTTACGAGTTTCAGAAGAACTTCCTGTATTTTGCAAACTTGGTGACTTGTGCCAATGCTCCCTCACTTCCAGACCGGAAAATTCCAGCAGTTAAACAGATTTTTTAGTGAATTATGCTGATCCTAAACTCTTTTTCTTATTGGTTAGAACTGTTGAACTAGAAATGAATGGTTGAACTTACTTCAAAATTGCCATGAGACCTGGTTCCACATTGTAGATTTGCTGGTGCCGTTCTTTTCTTCCTGTCTTTCTTCCATTATTTTCTGTAGCAGGAAGTGCATATGTGGTGGACAACTTGTTCAACAAGTGATGCCAGTGTATTAGACCACGCTATGAACATTGACCTTATGTTTGCATGAGTAGTCTAAGAACCTCCTTGCAGCTCCCGGAGTATTAGCTCTACTGAATCAGTGCAGTGTACTGACGCTCTCTCCCCCTCTGTGCGCAGGGAGTCCCTTTCCTTAGGCACAGCAGGACAGGACCTGCTGCAGAATCCCTCATATAGGCCACAAATGCTGTCAACCACCTAATACAGTACCCATGTCATGCAAAAACTCCCAGTACAGACTTGGGGCTCCTTCCGTTGTTTTTGCAGACCCATTAAAGTGGATGGTTCCGCATACGGTCCGCCAAAAAAAAAAAAAAAAACAGAACGGAAGCAGAAAGAAAATACATTCATGTGCATGAGCCCTTTAAAAGAACCTTTCATCACAAAATCCAATGCCATCTGGAAGCACCATATCATAGAGCAGGAGGAGCTGAGCAGATTGAGATCTATTTTTGTGGGAAAATATTCTCCTGCTCTATAACATGGCATTCTTGTGTTAGGGAAAACCTTGATAAGGCAATTCACCGAATTTATTAATGGTCTTACACCAGTTTCCTGGTGTAGAAAAGTCGCAAATTATTGCATAAAGCCCATTTAACAGAACCATTTGCTACTTTGCCCCCTTTTGCGCTGTACTTGCCGCTTTTCCAAGCAGAAGGGGGCTTGGCCTGTGCAGCCTGATAGATTAAAACGGCTCTGTCACCAGGATCAACCCTATTAAAACAGACATACTGCCTGGTAGGCAGAGCACCCCCGCAGAGCACATGGCGTGTTACATAGCAGTGCTCAAACGATTGAGCCCCGCCTCCTGGTGCTCCAGTTGCTCATTTGCATATGCATTAAAATACTGATATCTCTGCAAATGTTTAGCATACAGAGAAAAGAAAGGTATTGTTTTAATCAGCATGATGAGCCCCACCAGACTGTGCCTGGATTAATAGGGTTGATCCTGGTGACAGAGCCACTTTAAGGGCTCTTTCACACTTGCGTTGTTCTGTTCCGGCATAGAGTTCCGTCGTTGGGGCTCTATGCCGGAAGAATCCTGATCAGGATTATCCCCATGCATTCTGAATGGAGAGAAATCCGTTCAGGATGCCTTCAGTTCCGGAACGGAACGTTTTTTGGCCGGAGAAAATACTGCAGCATGGTGCGCTTTTTGCTCCGGCCAAAAATCCTGAACACTTGCCGCAAGGCCGGATCCGGAATTAATGCCCATTGAAAGGCATTAATCCGGATCCGGCCTTAAGCTAAACGTCGTTTCGGCGCATTACCGGATCCGACGTTTAGCTTTTTCTGAATGGTTACCATGGCTGCCAGGACGCTTTGCCATGGTAAAGTGTAGCGGGGAGCGGGGGAGCAGTATACTTACCGTCTGTGCGGCTCCCGGGGCGCTTCAGAGTGACGTCAGGGCGCCCCACGCGCATGGATGACGTGATCGCATGGATCATGTCATCCATGCGCATGGGGCGCTCTGACGTCATTCTGGAGTGCCCCAGGAGCCGCACGGACTGTAAGTATACTGCTCCCCACTACTACTATGGCAGCCAGGACTTTAATAGCGTCCTGGGTGCCATAGTAACACTGAACGCATTTTGAAGACGGATCCGTCTTCAAATGCTTTCAGTTCACTTGCGTTGTTACGGATCCGGCGGGCACCTCCGGCAAATGGAGTGCACGACTGATCTGGACAACGCAAGTGTGAAAGAGGCCTAAGCTAACTTACACCAGAATACTGGCTTAAAGTGCATATGTCATGTTTTTAATGAAAATCGGAAATCGTATGGTGCATAACAATACCTTTCTAACACAACTAGAACCAGCCCTGTACCTCACATGGATCCACATTCACAGCAGGTGGTGCTATACAGATACATTTTATTGAATACTAAATTCTTAATTGCATGCAACTACGAAAGTATTCAGATTAGTTTGAAAACTGTAAAATATGTTTCAAGTGTAGCTCCTATAGATTTCAGCTTCTGGTGCATGGACCTCCCATGATGTGCCACAAATATGGTGCATTTTACATCAGCAGACATCAGGCTGAGACCGCCATATAAAACACCAGTTTCCATTTATAAACACAACCCCACACAAATGACAAATGATAAGTGTGCATCAGATTGTTATTTTAAGATAAATGTCTTTCCGTCATTTAATTGCTTAGTAGACTGATTTTGGGAGCAGTCCTACTTTCATTTTGATACATTGGCACAGTGAATATTGTCGTGTGCGAATAAAGTGTTAGGTTGACTGATGGTGTTACAAAATGAGCGCTTCAATACCCTTTAATAGCGATATTATTTTGCTTTGGTAGGCCAGCTTTAGACGGATAAGATGTATTGTCTAGTTCTTGAAAAAGTACAAATGGCCCTATTCTCTTCCTCGCTGCATTACATAAACATGATGTCTTCAGAATGGAGATTTAAAAGGCAATTTTCTTTGAAATTTTAAGTCTGGTAATGAAAACGGAAAGGAATATTCCAGATAAATCTAAGGGCGGTATTTGAGTCTCCGGAAAGTACCTTCTGCAGGACTTTTATATTTATTGGCTTCAAAGCCATTTTGCTTGTTCTATGTTTATTGCATTTATATTTTATGCATTGTATTTGCTACACAGTGTATGTTCCTTTTGTCTATTGATTACAATGCGAGAATGTAATATGCATAACAGAATAAAACACTAGCATGTGTCTTGCTGTGAGCGTTGTACTGCATCCATTAAAATTATAACAGAGAGCTCTAGAGAAAAAGTAAAAATAGACTGTGTAGTTAAAGATTTTTGTAAAATATGTCAACCGCTACCCCTAACCCCCTTGAAGCTGACATGGTTAGAGGGCACATACACCTTTAGCACAGTAACGCACCTTATATGTGTATGTAACCGTAGTTGCTGACCGCCACGGTCCCGGGCTCTGTGTTCAGTTTCAGAAGCCGGTGTTTCCCCATTCACTGCCGCAGTCCTGGGCTCTATCCTTTCAGGCATCGTCTTTCCTGGAATCCGCTCCACTGTTTCCTTCCAGCCCTGGGCGCAGCATGCTTTCCAGCCCGTTCCCTGTAGCACTTCCTTTAAGGGACAGCGCGTGTCACTTCCTGTGATTTAGGGGTTTAGCACATGTGACTGTGCTGACCAATCCTAGGCCTCTTGCACCTACAGTTGAAACCAGAAGTTTACATACACTATATAAAAAGACACCCATGCATGTTTTTCTCAATATCTGACATGAAATCAGAATAAACCTTTCCTGTTTTTGGTCAATTAGGATTACCATCATTATTATTATTTGCCAAATGCCAGAATAATGAGAGAGAGAATGTTTTAAAGCATTCCGGTATTTTGAATGCCGGATCTGGCACTAATACATTCCTATGGGGAAAAATGCCGGATCCGGCAGTCAGGCAAGTCTTCAGTTTTTTTTTTTGCCGGAGATAAAATCGTAGCATGCTGCGGTTTTATCTTTTGCCTGATCAGTCAAAACGACTGAACTGAAGACATCCTGATGCATCCTGAACAGATTACTCTCCATTCAGAATGCATGGGGATAACACTGATCAGTTCCTTTCCGGTATAGAGCCCCTAGGACGGAACTCTATGCCGTAAAAGAAAAACGCTAGTGTAAAAGTACCCTTAACTATGCATGATTAAAAATGATATATTCTATTTCTCACTAATTATGCTTTCATATTGCGCAACAAATCTTTTTAGGCATGTCATGTTTCAAACATTCAGGGCTTGTGAAACCACTGTAGATTGAAGTCTTAGACTGCAAGACGTTTTGCGCTGACTAGACTGAAGTGTGGAGTCTAAGGGATCCCCTGGTTTTCACCCTTAACCCTCGCAGGGAGGTATGTCTACAGCAACAGAGACAGGAAAATGGGCTACTTATGGCACATAGAACACAGCTGTGGGGTGTGCAACAGGATCAAGGTGACAGGACAGGAATGTGGTGCAAGACTGTGGTCATGGGACTGGAAGATAGTCCTGGAACAGACTAGGAACTGGAACTAGGGACACTGAGAATAGACTAGGAGCTAGAACCAGGAACATGGAGACTAGGAACATACAAGGAGATACTAGGAACAGGGATTGAAACCCGGTGATATCAGGAACAGCATTCAGAGGCATGCCAAGGTGGGAAACTGTGCGATACCAGGTGCAGCGTCTATGAGTAGGCCAAGGATGAAGCTGGAAAGTTCCAGGAACAATGACCCAGGATAGGCCATGAATCCAGCAAGTCTCAGGAAGCGCACCCAGAAATAGGCACCAGGAACAGAGTAAATATTACTCTGCTGCAGAAACCGGTTGTGTTTTGCAGATTTGGACAACAGAGACAGAATGACGCAGGAGCTGAGCTGTGCTGCACCTCTAATTAAATATGCCACCAGCATGCGTTGGTTGTCTGGCAATGAGGAAAGGATGATGGCACTGGAGCAGAGAGTCATACTGATGGTGCCGTTTGTAGTTATTTACAAAGGACTGAAATTTAGAAGCGCACACCTTTAAATCAGGGATGCCCAACTTGCGGCCCTCCAGCTGTTGCAAAAATACAACTCCCAGTATGCTCAGACAGTCTTCAGCTATTGGAATGTTGGGAGTGGTAGTTTTGCAACAGCTGGAGCTCTGCAGGCTGGGCAACCCAGCTCTAAATTGTGCACAGGTCCGGGCAGGAGAACTGAAATCTGTGGCAGCAAGGGGTATGCACTGACATGCTGTTTAAAACATTTTTTTTTTAGATTGATTCCAGTGCATGTGTGGTCCCATAAAAAAAAGAATTATACCGTGTATGGTAGAGGTACTTCCAAGCTTTTACCACTGCCTGTGGTTCTAGGGACGCGTTCAACTGTATGGCATACACTTGCATATTTTGGGGGTTTACATCCTGTCCAAACATTATAAGATTTCTATGGCGGGATGCTGCAATATTAAAAGAACAGCACAGTATAAACCAAGCCTTATTTATAGGCTTCATAAAAAGAGCTAGACATTGTCTTCCTACTTTTATTGGTATTTTCTTTTTTATTTTAGGTGATGGAATATGAGAATCGAATTCGAGCCTATTCAACTCCAGACAAAATCTTCCGGTACTTTGCAACTCTGAAAGTGATACATGAATCTGGAGAAGCAGAAGTCTTTATGACACCTCAAGATTTTGTGAGATCCATAACGCCGAATGAGAAACAGCCAGAACGTGAGTAGTAAAGTCAAACACTGATCTGTATTAAAACTGCTGCTTCTTTTGGGATTTGTACAAATCTGAATGTCACGTAATGGCAGGTAGAATGCTCTTTTGGGACAAACTGTTGAGTTACTTGGGTTAAAGCAGTGATGCCCAACCTACGGCCCGCGGGCCAAATCCACCCTGCGAAGCTGTGTCATGCGGCCCGTGCAGTGCCGCCGGCATCAGGCAGCGAACTATGAGTGAACGCGCATCTCTGCCTGCCATTCAGTGAATCATTAACTGAATGGCTCAGGCGGGATGAGTGCAGCCAGCAGTTACAGAGACAGAGGAGGGGAGGTCACGTGGGCAGGGCCTCATTAGGGGGATCAGCCTATGAGGTAGCTTGCTTACTCTGAGTCAGGGAGTGTGCGCTCACCTATCTCTCTCACTCCTGTGCTCGCCGCCGGCTGCAGCTCACCCTACTCCAGGTATGCTCCTCTCTAGTCCTCCTCAAAACCGCTGTGTGCCTTGATGTGCCCCCTTTCACAGGGGTAATGCCCAGATGTGCCCCCTTTCACAAGGGTAATGCCCAGATGTGCCCCCTTTCACAGGGGTAATGCCCAGATGTGCCCCCTCAAAGTGTTTGCATTTCTTTCTGGCAAAGCTACCTGGTTCTGGCCCGCAAAGTTTATACCATGTCTAGTGTGGTCCTCAGATGAGAAATGGTTGGGCACCACTGGGTTAAAGCATTTGTTTTGGGGATTTAAATAGTGATGATCTAGCCATTGGATTAGCCAATTGGCTGATGGCTAGAGCGGTGACACCACAGAACGATCACTACAAAGTGTATGGAACTATGTGAATTGAGGCGTGCTGTGTTTCCTTCTATCAGCTGATTGATGGGGTGCCTAAAGTGAGACCTCCACCAATCTGATATTGAAGACCTAAAGGGGGATTTAGATTGTCCAATATTCGGGCAGATTATCGTGAACGAACATTCCTGCGAACACTCGTTCCCGACAATCTGCCTGTATAAAGGTGCAGCCGATCATGCGATGACCGAATGAAATGCTCGTTCATTGGGTGAAACTATTGTTGTGCAGACTCCTTAATTATCGTTTCTGGTCAATAGATTGTGCTGTCTAAACAGCGATCTGTTGCCCCAAAACAATGCAGTTGTATGAGGACGAGTGATCACCTGTGGAGGTGTCGACTGTCGGCTTCCCGACTGACGAGAAGGAGTGCTTCCTTCCCGATTTAATCTGCTGATGCTTGGCAGGTGTAATTGCACCATAAGTCCCAGAAAGCCCTTTAAATGCTTATCCAGGATTTACAACAATTGTCTAGCAACAGGGAATGTGATCAAATAAAAAAAATCACTAGGGTGTACCTGTTAAATTCCCACCTCTCCAGCACCTCTGGTCGCTGCCAGTCCTTTTTTTTTTTTTACTTAAGTGATGACTGCTGCAGCCAAACACTGGCCTCAGCAAATCATTGGCTGCACCTGTCATGTGGATCCACTGTCCATACCTACTTAAATGATTCACCCTAGATAGCGGCCCCCAACTCGGCGGTGGTCCCTATTTTGACTAAGTACACAGGGCCTAACCAGGATGGAGGGGTAGAGAGACTAACCTGGGCAGAAAGCAACACCAGAAATAAACACAGAGTCCAGTGCCAAGACATGTCAGAACCACAAGTAAACGTCTTTAACAAAATCATAAGAAAAAAAATCAGTCGGGTCAGATAACCAGCAATCTAGAGAGTAGCAAAAAACACTAATTATGCAGGAACAATAATTGAAGATTATGCTAGCTTTAGTGTACTAATAATCTTAATTTTAATAAGGACAGGAGGCGAGTATTTTGCATTAACTCTCTTTACTAAACTCCACAGCAGTAAAGAAAAATGTAAAGAGTAACAAGTAAATCACTGCGCAGCATAGTATATAAGGGTCATGCTGCCTGTACACTTCCTCTTTCTAAAAGCGACATCAAAGTCCAGGTTGAGCTCGAACATCCAGAAATTCAACGAAAAACTGTAACAGCGGTTTCTGGCGAGCAGAACTTGAGGAGACTCCTGGTAAACGAGGTTGGAGGTAAGACCGAACGAAGCTCTCATCCCATCCTATGGAGTCGTGAGATTAACAAACCAGCGACCAGTGGAGGTCCTGAAGAGGGTTACACTGAAAGGAGAGTATAAAAATAGGTTAGGTAAAGAATCGTAACTATTCACGCCTATGGGCCTTAACGGAATAGTGTAAAGTTAAATCATTACAAATAGAGTGCAAATTATCTAGTGGCTAAATGTATGGTAGGTGTAAGTATGTAGTACAACTAAAAACTGTCCGTCTGGAAGGCAATATTTAGGGTGAGAAATTCCGAATATGTCCCAAAACAGAGAGATTACTAAAATCAAGCCCCATATCCGACACCTTGAGATCCACTCCCCCGACGAGTCAGGGTAGGGAACAGAAGGGAGGGAAAATACTTGCCTCCTGTCCTTATTAAAATTAAGATTATTAGTACACTAAAGCTAGCATAATCTTCAATTTTAAAACATGACAGGAGGCTTCCTATTTTGCAATTTTAACGCTGAAGAAGAGACATCCCCGCAGAAGGGGGAGTGCGAAAATAAAAGGTACGGAAAGTAGATTCCCTAGACCAGTCCGCCGTTCGGAGAATATCCGAAGGGACGCCCCTGCCAGTAAGCTGATAAAGCCGCCGCTCCGCGAAACGGAGTGGGCGCCGAAAGCGGGGTCTATACCTGCGAGGGAAAGGATCCAGCGGATCCAACGGGCCAGCGTGGTGACCGAGACTGGGGCGTAAGGGCGCACGTAGGAAACTAGGAGTTGACCCGACGTGGAGGAACGGAGTGAGTAGGTAACCGAAACATAACTGCGGAGGGTGGACACGACACAGAGCTGCGGGTCGTCTGGAAAAAAGGGATAAAAGGACCCGACGTCGAACCCGATTTAGTGCGAAGAGAGATATGAATGTGACTTCATCAGGGCCACCTCAAAGGCATCGACATCGAAGGCCCGAACGTCCGACACCCGCGGAAAGACACAAGACAAAGTAGAAAAGCGCACTTAGCGGATAGTTGGCGAAGGGAAAGGCGGTCATTCGGAGGCCAATCCCTGAAAAAACGGAGAACCAGTCCCATGTCCCATAGGTGATGGTATTTGGGGGCCGGGGGGCGGCGGAGCCGCATGCCGCGGAGTAGGCGACAGACCAGAGGGTCTTTGCCGACCGGGCGATCCCCGACGGGGGTATGGGCTGCCGAAATCGCGGAGCGAACGACGTTGACAGAACGATAAGAGCGGCCAGAAGAAAACAAGGAGGAAAGAAAATTGAGAATCATGGGAACAGGTGCCGTAAATGGATCGGAGTCCCGTTCCATGCACCAAGTAGACCAGGAGGCCCAAGCTGAAAGGTAGCAGCGTCTAGTTCCCGAGGCCCATGAGTCCCATAAGAGGTCCCTAGCAGTCTGCGATAGTCCGCTGACTCGCCAGGAACCCCGGAAAGAGACCAAGCCACCAGGGGTAGTCGATCTTCCTGGATGAGCGGGTGGAGACATCCTTTGGGATCTGTGAGCAGGTCCTGGAAGGAGGAGAGGATCCATGTAGGAGGAGGCCAGGAGGTCCGGGAACCATGGTTGACTCTGCCACAAGGGCGTTATGAGAACCAGTTTGATTTGTTGCGTCCGCATCTGGTGTAGTGTTCTTGCAATCATGGATAATGGGGGAAAGGCGTAGGCTCCTGTCGCCAGCCATTGTTGGAGAAATGCGTCTGTCGCCTTGCTCTCCGGGTCCGGGAGCCAGCTGAAGAACTCCGGGGTCTGGTGATTGTTGCGAGAGGCGAACAGATCCAGGTGAAAGGGACCCCTCCGGGCTGCCAGAGCCCTGAAGATTCTCGTGTTTAGCTTCCAGTCGCTGACGTCTCTCCAGTGGCGAGAGAACCAGTCGGCTGTGAGGTTGATTTCTCCCGGCAAGTATTCCGCTTGTAGCGTGATGTTGCGAGGGAGGCAGTAGTCGAAGATGTCCCTCGTGATATCCGACAGCAGGCGTGAGCGAGCGCCTCCTAGGCGGTTGATGTACTGGACTGCGGAGACGTTGTCCATGCGAAGGAGGATGCAACAATTGGAGCTCTCCCGGGCCAGGCTGCGGATCGCGAAGGATCCTGCTAGGAGTTTGAGGCAATTGATGTGCATGGAGAGCTCCTGCGTCGTCCATGCTCCTCCCGTGGAGATGGTTCCGTTGGTGGCACCCCATCCCCACAAGCTGGCGTCTGATTCTAAAACGAAATCTGGAGTGTCTCCGAATATGGCCTTGCCGTTCCAAGCTTGCATGCTGTCCAGCCACCATGACAGCACTTCACGAACCTCCGTCGTCACCGGGACGGGTTGATCGTAAGTAGGTCTGTGGCGAAGGTATTTCGCCTTGAGTCGTTGCATGGCCCTGTAGTGGAGAGGACCCGGAAATATGGCTTGAATGGAAGCTGAGAGGAGTCCCACAATCCTGGCCAGGTTGCGTAGAGGGATGGAATCGAGCCGGAGAACGCTGCGAATCTCCTTGCGAATGGTTGCTATCTTTGAGGTTGGTAGCCTATGAGTGCACGTCGTCGAGTCGATCTCGAAGCCGAGGAATTGTATCGTCTGGGTAGGGGTCAGCTCCGATTTCTGTTGGTTCACCACGAAGCCCAGAGATTCCAGTAGGGATACTGCCAGGTGAGTGTGTTGGCGTAGTCTGCGTTCGTCGGAGCAGAACAGGAGGAGGTCGTCCAAATAGATGATGCATCGAATGCCCCTGGACCTCAGGTGGGCCACCACCGGTTTTAGGAGTTTGGTGAAACACCATGGGGCTGAGCTGAGCCCGAAAGGGAGGCATGTGAATTGCCAAGGGCGTCCATGCCAGAGGAAACGTAGGAGTGTTCGACAGTCCGGGTGCACCGGGACTGACAGGTATGCATCTTTTAGATCGAGCCTGGCGAACCAGTCGTTGCTCCGAAGAAGGTCCCGCAGGAGGTGGATGCCCTCCATCTTGAAGTGGCGGTAGACCACGTACGCGTTGAGAGCGTAGATTGATAACTGGGCGGTATTCTCCCGACTTCTTCCGAACCAGGAAGATGTTGCTGAAGTAACCTCCCTGTTCGTGGACCGGTTGAATAGCCCCTTTGTCCCGAAGCTCGCGTAGCTCCGCGTTGAAGAGGTTGTGGTCGAAAGACGACATGTGGATGGGGCGAGGGGGCTAAACCTGAAAGGGGGTTCCCATTAGGTCTATGATATATCCCTGCACTGTTTGTAGAATCCATGCGTCTGAGCAAAGGGCGGCCCAATTGTGGAAAGAAAGGGAAATACGGCCCGCAGTGCGGGTACATGGTAACAACGGAGGAATATGGGTCCTTACCTGCAGTAAAGCGGGAACGTCCGCGGATTCCACGGCCTCTATCCGAGCCTCTGGAAAAGGGTCGTTGCTGATAGTCCCTTGTCGGATAAAATGGTGTTGGTTGAGTACGGGGGCCTGAAGGCCAAAATCGGCTGGCGGCACGGCCCCGTTGCCGGCCAGCCCTTCCAAAAAACCCTCTGGTAGGGTTGCTCCTGAAGACACTGCGCATTGAGGATTGCGCCTTATTAACCACCTCCGGACCGCCTAATGCAGGATCGCGTTCCGGAGGTGGCAGCGCTGCGCACAGTCACGCATATTACCGTCATCAACGCGTGACGCGAGATTTCCTGTGAACGCGCGCACACAGGCGCGCGCGCTCACAGGACGGAAGGTAAGAGAGTTGATCTCCAGCCTGCCAGCGGCGATCGTTCGCTGGAGGCTGGAGACTGTGTTTTTTTTAACCCCTAACAGGTATATTAGACGCTGTTTTGTTAACAGCGTCTAATATACCTGCTACCTGGTCCTCTGGTGGTCCCCTTTGTTTGGATCGACCACCAGAGGACACAGGTAGCTCAGTAAAGTAGCACCAAGCCACCACTACACTACACTACACCCCCCCCCTTCACTTATTAACCCCTTATTAGCCCCTGATCAACCCCTAATCACCCCTGATCACCCCATATAGACTCCCTGATCACCCCCTGTCATTGATTACCCCCCTGTCATTGATCCAACCCCCCTGTAAAAGCTCCATTCAGACGTCCGCATGAATTTTTACGGATCCACTGATAGATGGATCGGATCCGCAAAACGCATCCGGACGTCTGAATGAAGCCTTACAGGGGCATGATCAATGACTGTGGTGATCACACCCATATAGACTCCCTGATCACCCCCCTGTCATTGATTACCCCCCTGTCATTGGATTACCCCCCTGTAAAGCTCCATATCAGATGTCCGCATGATTTTTACGGGATGCACTGATACATGGATCGGATCCGCAAAACGCATCCGGTCGTTCTGAATGAAGCCTTACAGGGGCATGATCAATGACTGTGGTGATCACCCCCCTGTCATTGATTACCCCCCTGTAAAGCTCCATTCAGATGTCCGCATGATTTTTACCGGATGCACTGATAGAAGGATCGGATCCGCAAACGCATCCGGACGTCTGAATGAAGCCTTACAGGGGCATGATCAATGACTGTGGTGATCACCCCATATAGACTCCCTGATCACCCCCCTGTCATTGATTACCCCCCTGTCATTGATTACCCCCCTGTAAAGCTCCATTCAGATGTCCGCATGATTTTTACGGATGCACTGATAGATGGATCGGATCCGCAAAACGCATCCGGACGTCTGAATGAAGCCTTACAGGGGCATGATCAATGACTGTGGTGATCACCCCATATAGACTCCCTGATCACCCCCCTGTAAAGCTCCATTCAGATGTCCGCATGATTTTTACGGATGCACTGATACATGGATCGGATCCGCAAAACGCATCCGGTCGTCTGAATGAAGCCTTACAGGGGCATGATCAATGACTGTGGTGATCACCCCCCTGTCATTGATTACCCCCCTGTAAAGCTCCATTCAGATGTCCGCATGATTTTTACGGATGCACTGATAGATGGATCCGATCCGCAAAACGCATCCGGACGTCTGAATGAAGCCTTACTGGGGCATGATCAATGACTGTGGTGATCACCCCATATAGACCCCTGATCACCCCCCCCTGTCATTGATCACCCCCCTGTCATTGATTACCCCCCCTGTAAAGCTCCATTCAGATGTCCGCTTGATTTTTACGGATGCACTGATAGATGGATCGGATCCGCAAAACGCATCCGGACGTCTGAATGAAGCCTTACAGGGGCATGATCAATGACTGTGGTGATCACCCCATATAGACTCCCTGATCACCCCCCTGTCATTGATCACCCCCCCTGTCATTGATTACCCCCCTGTAAGCTCCATTCAGATTTCCGCATGATTTTTTACGGATGCACTGATAGATGGATCGGATCCGCAAAACCGCATCGGACGTCTGAATGAAGCCTTACACGGGCGTGATCAATGACTGTGGTTATCACCCCATATAGACTCCCTGATCACCCCCCTGTCATTGATCACGCCCGTGTAAGGCTTCATTCAGATATTTTTTTGGCCCAAGTTAGCAGAATTTTTTTTTTTTTTTTCTTACAAAGTCTCATATTCCACTAACTTGTGTCAAAAAATAAAATCTCACATGAACTCACCATACCCCTCACGGAATCCAAATGCGATAAAATTTTTTAGACATTTATATTCCAGACTTTTTCCTCACGCTTTAGGGCCCCTAGAATGCCAGGGCAGTATAAATACCCCACATGTGACCCCATTTCGGAAAGAAGACACCCCCCAGGTATTCCGTGAGGGGCATATTGAGTCCATGAAAGATTGAAAATTTTTGTCACCAAGTTAGCGGAACGGGAGACTTTGTGAGAAAAAAAATTAAAAATATCAATTTCCGCTAACTTGTGCCAAAAAAAAAAATTTCTATTGAACTCGCAATGCCCCTCATTGAATACCTTGGGGTGTCTTCTTTCAAAATGGGGTCACATGTGGGTAATTTATACTGCCACTGGCATTCTAGGGGCCCCAAAGCGTGAGAAGAAGTCTGGTATCCAAATGTCTAAAAATGCCCTCTAAAAGGAATTTGGGCACCTTTGCGCATCTAGGCTGCAAAAAGTGTCACACATCTGGTATCGCCGTACTCAGGAGAAGTTGGGGAATGTGTTTTGGGGTGTCATTTTACATATACCCATGCTGGGTGAGAGAAATATCTTGGTCAAATGCCAACTTTGTATAAAAAAATGGGGAAAAGTTGTCTTTTGCCAAGATATTTCTCTCACCCAGCAATGGGTATATGTAAAATGACACCCCAAAACACATTCCCCAACTTCTCCTGAATACGGCGATACCACATGTGTGACACTTTTTTGCAGCCTAGGTTGGCAAAGGGGCCCATATTCCAAAGAGCACCTTTAGGATTTCACAGGTCATTTACCTACTTACCCACCATTAGGGCCCCTGGAAAATGCCAGGGCAGTATAACTACCCCACAAGTGACCCCATTTTGGAAAGAAGACACCCCAAGGTATTCCGTGAGGGGCATGGCGAGTTCCTAGAATTTTTTATTTTTTGTCACAAGTTAGTGGAAAATGCTTATTTTTTTTTTTTTTTTTTTTTTCATACAAAGTCTCAATTCCACTAACTTGTGCCAATCAAATAAAAAACTTCCATGAACTCACTTTGCCCATCAGCGAATACCTTGGGGTCTCCCCCTTCTTTTCCAAAATGGGGCTCACTTGTGGGGTAGTTATACTGCCCTGGGCATTCTAGGGGCCCAAATGTGTGGTAAGGAGTTTGAAATCAAATTCTGTAAAAAATGACCTGGTGAACTACAGAAAGGGTGCCTCTTTTGAATATGGGACCCTTTGCCCACCTCGGCTGACAAAAAAGTGTCACACATCTGGTATCTCCGTAATAGGGAGAAGTTGCGGGAATGTGTTTTGGGGTGTCATTTTACATATACCCATGCTGGGTAAGAGACAATATCTTGGCAAAGACAACTTTTCCCATTTTTTTTATACAAAGGTTCGCATTTGACCAAGATATTTATCTCACCCAGCATGGGTATATGTAAAAAGACACCCCAAAACACATTCCTCAACTTCTCCTGAATACAGAGATACCAGATGTGTGACACTTTTTTGCAGCCTAGGTGGGCAAAGGGGCCCACATTCCAAAGAGCACCTTTCGGATTTCACAGGTCATCTACCTACTTACCACACATTTGGGCCCCTAGAATGCCAGGGCAGTATAACTACCCCACAAGTGACCCCATTTTGGAAAGAAGAGACCCCAAGGTATTCGCTGATGGGCATAGTGAGTTCATGGAAGTTTTTATTTTTTGTCACAAGTTTGTGGAATATGAGACTTTGTATGAAAAAAAAAAAAAAAAAAAAAAAATCATCATTTTCCACTAACTTGTGACAAAAAATAAAAAATTCTAGGAACTCGCCATGCCCCTCACGGAATACCTTGGGGTGTCTTCTTTCCAAAATGGGGTCACTTGTGGGGTAGTTATACTGCCCTGGTATTCTAGGGGCCCAAATGTGTGGTAAGGAGTTTGAAATCAAATTCAGGAAAAAATGAGGAGTGAAATCCGAAAGGTGCTCTTTGGAATATGGGCCCCTTTGCCCACCTAGGCTGCAAAAAAGTGTCACACATCTGGTATCCCCGTACTCAGGAGAAGTTGAGGAATGTGTTTTGGGGTGTCTTTTTACATATACCCATGCTGGGTGAGATAAATATCTTGGTCAAATGACAACTTTGTATAAAAAAATGGGAAAAGTTGTCTTTTGCCAAGATATTTCTCTCACCCAGCATGGGTATATATAAAATGACACCCCAAAACACATTCCCCACCTTCTCCTGAGTACGGAGATACCAGATGTGTGACACTTTTTTGCAGCCTAGGTGGGCAAAGGGGCCCACATTCCAAAGAGCACCTTTCGGATTTCACAGGTCATTTTTTACAGAATTTGATTTCAAACTCCTTACCACACATTTGGGCCCCTAGAATGCCAGGGCAGTATAACTACCCCACAAGTGACCCCATTTTGGAAAGAAGAGACCCCAAGGTATTCGCTGATGGGCATAGTGAGTTAAAAGAAGTTTTTATTTTTTGTCACAAGTTAGTGAAATATGAGACTTTGTAAGGAAAAAAAAAAAAAAAAAAAAAATCATCATTTTCCGCTAACTTGTGACAAAAAATAAAAAGTTCTATGAACTCACTATGCCCATCAGCGAATACCTTAGGGTGTGTACTTTCAGAAATGGGGTCATTTGTGGGGTGTTTGTACTGTCTGGGCATTGTAGAACCTCAGGAAACATGACAGGTGCTCAGAAAGTCAGAGCTGCTTCAAAAAGCGGAAATTCACATTTTTGTACCATAGTTTGTAAACGCTATAACTTTTACCCAAACCATTTTTTTTTTACCCAAACATTTTTTTTTTATCAAAGACATGTAGAACTATAAATTTAGAGCAAAATTTCTATATGGATGTCGTTTTTTTTGCAAAATTTTACAACTGAAAGTGAAAAATGTCATTTTTTTGCAAAAAAATCGTTAAATTTCGATTAATAACAAAAAAAGTAAAAATGTCAGCAGCAATGAAATACCACCAAATGAAAGCTCTATTAGTGAGAAGAAAAGGAGGTAAAATTCATTTGGGTGGTAAGTTGCATGACCGAGCAATAAACGGTGAAAGTAGTGTAGGTCAGAAGTGTAAAAAGTGGCCTGGTCTTTCAGGGTGTTTAAGCACTGGGGGCTGAGGTGGTTAAGGGAGGTGAACACGTTGACATGTTTGTTTTAGTTCCTTGAGGAATGGTTCACCGAAAAGTTTCCCTTGTGCCTGGGGCCCAATCTCCTTTGTGCCAAGGTCTGCCAATTTACCGTTAATACGGAATAACGCTGCTTTTCATCTCTCCGAAGAGAGCGTAACATTGGCGTTTCCGATGAAACAAAAACAACGTTGTGCCCACTCCCTGAAGTCCTCGGTGGAGAAGGAATCGGCTTTGGCGTAGGCATCATCCGCCAGATACATAATGCGAGCCAGGGGGCCTACGGAATCCAGCAGGTTATCTTGGGCGCCCTATAGGCCTTTCTCTACCCTCCGTCGAGGGTCTCTGCCACTGCGCATCATAAAGGTCGTCATAACCTTGTCAAATTCTGGGGTCTGAGCGACCTTATCCGGCAGGGAAGGGCGTGGGCATTCAGACCTGAGTCGGTTGCGGACCTCTTTCTCCAGAGGTTTGCGGAGCCACAGGTGCATGAACCTGGAAAGGTGTTCTGGAGGCGACCAGTCACCCGATCTGGGGTGTCGTATGTTGCGAGGATCGAACATCGCCTGACCTGAGGGGTCCATAATGGTGTCTGAGTCAAGAGGAGGTTCTGCGTCAGCAGTGTCTTCTATACCTCTTGCCTGGGCCGCACCCAGGAGGGTCTCCTGCATGAAAGCGGAAACAGACTTCTCGTCCGAGCCCCATGCGTCGTAATCCGACTCTGAAGCGTCAGCTTGCCACTCATCTAGCATTGACATGGAGTGGGTAGGGCCCTGCTCTTCTTCTGAAGAGTACTCCTGACGCGGGGCCGGGGTGTGAAGTTTGGCAGATTTACGCTTGGCAGGTGCCTTAGCCTTGGGTGGTTTGGGTGTATAGTCCTCTCCTTTTGTCATGGCGTTTTGTAGGGCGGGATTCATCCCCTGTCTGATAGTCGGACCGGTCGGAGTCCGACTCGTGATGTGGACGTCTGCGGGTTTTAGGTACGTCAGGAGCCGAATCTCGGGCCTTGGAGAGTGCCTTCTCCACAGAGGCAGCGACAGCTGCGTTAATCATGGCCTGGAAGTCTACAGGGACATTCTGGGAATCCTCCATGATAAGGGTAGGCTGGTATGTCACTGAAAGGCACAGTAATAAACGGGCACCCAGGTCTTGAGAACAGGCATAGGGTCAGTTTTAATAGTATGGGAACAAAGCCCAGTATAAACCCCAGCAGGGTAAAGTAGTGACCTTATAAACTGAGGCTCACCCAGTTAGAGAGAACTGCAACAGCTAGTCTCCCAATAAGCAGCGTATTAATAGTGGGGGCTCACCCCGGTTGCACAGGGTTGGAACCCTTAAATGCAGGTCACAATAATAAACAGGCAGCAGCACTGACCTGACTGACCCAGCCACATGAGGCACAGAGAGAACTGAATAGTAGTCTGAGATAGGCACAGGGTTGCCAGACACCAAGGGGTGAAAACCAGCAATGTGGGGGTAACAGCAAATTAGTACAGCCACACTGAATCCCCAATGAGATGTTATGAGGTAAAATTAAGATGGCCGCGAAATCTCGCGATGTCCGCAATCCAAAATGGCGGCCGCGAGTGTAGGCCGCAAGCCGGGGACTAAATTTTGAGGCCGGCCGCGATTTGAAAGCGGGCCGGCGCGAAAAGGATGAAGCCAGGAGGCACTCCAGGCTAGGGGGGGACCTGAGGAATCCGAGGTAAATGATAATAATAAGATATAAATGTACAATAAGTAATATAGCTCCAGGGGAGCAAAAAGTCTGACCTGTCTGCGATGGAGCAGTAAAGAAAGAGGAAGTGTACAGGCAGCATGATCCTTATATACTATGCTGCGCAGTGATTTACTTGTTACTCTTTACATTTTTCTTTACTGCTGTGGAGTTTAGTAAAGAGAGTTAATGCAAAATAGGAAGCCTCCTGTCATGTTTTAAAATTACCGATAACTATGTACAGCAGTTGCCGGTTTAAATCTACCTTTGGAAGGAAACATGTGACAGCGGAGCCATGCTTTATTGGCCCGATGTCTGTTCCCTGATAGGCCAAGCATCTCCCGTGTCAGTGGGCCTACTGCCACGGAAACATATCGATGCTGGCAGTGCCCCCAAGGGGTGGCAGTGCCTGCCATAGGAGCAATGCCAGGTGAGTCCATGACAGTGAATATTGGTTATTTTTATTTTATCAAATTCCCTGCTGTTAAAGCCTATGTACACCTTTGGGGACAATTTTATTTTATTGTATTTTACTTATTTTGAGCTAAAAATCTTTTTTTCATTTGGTCTTTATTAAAAATGTGGAATCCTTTTTTGTGTACAGAGCTGTCATACTCCACTAGCTGCCTGTGGATCTTTTTGTCTTTTCTGTCATCTGGTGAGCAGACGGACTCCTTATCTCTGCTCTTTGACATTATAAATGCTTAATACTCATCTTACTGATATGATTGTGGCTACCTTTTTAGTAGTTTAGAGATGAGTGTTATTAGATGACTGGCACAGAGGGAAAGTGAAAGTACCAATCACACAGTTAACCCTCTGTGACAGAACGGCTCAATATTTTTAATATAGGCCAATTGAAAAAATGATTTGTAGCCAAAAGTTATGCAATCAGAAGTAAAAATTGCCTCCAAAGGTGTACATAGCCTACTTTTTTTTTTTTTTGCCAACAGCCCATTTAACACATAATGACCTTGAATCTAATACCAAGTGAATGTCAACTAGCGGAGAGCCCAACAGTTGTAAATGTAGACAGATATGTTCTGTAGATGCATAGCCGCCTGGTAACTGAAGAAATTGTATTGGACCTAGGCTTTCAGCAACAAATGACACTGCTGGTCCATTTGCTGGATCACGGCCAGAGTGGTGAGCATACACAGGCTGATAAATTGCTGGTCAGTTAGCTGTTCTGTGGTGCTGAAAGCTTAGATAATTGTCATATTTCCCACTGTCTGTCTTTCTCTTACGGGTTTCACCTGTCATGTTGTGCCTGATGATGGAAGCAGCTGCTGTGTCCAGTTTTTTTCCTTGAGGACATAAAACAAAACTACAGAATTGTCTCAGAGTTAAAGACAAAACGTGCTGATGTCAAAGCAACTTATAGCTTATTTTTTTTACAAAAACCAAACACAGGGTTGCTGTCACAAATGGAAGATCGATTGCCGAAAGAAAAATGCTGCAATTTAAGCCAAATCTGGTGCCAAATAATAGATTTGGCGTAACTCAATAGGTAAACCAGACATGCTTTACTTCCTTACTTGATGACTGTTAGGCCCCTTTCACACGAGCGAGTTCTCCACACGGGTGCAATGCGTGAAATGTACACATAGCACCCGTAATGAATCTAGACCCATTTACTTCAATGAGCATTTTGTTCTGCATTGTGTGAGAATCACAGCATGTTCAAAAAGTTCAAAAGTTTTTCACGCAGCTCTGGCCCCATAGAAGTGATCGGGGCTTCAGTGAAAAACGTATTGCATCCGGTTGCAGTCTGGGTGCAATGCGTTTTTCACTGGTGGTTGCTAAGAGGAGATGTTTGTGAACCTTCAAATAATTTTTCACGCGTGTGAAAAAACACATCAAAACGCATTGCAGGTGCGCAGAAAAAAACTGAACTAAACACAATCGCAGACAAAACTGACTGAAATTGCTTGCAAAATGGTGTGAGTTTCACTGAACGCATCCTGAGCCAATGCGTATCGTTCATGTGAAAGAGGCCTTAGGGTAGATTCAGTCAGCCAGGATTTGCAGTAGGCAAAAACCACCTTGGATTTTAATGGTAATCTGCAGCTGAAACGCAGATTATTACAGTGCTATGATATTCAGACCTGCAGAAGGATTAGGTAACCAGCAGCTTTTCAGCAAGGAATATGCACCAACATCAGCATGCTGTGGATTTTGCAATTTGCTTAGTGTTCATTATGTCACTTAGATCTTTTCTGCAGCATGTTAATAAGGCATAAAATACCCCATAAACCTGTACTGCCAGTGTCCATGCCTGCGCCCTGCTATGATCCATGGGGTTACGATATTTAGCATTAGCAAAATAGCACCAGTCTTCTATGGAATTGGCACTTCCCATGCTAGTAGTTTTGTCATGCTCCTTTCCTGCATCTTTTTTTCAAATATATCATGCACCAAGATTAGAAGTGGTGCATAAGTGATATGATATAATGAAAGTGCTGCAGATTTCCCAGAATTGTAGGAGACATATCTGCAGTATATTACAATACTAAATCTCTTCTTCACAGAGGAAAAATCTGCAGTCTATGGATTTCACCCTTTACAATATACAGAGTGTGATATCTGTGGCAGATCTGCAATAAAACTGCGTGTGACACATAATACAGAATAATCGTTTGCAGAAAATCTGTGCTCAAGTTTTTCATAGACTTTATTCTAAAGATTTTTCTTTGCAAGAGCCACTAATTTACAGCCAGAACAGGGATGAATCCTATTGGGACAAAGCATGAAATCGTAACGTAAAGTGAATTTGAAAGATTTGAGAATGAATAAGCTTAGGCAGGCTACATGAATAAATTTATTTACGAAGTGATTAAATATACGATAACATAAAGAAATCGCATACAGAATAATAAGTAAATAAACATCACTAGCATAAATGGGGTGGAGACTCCGTCGATCATGCTATAACCCATGGCTGTCTACCCCGTTATAACACATGACCGACACCCCAGGGTGTACAAGAGAGAGAGGGCAATCATACTGACATCCTACCTAGAATGGAGAGCCTGGTGGAGTCTCTTTTGAGAAAATGTGGGTGACAGAGTATAAACCTGTGAGCCCCTCCTCCAGTGTGCATCAGTGTCTTATCAGCACAATGGTGGATGGGTACTATCTCTAACCCACTTCATTACAAGGAAAACCTATAAAGTATTACACAGAGTATTAAACAGAATTAAAGGGGAGAACCAATCAGTCACTTAAAAATACCCTTACAATACAAGGAAATATCTTAGGCTCCGTAGATCTAATTCTGAGCAGTTTCACTAAAAATATATTTAAACCAGGACTCATTCCTAATCATCAGTAGCCAATATTTATAATGTCATGTAAACTGTTCATTTGGTGCATAAAAACATTGGCAATCGTCCTAAAAGCAAGATGTTTTGATAAGTTGGACAGAAAATTCATCAGTATTTGGGTAATTATAATTTTTTTTAGCTAAGAAATAAAAACTGTGATTTGTGCATATTCCTAAACAGCAAATGTTTTTTGCTTCATGTATTCGCCGTCACAGTGTGGTTTTTAACCACTTAAGGACTCTGCCCTATTTCACCTTAAGGACTTGGCCATTTTTTGCAAATCTGACCAGTGTCACTTTAAGTGCTGATAACTTTAAAACGCTTTTACTTATACAGGCCCTTCTGAGATTGTTTTTTCGTCACATATTGTACTTCATGACACTGGTAAAATGAAGTAAAAACAATTCATTTTTATTTATAAAAAAATACCAAATTTACCAATAATTAGTAAAAAATTGCAAGTTTCCAAGTTTCAATTTCTCTACTTCTATAATACATAGTAATACCTCCAAAAATAGTTATTACTTTACATTCCCCATATGTCTACTTCATGTTTGGATCATTTTGGGAATGATATTTTATTTTTTGGGGATGTTACAAGGCTTAGAAGTTTAGAAGCAAATCTTGAAATTTTTAGGGACCAGTTCAGGTCTGAAGTCACTTTGCGAGGCTTACATAATAGAAACCACCCAAAAATGACCCTATTCTATAAACTACACCCCTCAAGGTATTCAAAACTGATTTTACTAACTTTGTTAACCCTTTTGGTGTTCCACAAGAATTAATGGAAAATAGAGATACAATTTCCAAATTTCACTTTTTTGGCAGATTTTCCATTTTAATAATTTTTTTCCAGTTACAAAGCAAGGGTTAACAGCCAAACCAATATTTATGGCCCTGATTCTGTAGTTTACAGAAACACCCCATATGTGGTCGTAAACCGCTGTACGGGCACACGGCAGGGCGCAGAAGGAAAGGAATGCCATACGGTTTTTGGAAGGCAGGTTTTGCTCGACTGTATTTTTTAGGTTTATTTGGTTTATTTAGCACAGTTTTTATTTAAAATTTTTTACGGTGTTCATCTGAGGGGTTAGGTCATGTGATATTTTTATAGAGCCGGTCGATTCGGATGCGGCGATACCAAATATGTATACTTTTTTTTTTGTTAGTTTTACACAATAACAGCTTTTTTCAAACAAAAAATTATGTTTTAGTGTCTCCATATTCTGAGCCATGTTTTTTTTTTTTTTTTTTTGGGGGATGGTCTCAGGTAGGGGCTCATTTTTTGTAGAATGAGGTGACTGTTAGATTGGTACTATTTTGGTGGGCAAACGCATTTTTGATCGCTTGCTGTTGTACTTTTTGTGATGTAAGGTGACAAAAAAATTGTTTATTTAGCACTGTTTTTATTTTTTACGGTGTTTATCTGAGGGGGTTAGGTCATGTGATATGTTTATAGAGCCAGTCGATACGGACGCGGCGATACTGAATATGTATACTTTTTTTCCCCCCTATTTTTTACCAATTTTTTTCACTTTATTTTTTGTCCTACTTTGGGACTTGAACTTTTGGAGTATATTCCTTTACAATGCATTCCAATACTTCTGTATTGGAATGCATTGGCTGTATGAGTAATACTGTGTGTATTACTCATACAGCTTCCGGGGCCTGTGAGATCCAGGGGGCTGGATCTCACAGGCTCTTCACCGGAAGGCAGCGCAGATGCCTCAGGAAGGCATCCCGCTGCCTTCCATGCCATCGGGTCCCCCCCCACAGCCCCATGGGGACCCGATGGCACCACCGCCGCACCAGGTAAAAGCCGCAAACCGCAGGTCAGAATTGACCTGCGGTTTGCGGCAAACGCGCATTTAGCCGTGGTGCCTGCTCAATGATTTGAGCAGGCAACGTGTTCCGATCACCGCCCGCCGGGCGGCGGTGATCGGAACAACACATGACGTACCGGTACGTCATGGGTCCTTAAGGACTCGGAAAACATGCCGTACCAGTACGTTATGCGTTCCTAAGGGGTTAAAGAGGACCTGTCCCATCTCCTGACATGTCTTTTTAGCAACTACTTGCATTCCCCATGTAATAACAATTCTGGATCATCTATTCTTATGGCTCTGTGTTGTGCCATTCCTGTATTCTTTCTACTAGAAGGTATGAATTAATTGCTAGCAGTCTGCAGTAAGGGTACAGAGGTGTGGTAACCAGTTTTAATTCCACATTTATCGAATGTCACATTTTGTTTGATATATTTGTCTTATTCTTAAATTCAAGAGAAGCTACTCCAGTTTTACTTCTCCACCCTCCTACTGGTGTGAGATTGTTACATTTTTGCGACATTTTAAAAAAGTCTCAATGATAAATCTGGAGTCAAGCTCATTAACGTAGCTGACCACAAAACTGGGTGGAAAATGCACATGCAAAAGCACTATCTTGTAACTTTTTGAAGCCAGAATTCTGGAGTGAGGGCATGATGAATCAGGGCCAATGAATCTATTAAAACAGTAGCCATAACTTTTTAGTTATCCCTGTAGCAATAAGTAAAAAATGAATGTGAACGCCTTAAAGGGGCTTTCTAGCAACATGAAGTTATTCCTTGTCTAACAGAGGCTTCCAGGCCTGATTTAGTTGTATTCCTATTAGGCCTTCCCAGAGTTATTGTCTAATACAGGGATGGCCAACCTGCGGCTCTCCAGCTGTTGCAAAACTACAACTCCCAGCATGCCCAGGCTGCCTACAGCTATCGGCCTACAGCAGGGCTGGTGGGAATTGTAGTTTTACAACAGCTGGAGGGCCACAGGTTGGCCATCCCTGGTCTAATAGATTACATGTCAGCAGGGGCATTGCTAAGGGCTCATGGCACCTGGTGGTTCATGGCAATGAATGGGATAATGTTTATATGCCCTGTTGCCTATGCAGTAGGGGTGTTAATTCCAGGATCCCTAGTTAATGAAGGGATTAAAGTCAGTATACCTAGAGCAATAAAGGAATAAAGCATTGTTTTTCTGCCTCTGTGGTTTGGGAGTCTTCCAGCACCAGCTGGGATATGGACGAATAGCTAACATGGACTATAGCACCATAGTTCTTATGGTGGGACTAGGGTTGCATCAATACTTTTACACTCTGATCGATCAGATACCGGGACTTGCTATTTTCCGATACTAGGCTGCTCTACTGTGCAGCTTAATATCAGTTAGAGAACATGGCACACGCCACCCTCAACAGTGCAGAAGAAGGCAGTCCTTCCCTCCCCACTGTGACTTGGCTGCCTCTGGCCACCAATGAAGTTGGCACTAAGGAAGAGAGGAGGGCCTGCGGCCACTGCGCCACCAATAAATATAATTAACCCCTTAATACAAATGTAGGTGGCGTCAATGACGGGGCATGGTAATCCCGCACCTGATGGGTTAATTGACACGGTTTGGCGGGATCCCTGTCATTGAGGCTAGGTTCCAGCTGTGTGATACAGCCGGCAGCAGCCGCCTACATTTTCCCCTCCCCTCTTCCTCCTCATTGGTGGCAGTGGCAGCTTCTGATTGGAGCCCCAGCAGTGTAATCCTTGGGCTTCGATCGGTTACCATGGCAGCCAGGACGCTACTGAAGCGTCCATGACTGCTGTGGTAAGCTCCCTGCTGCTGTGTGCACAAAGCCCCGGGCAACAGGGACAGTGTAACATCCTATTCACCCTATTAGATCTCGATTAGGGTGAACAGGACAACGATTCTAGGCCCCCTAAGGGGGCTAATAGTTATTAAATAAAAAGTTTAAAAAAAATAATAAATTAAAAGTTTAAATCACCCCCTTTCCGAATTTTACGTATAAAATATATGAACAATGAAAAATAAACATATTACTTATCTCAATGTCTGAAAAAGTCAAAAATATTAAAATATTTTTAAAAATATCCTATGCAGTGAATGCCGTAGCAGAAAAAAAAAATAAACACGCCATTCGCCATTTTTTTGTCACCTTGTCCCCACCAAAAAATAGGATAGGACTGTTCTATTATAGGCCGGACGTTCCATAAAATGCAGAATGCACGCAGATTTTTTGGTTTTAAAATTTTTACGAAAGGTATTGAGTATCACTTTTTTTATGGTATCGAAATCGAATCAAAATTTTGGCATCATGACAACCCTAGGTGGGACCCAACTTTAGGGTTGGAAAGAAGACTGGCTGCGGAAACTTTGGGAAACTATAATTAGGCAAATGAATGTGTGGCAATTAACCTAGAGCCAATTAAATCTTGTGCTCATCAGCTTCATCTGGAATATCTGTTTTACAAGCAAGTAGCTGATGGGCTTCCCCAGGTTTCCTACTGTAACCCATGTAGAAAGTTCAAGCCATTGTACTGGAACGTTTAGTTCCAAGCTTAAGACTTAATTGACCTATATGACAGCCTTGTGCATTTTAAGAACATAATTTTTCAGAGATGTTAAGAATTTCTTAATTGGTCGCCCAGGGAATAAGAAAGAATGATAAAGTCACATAGAAATCTACCCCTACCTTATGATTATATTAAACTCTTTTTTTTATTTTGGTCCTTTTTTAGCACTCTGTAATTTTTGTGAAATAATAAGAAAGAAGGTCATCCACTTTATTGACTTTGGACTGGCCAGTGATTATATAGACCCGGGAGACAAAAAGCACATATCTTATCGGGAGCACAACAGTCTAACTGGAACAGGCAGATATAACATGTCTATATTAACAACCAGGAATTAAGACATAAGTTTATGTACTTCTTATGAGGGAGACGTCCATGGCAAGACCTAAAGACAGATACACTGAAGAAGCACTACCAAAAGATTTGGCACAGAAAACGTAACACTCCTGTAGATGTCCTCTGTGACAATTTCCCAGAGGAGATGGCAACATAAAATTATGTAAAAAAGTTGGATTTTTTGAAAAGCCAGATATGATTAATTACAGACACTGTTTTCTGAACTGTTTGATCGGAAAATATACCCCTTTGACTATGTATATGACTGGGGTGGCAGGCCTATTCTTATTCCTGTTGGATCCATTCATTTAGATTTCGAGACCTCAGTGATAACTAGGGACAGCTGTACCCATTGAGAGCGGCTGTCATAGACCCATCCCCTAAAAAAGTTATCAAATGGGCGGCTGAATTCTGACAACCAAACAGATAGGTCCCTCTAATGCACTGATCACAACAGAGGCTGAGGTGGAGGTTGTGGAATAAGATAAGTGCATTTTTATTTTTTTTAAAGAAAAAGGAAGATCCACTTTCAGAGATACCATACCAAGTGAATAATCCACTGGATCAGATTGGTGTCTACAGTGTCACTGTGTCAATGATTCTAGTGTATTGGGGTGAGGAAGTAGGTTTTACATGGTGGAAGAATTGGACACCAGAAATGGAATTCATTGGCCCATAATTGAAGGCTGACCCAGAATTGGTTCCCAATAATGCTGATCTCTCAGCACTAAGAAGCCCCGAGGAAAAGGGCCAGAGACTGTTTAGGAACACCCTTCCAATCCATTTTGTATAGGTTACTGCACTCCCTCATTTCTTGAATGAAAGTCCTTAACACCACTAACTCATTTTCTCCCTCAGTAGTCATGGTTGAGGTTGGCATCTCGCAGCACCCTAGATGTTCCTCATCCCAGTACCCAGAGCTGGAGGGAATAGAAAAAAAAATTCGAAAAAAATTTGTCCCAACCCATGGTCCTTTGATTTTTTGTTACCTATTTACTCTTCTTCCTTTTTCATATCCTGAGGAATAAAGTATAGACAAGGCAAAAACACTGTACAGTAAAAAGAGACAATTTTTGTATAAAAACTGGTTTAATTTTCTAAAATTGTTAAAAAAAATTATATATGGAATCGCCAAGAGCAATATTAGCATTAATAGCAATATTACATATAGGAACACAGAGTGTGGCACTTTGATGATTGATTTATTTTTTTACTTCAAATTGTTTTTATTATTTTCATAGGTATATACACCGATAGGCGAAAGCAAATTGACAATGACTAGATCACATACATATCGGCATGCTTATACAATAACTAGTACAATAGTTATAAATACAGTGATACAATCATCATATCGCGTTATCTGGAAGAAACTTGAACTCTGGAAACCACTACAAAAGGTGGGGAAAGTCTGAGGGGAGGAGGATAAAGGATAATGTAGACAATGATATTTCACCTTCCCTCACTTCGTATACTATCACTAGAGAATATTATACCTTTTTCAAAGTAATTTTAGGCTTTATTCTGCAAAACCTCTAAACCTTTTCCATGGTCCCCAGATATCCGAGAATCGTTGGTGTTCTGGCGTCCCAATGTGCGATTTGCTCTAATCTATAGATCTGGTCACATTTCTGAAACCAATGTTGTAGTGATGGGGGGTCTGTTTTCCGCCAGTATACAGCCACAAGAAGACGGGCAGATGCTAGGAGTGTCTTACACAAAGTTTGTACCTCTTTTGATTTTGAACTGGCAAATCCTCCCAATAGACCAAAAAGACATATTTTAGGCGACGTTCGAACTTTTACTTTGCAGACCTGGGAGAGTATTTTACAAATCTCTTGCCAATAAGTTTGTATTTTATTACACGACCACCAAACATGACTTTGAGTCCCTATAGCAATTTCACATCTCCAGCAAACAGAGCTGACCTCTGGGAACATACTATGCAAACGTTGTGGTGTATAGTACCAGTGTGTAAGGACTTTGTAGCTATTTTCCTGCAGTTTTACACATCTAGAGACTTTCCCTGGAGCTATTAATACCTTTGGCAATTCCCATTGATCAAACTTTATTGCTAGTTCTTCTTCCCACTTATCAATAAATTTGCATCTATCTGTATTAGTGAAGGAGATAATCGAGGAATATAACTGGGAAATCTTCTTCTTAGGTTCTAGTGTCTGCAAATCCATTTTCTCGAACTTCGTGTGGTCTGTGCCCCATACTGGAGCCCTAGTTAGTTTTTTTAAAGATGTGATAGCAATGTGCTATTTGGAATATAGTACACTGAGTCAAAGCAGGGTGTGATTCTAGTTCTGATAATGATGGCATATCAGCGTCTGGGCACAAGGACAGTATCGATGTCGTATTATTCTTGTCTCCTTCTTTTATCGTATTCCAGAAACCTATATTTGACTGACGCAGAACGTCTCTAAGGCTACTTTCACACCTGCGTTCGGGTGTCCGCTTGTAAGCTCCGTTTGAAGGGGCTCACAAGCGGCCCTGAACGCAGCCGCCCGGCCCTAATGCATTCTGAGTGGACGCGGATCCGCTCAGAATGCATCAGTCTGGCAGCGTTCAGCGAGCGGACACCTGAACGCTGCTTGCAGCGTTCGGGTGTCCGCCTGGCCGTGCGGAGGCAAGCGGATCCGTCCAGACTTACAATGTAAGTCAATGGGGACGAATCCGTTTGAAGATGACACTATATGGCTCAATCTTCAAACGGATCCGTCCCCCATTGACTTTCAATGTAAAGTCTGGACGGATCCGTTCAGGCTACTTTCACACTTAGAAATTTTTCTAAGTTATAATGCAGACAGATCCGTTCTGAACGGATGCAAACGTCTGCATTATAGGAGCGGATCCGTCTGATGAAACATCAGACGGACCCGCTACGAACGCTAGTGTGAAAGTAGCCTTACTTGCATGAGTATAGCATAATTAGGCATCAGCTTCTGAAGCATATTCAATGTACACCATCGGGTTATTGTGTATTTAGTAATCGAGCTGTGTGTTATAAGCATTTTGTTTACTCTCGCCAGATCAAGGAAAAGTAAGGATCTTAAAGGGAGGTTCGGCATTGCCTCTTCCACTCTAATGTCTAGTCGACCTGGAGTAGGACGTAGCCAATCTAAACTTCTAGTACAAAGAATTACCTTATGATAAGTGTGAACGTCCGGTATTCCCATACCTCCTCTCGTGGGGTGACGGATTACGTATGCCGAGGGCATTCTCGCTTTCTTCCCTCCCCATAAAAATTTAAGAAAGATCTTCTGAACTTTTTTAAAGAAGGCTAGGGGGATAGGGATCGGTAAAGCCTGCAAATAATACACTTTGATGATTTTGATGATGTGCTGAAATGCAAGAAGCCCAAGATTTTAGCAGAAATGAGTTGTGACCACTAGAAGCATTGCAGTGATGATTTGTGGCACTCGTCCAGTCTGTGAACCAACTCTCATCATACTTTACCATTTTTTTTCACTTGAATTGAAAGCAGGTACAAATCAGTTTCCCATACGTTTTTGACAGGTCTTGCCGCTGCTGTGTTCTAATGAACCACTGACCCCCTGACCAAATTTAATAGAACTCCGGGGTCCAGGCAACACAGGTCGAAAACTACTGATCTAAAGTGTTGTCAAATTCCCAGCAGCAGAAATGCTATTAAGCGTTCTCTATAGCCGTTTTGTTCATGAAATCAGTGGAATATCCAGCTAACAGCCAGCTGATGTTATCTTCTCACATATATCTATGATATATTACACATTTGTATACATTATATGGACAGACTTATTGGGACACTAGACTTGGGCTACTTTTACACTAATGTTTTTGCTGGATCCAGCAGGGCTTAGCAAAAACGCTTCCGTTACCATAATACAACCATCGGCATCCGGTTGTATTATCTTTAACATAGCCAAGACGGCTCCGTCATGAACTCCATTGGAAGTCAGTGGGGGACTGATCCGTTTTCTATTGTCAGCGGTTTTCTTTCCGTCATGACCCACAATGCAAGTCAATGGGGACAGATCGGTCTTGCTCCGCATCCCATGACGGAAAGAAAACCGCAGCATGCATTTTGGAGCATTCCGTTCTGTTCAGTTACGTTTTGTACCCGGTGACAATGAATGGGGACAAAACGCAAGCGTTTTTTTTTCCGGTATTGAGACCTTATGCCTGATCTCAATACCGGAAAATAGAAATGCTAGTGTGAAAGTAGCCTCAATTACTAAATTCTGGTTTTCATTCAGGAGTATGAAATCCAGCCCCTAGCCATGCAGTGTGCGTGTGCAAACATTTGTGAAAGAATGGCTCGTTTTTAAAGAGCTCGCTGAATTCCGGTATGGTACTTTAATAGGATGTCTCTGTTGCAACAAGCCAGTTCATGAAATGTATTCTCTTAGATATTATACGTTCAATGTATGACTTGAATTGTTGCAACAGGGAATCATTTAGGTCACCTACTGGTGAGGAACATAGTGAATAACAGTCGCCATTGTTCTTCTGACTCAATAGCTGCAGAGTTTTAAACTACCTTTGGCATTAACGTCAGCACAAAAATTGTGCTCTAGGAGCTTCATGGCATGGCTTTCTATGTTCAAGCAGCTACATGCAAGCCTTTACATCACCAAGCACAATGCCACACATCAGATGAAGTGGGACAAATCATGCTTCTCTCTCTGGCAGTCCTATGGGCAGGTGTGGGTTTGGCTAATCCCAGGGGAACATTACCTGCCTGATTGCTTTGGAGGAGGGATAATGATGTGGGGCTGTCATTCAGGGGTTGGTCTAGGCGCCTTCGCTCCAGTGAAGGAAAATCTTAATGCTTCAGGATACCAAGACAACTTTATGGGAAGGCCCTTTTTCTGTTCCAGTATGACTGTTCTCCAGTGCACAAAGCAAGGTTCATAAAGTCATGGTTGAATGAGTTTGGTGTGGAAGAACTTGACTGGCTCGCACAAATCCCCGACTTCAACCCCATCGGACACTTTTGGGATGGAATAGAAAGGAGATTGCGAACCAAGCCCTCTCGTCGAACATCAGTGCCTGACCTCGCAAAGTCTTTTCTGGATGAATGGGCAAAATGTCCCACAGACACACTCCAAAATCGTGTACAAATGCTTCCCAGAAGAGTGGAAGGGAGGGAGCTCAACTCTATTAATGCATCTATGCTAATGAAGGAAGACATGTTAGTATTGTCAGTAGGCACGTAATTAACCCATGTCTCCACCATAAAGACCATATTGAGTGTTCTGTGTTAGTGGGAAGCACTTATATGGTTAATATCCTATTTATTATTATTATTATGCAGAATTTTATATATTGTTTCAGTCAATCTATTTCTCTGTGCATATACCATTAGGAAAGGGAGAACATCTTTGCAAAACCATTATTTTAGAAAATAGCCCAGTAACTTAAAACGAGACTTCCTGCTTCCAAATGTTATGTTCACGAAAGGTCAGACATGTTCCGTTTTATGAAATGACAAGGTCTTTCGTTGTTCTTCGTAGCTCAGTGCTGTTGTTCTAGTACCGGTGACAAGTGAGAGGTTACTAAACTGAGATAAAATTCTGTAATTTGTCATATTTTGTCAAGGAAGTAATATCCATTGGTCAAACTAAGTATTATTTTTCGGATTGTTGATATATTTCATTCAAGGACTATGTCCTCAATGCCCAGTGAGATTGATTCATGCTTTTTATTTTACTATCCTTCTTTACTCCTGGTTAAAACCTTTTCACATGACGTAGTAAAATAGTGTATCCAGGGCGATCCGTTTTTTGCAGACAAGAATAAGCATTTATGTTATAGGGAAATTCGCAAAATGTGGAACGTATCATGTTTTGCGGTCTACAAAAATGGATACAGTCGTGTGAATGAGCCCTTAAACTGAGACCAAGCTGCCTTCAACCTAGGTGCAGTTTTCTGGCCATTAAAAACTCCTGGGCTGAGTGGGAGGAGTGCTGATGCTATGAGAGGTAATAATAAAATCCCCCAAAAATGAAAATGTTACAAATAGCATGGTTTACCGTCAGTGGACTATGGCGTTGTATACCATTAATTATGCTGACAAATTATGTAAATTGTGCTGAGAAGCGATAGATCAATGCATTGCTTGTGGATGTGCAAGCCATGTTTTTTCTCTCTTTGGAGTAATTGGACAATCCCTGAATTGGGACTATTTGAATTATTTTTTTTTTTGTTCAATCTTATTCCTGTAGGTGGGTGACATAAGGATTGAATGAATATCTCTAGACAAATTTATCAGCATTGAGCGACATTTTCATAGCTTTTTTTGCTAATAAAAACAACGTTGCCTTCCGCAAAACTTTTTTTTATTTTTATTTTTTCTCTTTTTTCTTTTATATACGGAGATTTTAACATCTTTATTACTATACAAAACGAGTACACAAAAATAAATTCATTATTATAAATTATCACAATTTTATTTATTTTTTTTCCCCTTGACCCCATTACCCCCCCCCCCTCCCACCCTGCGATGCGTCGTCCACCCTCTCCTCCCCCCAAACACCCTCAAAAAGAAATAGGGAGTAGGGGAGAGAGAGAAAAATATATATTTTCATAGCTTTTTTGCTAATAAAAGCAACGTTGCCTTCCGCAAAACTTTAACTTTTAAAATGACTACAAATAATAAATTCCCATCTATGAGTTTTTACTCTGCAATCTGTGACGTGGAACATAATGCAGAATCATGGAAGATCTATGAACTTGTGGCAGATGGGCTCGCCTGTAATGAAGGAAGTGGTTGAATTATTCGGCTAATATTCAGCGTTGAGATAATTCAGCAGATGTTACCCGATTCCCAGCACTTCTGTGGAAACTAATTATTTGCTTCACAGACATATGTGTATTCCAAATCACCAAAAAGATGGAAAAAGCAAAGCACTTTCAGCAATCTCTTCAGAAGGTTTTCTTCAGCATTTTGGCTGTGGTCCCTGCCGTTTTGCGTTTTGACCAGGGTCCTGCTTTCATCGCAGTTCAGCTGTGGCACCTGCCGTTAAGCCAGAAAATCCACCATTTAGCATTTTGGCCAACGAGTAGCGACTTCAGGCAGACAAAACGTTAGGGCAGGTTTAATTGGCAAAATGCCTCAGAATTCTGTTGGAAATGGTGGCAAAAATATAAAAACGTGGAGTGCACTAAATATGTTTTGTAGTTCTTTTTTTACACCTTATTCAGCAGATTTGAAAAGCGCCGATATGTATATTTCGCCTACGTCCTTACTATCCAGCACTCTTTCTGCCTCCGATCAGATTTTGTGTTGGTTTAGATTTGCTGGCAGATGTTCTGTGATATTAATCCTATAATGCCTCACAGGAGCATGTGTAGTCGTTACTGTATCTGCCGGCATGCTGGGCTTGAGGAGGACTGTGTGATTATCCTTCACTCAGTCCCCTTAGTAAGCTTGTAATACGATTTGTAACTCCACAGTCAAAGAGGCTGGACTGTCGTCCTCTTCGTTATGATCTGTCCAGCCATCGGCAATACCTGAAGTGAAGTAGTGGTTTCTTTCTCGCTTGTCATTTGGATCTATAAATGCTAGAAATACCTTTTAGAAACCTAAATAAAATTGAATATGTTGGGGGTCATTCATCAAAGACTCGCGTCTTACGAAACAATGTGTCACATGCCGGGGGTCCAAGGCATACCTCCAGGACGTCATACAAGCAGACCAAGGATACAGACGGACGCACATGCGCACTACACAGAACAGCGGGTGTGGACCCACTGTGCCACTGACTGGCAATACTCTGGAGGGGCGTAACTTAGCAACTCCCTGGTATTCACTAGAGCAGCCATGGCCAACCTGCGGCTCTCCAGCTGTTGTAAAACTACAACTCCCACCATGCCCTGCTGTAGGCTGCTAGCTGTAGGCAGTCTGGGCATGCTGGGAGTTGTAGTTTTGCAACAGCTGGAGAGCCTCAGGTTGGCCATCCCTGCACTAGAGCCTCAGATGGTGAGGATAGACTTGAGCCAGTAAGGTAGTTAGTTGCCAGTGGCTACTCCAGAGCAAACCTAAAGTCAGTGGCAGCTGGTCCAGAACAGGCCAGGAGGTACTGGCAGCAAGCATAAACAGATGGGCACAGAGACGTAACCAGGAGCAACGGAATACACTGAGAACCACAGATCAGAGATACAAGGCACAAATAAGGCTAGAGATACACACTGATTGCGATTTCCCCTCCAGGGAAGCCAGGGACCCCCTCACGAAGGTAGGATGGAACGACAGGCAGACATGAACAGGACAGGGACAGAAGCCAAAGGCACTACAGCACAGGATACATCGGAAGCAGTTAAGCACTGCCAGGCTCTCAGATGCAGTTACGCACTGCTAGGTGATACATGGAACAGAACATAACACGATAAATCGGACAGGGCAGGTACAGATCAGAACATGATATCAACACCATAACAGAACAGGAACTGGAGAACAGACACATGATGCAAAACCAGGCGACACCACGCAGAAGGGTAGATGGAAAACCCCCATGAACAAAAAGCGAGGTGCAACACCTAGCCAGGCACAGACAGGACTCAGGACAGACTGACAAAGACTGACCGCCAGAACCGCAGCTCACAGGTCTATATAGCTGGGTAACGAGGCACCTGGAAAGCCACACCCAGGCACAACAGACAGGGATCTGCCCCATCAGATCCGGAGCTGAGAACAACAGGATACACAGGTACATAACCGGGCATTGCCCATGGCAACCGACATACACGGAAAACACCCGCAGCCAGTACGCCAGAGCATAACCAACCGGCACCACAGACAATCTGAATCATCACAGGGAAAACAACCTCCCTTGACACCGCAGAAACTGGGAGAGCAACATACACAGGTGGATAACAGACCCCGCAGCCAGCATGCAGCCCCTAGCAACCAACCTGCACAGGAGGCGGCCTGCTGCCAGTACGCAAGGGCACATGCAGCCAGCCTACACGGAGAATGGTCACAGTGAACCACACTGTTACACATTGCTATAAACTTATACCATCATTAAAATTTATAACCTTTTAAGCATCATAACATTAGTACATGTTTAAAGAGACAAACTACCCGAAAAACTGGTATGTAGTAGTGATCTAATATGGGGAACTGCTGTAAAAATACACTAAAATGTCATTCTTCATTTAAAGGGGTTGTGCAGCGATTTTATATTGATGACCTATCCTCAGTATAGGTTATCAATATCTGTTCGGTGGGAGTCCAATGCCCAGCACCCCCACCAATCAGCTGTTTGACGAGGAGGCAGCACTCCATGTCAGCACCGCTTCCTGTTCATTAAACTGCTCGTCCTCTCCTGGGGAGCAGCGGTATAGTGTAATTACAAGTTCTTACTCCATTCAAATGAATGGAGCAAGTACGTGTCATTACACTGCACTTCCAAGATGAAGGGCAGTGTAATGAACATAAAGCATGGAGCGCTGCCTCCTCTTCATACAGCAGATCGGCGGGGTTGCCTGGTGTCGGATCCCCACCCATCAAATATTGATTACCTATCCTGAGGATAGACCATCAATATAAATCTCTGCACTACCGCTTTAAGGGGCAATTCTGCGGAACGGGTGCGGACCCATTCATTCTCAATTGGGACAGAAAGGATGCAGACAGCACACGTTGTGCTGTCCGCATCCGTACTTCCGGTCCGCGGCTTCTGAAAAAAATAGCGGACAAGAATAGGCATTTCTATAGGGGTGCCGGCTCAGTGTATTGCGGATCCACAATACACTACGGACATGCGAATGGACCCTAACTGTAACTTTCACTTGTTCTTCGTCCTCTCCTTTAAATCTGATACATTACATCTCATCTCATTTCAGAAAAATTACTGGCTATGCTAGTCTCATGTTTCTTTTTGTTTGCCTTTTGTGTTATTGCTGATCGATGTTTGTCTAGCTGGACTTTCACCATCCTAATGGTCCACATTAAACTTTCCTGCAAGGACATTTTAACATATATATACTGGGGAAATTCATCATAAATTAGGTGCAAATATGCCAGTCTGTGTACCTTTCTAAAAAAAATAATACGCCAGTCCCTGGTTGGTGTAGTTTTTCATCTACTTTTCCGTAGTAGTAATCTATTTGCCAGGGCCTCCGACACACCCCTATTCCGCCCGTCTGTCGTACTTGGCATAAAAATGCCTGTTCAACAAAATTTGGCTACACGGGCATTAAAATAGTTACAAAAATGCCTTTTGTGATTCATTTTTATGCTAGATGAGCTTTAATAAATGATCCTTAGTGTTCTTTGTGCTACTGGTGAAAAAGCCTCTCAGTTTAAGGCCTCATGCACACGACCGTTTTTTTTTTGCGGTCCGTGATCCGTGTCAGTTTTTTCTTCCGTGG
This sequence comes from Bufo bufo, assembly GCF_905171765.1. NCBI lineage: Eukaryota > Metazoa > Chordata > Amphibia > Anura > Bufonidae > Bufo > Bufo bufo. Next base: position 275,101,211 of record NC_053394.1, on the reverse strand, counting down.
GTCTTCCTTGATTTTTGGAGGATCCACGGACATGAAGGAAAAAGTCGTTTTGGTGTCCGCCTGGCCGTGCGGAGCCAAACGGATCCGTCCTGACTTACAATGCAAGTCAATGGGGACGGATCCGTTTGACGTTGACACAATATGGTGCAATTGCAAACGGATCCGTCCCCCATTGACTTTTAATGTAAAGTCAGGAGTCCCTATTATACCATCGGATCGGAGTTTTCTCCAATCCGATGGTATATTTTAACTTGAAGCGTCCCCATCACCATGGGAACGCCTCTGTTAGAATATACCATCGGATTTGAGTTAGATCGTGAAAACTCATATCCGACAGTATATTCTAACACAGAGGCGTTCCCATAGTGATGGGGACGCTTCAAGTTAGAATATACTACGAACTGTGTACATGACTGCCCCCTGCTGCCTGGCAGCACCCGATCTCTTACAGGGGGCTGTGATCCGCACAATTAACCCCTCAGGTAAGCATTATACTTACCTTCGCTGTCTGTGACCGGCCGGGCGCTCCTCCTACTGGTAAGTGAAAGGTCTGTGCGGCGCATTGCTTACCAGTAGGAGGAGCGCCCGGCCGGTCACAGACATCGCAGGTAAGTATAATGCTTCTAAAAATTGCTAAGTAACCATGGCAACCAGGACTGCAGTAGCGTCCTGGTTGCCATGGTTAACGATCGGAGCCCCAGTGATTAAACTGGGACTCCGATCGGAACTCTCCGCTGCCACCAATGATGGGGGGGGGATTTTAATTAGGATGGGGAGGGAGGGGGGGGGCCGCACTGGCCACCAATGAATGTACAGTAATACAGGGGAGGGAGGGAGGGGGGGCCCACTGGCCACCAATGAATGTAATACGAGGGAGGGAGGGGGGGCACACTGGCCACCAATGAATTTAAAACTAGGGAGGGAGGGGGTGTGCCCCCTCCTGCCTGGCAGCACCTGATCTCTTACAGGGGGCTATGATACGCACAATTAACCCCTTAGGTGCGGCACCTGAGGGGTTAATTGTGCGGATCACAGCCCCCTGTAAGAGATCGGGTGCTGCCAGGCAGCAGGGGGCAGTCATGTACACAGTTCTTAGTATATTCTAACTTGAAGTGTCCCCATCACTATGGGAACGCCTCTGTATTAGAACATACTGTCGGATCTGAGTTTTCTCAGCTCTGAAAAAACTCAGCTCTGAAAAAGCTTTTATGCAGACGGATCTGTGATCAGTCTGTGTGAAAGTAGCCTACGGCCACGGATCACGGACGCGGATGCCAATCTTGTGTGCATCCATGTTTTTTCACGGACCCATTGACTTGAATAGGTCCGTGAACCGTTGTCCGTCCAAAAAATAGGACAGGTCATATTTTTTTGATGGACAGGAAACACGGATCACGGCCGCGGATGAACAACGGTGAATTTTACGAGTTTTCAACGGACCCATTGAAAGTCAATGGGTCCGCAGAAAATCACAGAAAACGGAACAACGGCCACGGATGCACACAACGGTCGTGTGCATGAGGCCTAACTTCATAACCTTTTTATTGGATGACGCACGCTATCCCTTTTAATACTCGAAGTGCAATTTTGTCAAGATAGACAGGCAAAGCTACCTTGTTTAGATGTATAAAAAAAATAGTTTTGATGCCTTTTTCAGTTTTAAATCTGATTCCCAATTGTTCTACCTTTTCGATAGATTAACCTAGAGCAGTGGTGGCGAACCTATGGCACGGGTGCCAGAGGCAGCACTCGGAGCTCTCTCTGTGGGCACCAACATGCTTAGACGTTTCCTGCCATTCATCAGCGCAGGGCGCTCTATGAACCGCACAGGCGGCACATTGAATGTAGGCAGGTTATTATTGTGTATAGTATGAGTCATCAGTCTGGCAGCCTGCAGTATCCCTCCTGCTGGGGAATCCTCACTCAGAGAGCCATGTGAATGAGCTAAGACAGTAACATGTTCTGTCCTGCATTCTAATACAGTTTTACACACACAACCCATTCTGAGCAGCAAAATAATAATTCACTACTATACATCAGCCCAAAAGCATGTTCTCTAGTAGCCAAATAATCTGTGCTTTTGCCTTCCCTAAAATATTACCATCCCCCACCCCCCCAGCACTGATGCAGATTTGTGTCCATTAGGCCTCATGCACACGGCCGTTGTGCAGCCGTTCCGTGCATTGGAGACCGCAATTGCGGTACCCAATGCACGGGTAACATCTGTGAAGCGGGCCCGACCCATTCCACTTGAAAGGGTCCATGGTCTGTCCGCTCCGCAAAATAATATGACGTGATATTTATTTGCGGTGCGGAACAACGGAAAGAAACACCACGGAAGCACTCCGTAGTGCTTCCGGTGTTCCGTTCCGTGATTCTGTTCTGCATCTGCGGAATTGCTGACCAATTCAAGTGAATGGGTCCGCATCCGTGATGCGTGGTGCACACGGCCGGCGGCTGTGGATTGCCGACCCGCCGTATGCGGGCCACAATACGGCCACGGCCGCCCAACGGCCGTGTGCATGAGGCCTTACAGCTCTACTACAGTTGTGTATACACCTTAGACCATGTATCTGTATGGATGCATATACAGCTCTGATACATTTGTCTTCCTCTCCACTACCAGCACTGTGTTTGAATCACTTCATATACAACTCTGCTACATCTGTCTTCCCCAGTCCCCTCTACCACTGTGGCTGACCAGCTTCATATACAGCTCTGCTACATCTGTCTTCCTCTCCACTACCAGCACTGTGGCTGAACAGCTTCCAATACAGATTGGCTACGTTTCTTCCCCAGTCCCCTCTAGCACTGTGGCTGACCAGCTTCTTCTGTAGCTCTGCTACATCTGTCTATTTCCCTCTCCCACAAGCACTGTGACTGAACAGCTTAAAGGGCTTCTGTCAGCCCACTAAACCGTTTTTTTTTTTTTTTTTTCTTAATAATAACCCCTACACTGCGATTTATCCATACATAAGTAAGATAATAATTTTGGTTCAGTAGAATTTGCTAAAACCCTATTTTTATAATATGTAAATTACCTTGCTACCAGCAAGTAGGGCGGCTACTTGCTGGTAGCAGCCGCATCCTCCGATGGTAATGACGCCCCCTCTGCTTGTTGATTGACAGGGCCAGCGGACGGGATCTTTCTCCGCTGGCCATGCCTGTTTTCATTCAATATCTGGCGCCTGCGCCGCGGCCGTACCTATCTTCAATCAGCGCAGGCGCACTGAGAGGCGGCCACTCACTCGGCCGCTTCATCCTCAATGCGCCTGCGCCGGGTGTAGATGTGACGTCATCGGCGCAGGCGCATTGAGGATGAAGCGGCCGAGTGAGTGGCCGCCTCTCAGTGCGCCTGCGCCGATTGAAGATAGGTACGGCCGCGGCGCAGGCGCCAGATATTGAATGAAAACAGGCAGGGCCAGCGGAGAAAGATCCCGTCCGCTGGCCCTGTCAATCAACAAGCAGAGGGGGCGTCATTACCATCGGAGGATGTGGCTGCTACCAGCAAGTAGCCGCCCTACTTGCTGGTAGCAAGGTAATTTACATATTATAAAAATAGGGTTTTAGCAAATTCTACTGAACCAAAATTATTATCTTACTTATGTATGGATAAATCGCAGTGTAGGGGTTATTATTAAGCAAATTAAAAAAAAACACGGTTTAGTGGGCTGACAGAAGCCCTTTAAGATACAGCCTGCTACATCTGTCTTCCCCAGTCCCCTGTAGCACTGTGGCTGAACAGCTTCCTATATAGCTCTGCTACATCTGTCCATTCCCCTCCCCCACCAGCTCTATGGCTTTGTAGCTATAGCTCCAAATTCTTCCCTGCTGTATGTGATAGCAGAAACATACTAACTCATACTAGTAATGTAAGGTGTTACATCACAAAACACAGTACTGCTGCATTTTCATACAGCAGAGCTGGGTATGCCGGTGTAGCACCTTACTTTATTTATTGGAGTGTTTGTGTGTGTTTCTATCTACCAGATACTGCAGGGCAGTATATGCTGCTATAGCTAGAGAGTCACAATGCTGGTGGGTGGGGGAATAGACAGATAAAGTAGTGCAGTATATGAAGCGGTTCAGGCCACATTGCTGGTGGGGGAGGGGAAGACAAATATGTAGTAGTGACATCCACAGTGCTTGTTGGGGAGCGGGGGCTGACATTTTGAAAAGTTGCATTTATAGCCAGTCGATCACACTGCTCATGTGAGAGTGTACTTTCTTCCATCAAGAGAAATAGCTATGTCTGGCAATACAGCTGTGTAGCATCTGCCAGACTAATGATTATTCTATTTGGCAAACCATCCCTATGAACAATCAGTTTCATTATATACTGTATATATGTGAATATTTTATTTTTCTTATAGACATTGGAAACAACAACAGGTTTTTGATTTGTAAATTTTGAAATTGTAAACCAAAGTTAGTCATTTGAATAATTTTTTATATTTTTTCAGGCCGTTAGTGGGTCGGTTTCACGACTCAACACGATGACGCATTGTAAAGTGAGCAGGAATCTCAGCTATGTGGTACTGGATTAGGGAAAAAATTTCACTATTTACTTTGTATTCATTCAAACATTGCATTCATTACATTGCATTCAAACAATTTACATTACAGTCCATAGTGTTGTCCCCAGCACCCATTCATTCCATAGAATTGTCCCCAGCCTCCCTCCGTTCCATAGAATTGTCCCCAACGTCCCTCCGTTCCATAGAATTGTCCCCAGCGTCCCTCCGTTCCATAGAATTGTCCCCAGCGTCCCTCCATTCCATAGTGTCTTCCCCCAGCGTCCCTCCATTCCATAGTGTCTTCCCCCAGCGTCCCTCCATTCCATAGTGTCTTCCCCCAGCGTCCCTCCATTCCATAGTGTCTTCCCCCAGCGTCCCTCCATTCCATAGTGTCTTCCCCCAGCGTCCCTCCATTCCATAGAATTGTCCCCAGCGTCCCTCCATTCCATAGAATTGTCCCCAGCGTCCCTCCATTCCATAGAATTGTCCCCAGCGTCCCTCCATTCCATAGAATTGTCCCCAGCGTCCCTCCATTCCATAGAATTGTCCCCAGCGTCCCTCCATTCCATAGAATTGTCCCCAGCGTCCCTCCATTCCATAGAATTGTCCCCAGCGTCCCTCCATTCCATAGTGTCTTCCCCCAGCGTCCCTCCATTCCATAGTGTCTTCCCCCAGCGTCCCTCCATTCCATAGTGTCTTCCCCCAGCGTCCCTCCATTCCATAGTGTCTTCCCCCAGCGTCCCTCCCTTCCATAGTGTCTTCCCCCAGCGTCCCTCCATTCCATAGTGTCTTCCCCCAGCGTCCCTCCATTCCATAGTGTCTTCCCCCAGCGTCCCTCCATTCCATAGTGTCTTCCCCCAGCGTCCCTCCATTCCATAGTGTCTTCCCCCAGCGTCCCTCCATTCCATAGTGTCTTCCCCCAGCGTCACTCCATTCCATAGTGTCTTCCCCCAGCGTCACTCCATTCCATAGTGTCTTCCCCCAGCGTCACTCCATTCCATAGTGTCTTCCCCCAGCGTCACTCCATTCCATAGTGTCTTCCCCCAGCGTCACTCCATTCCATAGTGTCTTCCCCCAGCGTCACTCCATTCCATAGTGTCTTCCCCCAGCGTCCCTCCATTCCATAGTGTCTTCCCCCAGCGTCACTCCATTCCATAGTGTCTTCCCCCAGCGTCACTCCATTCCATAGTGTCTTCCCCCAGCGTCACTCCATTCCATAGTGTCTTCCCCCAGCGTCACTCCATTCCATAGTGTCTTCCCCCAGCGTCACTCCATTCCATAGTGTCTTCCCCCAGCGTCACTCCATTCCATAGTGTCTTCCCCCAGCGTCACTCCATTCCATAGTGTCTTCCCCCAGCGTCACTCCATTCCATAGTGTCTTCCCCCAGCGTCCCTGCACTAGATAGATAACCCCTTTGATGGTTATAATAAATAAAATAGTTGATGGATTAGTGGATGATGTTATCCTGCCAATTAAATATGCTGTCTTCTAGCAGGGCACGTCCTCTGTACTGCCGCTTGCTCTTATGGGCACGTCCTCCGCCGCTCGCTTGGAAGGCTGAGCATGCGCGGCTCTGTATTGGACGCGACAGAGAAGAAACAAGTTGAGCGCATGAGCGGCTAGCGCGTGTGAATGACTGGCCGCCTGGCTGAAAAATAAAGGGCGGTCTGCGCAAACGCGGCCCATAGATGCGGCTGTGGTGCGGTGGCCGTATCTTTGGGTTGCCACATGTAAACCATGGGGTAAGAGGGAAGGCAATTTATCAAAATGGCTGCATTTTAAATAATAGAAGCTAATTACAAAAAGAATCTATGGCACTAGTGGAAACTTATATATGATCTTCCAGATGGGAATACCCCTTTAATTTCCCCCTGTGGAGAGCTACTTATTTCTTCAGCTGTCTTCGTAACCTCCTCCCTTGAGTACCTTCTCTCCACAAATCTCAACCATCTTAGCCGTTTGTATTTTATATTCACGATCTCTGCTACAAATCCTTCTCATGCGTGTATAACTGTCCCTTAGGGATCCCATTAAAAATCTGCAGGGCCTGATAACTATTGCGTCTCAAGTAATTATTCCTATCAGAAGGTTTAGAAAACAAAGTGGTAGCAATCTGATCGCTATTCCTCTCTACCTCACCTCAGCGTCCAAATAATGTATGCAATCGGGATGTTCTGCCAATGTGAACTCAAAGGGGTTGTCTCCCTCACTTCAGCAAACGACAGTTATCATGTAGAAAAAGTTAATACAAGGCTCTTGCTAATGTGTTGTGATTCTCCATATTGCTTCCTTTGCTGGCTTGATTCATTTCCCATCACATTGTACACTGCTCGTATACAAGGGTTATGACCAGGTCTGCAGCTCAGATACAAGGTGGCTGAATCAGGAGCTGCTTTTCTTGTGTGCCTGTGTGCACCCTTACAGTCCTGGCCACCAAAGAGACCGGCACTTTTACCTATAGTGTGCAAGCAAGACCACCGCTGATGGATTGCAATGTGGTCCTGGAAATGAGCAGTGTGTATAATGTGATGGAAATATGAATCCAGCCAGCAAAGGACACAATATGGACAATCACAATACATTAGTAAGTGCCTTCTATTAACTTTCTCTACATGATAAATGCTATTTTCTGAAGTGAGATCACCCCTTTAAAGGGATTCTGCACTTTGTTTTAACTGATGATCTATCCTGTGGATAGATCATCAGCATCTGATCAGCGGGATCCCCGCTGATCAGCTGTTTGAGAAGGCAGCAGCGCCGCGGCCTTCTCACTGTTTACCTCCGGCCCAATGACGTCACGACTAGTATCAACTGGCCTGGGCGCGGCTAAGCTCTGTTCACGTAAATGGAGCTTAGCCCCGCCCAGGCAAGTTGATACTAGTCGTGATGTCACTGGGCCTGCGGTAAACAGTGAGAAGGCTACGGTGCTGCTGGAGCGCCGCTGCCTTCTCAAACAGCTGATCGGCGGGGGTCCCGGGTGTCGGATCCCCGCCGATCAGATGCTGATGATCTATCCAGAGGATAGATCATCAGTTTAAACAAACTGCAGAACCTCTTTAATGAAAGTATGACCGTCATAAAGATAATTGACAAACAAAAAAAACATCGTCCACATAACGTAACCTTTAACAAAATCTAGTTTCTAAATTCACATCATTGAACAATTTAATTTTCTATACATTATCCGTTTATGCTGCTATTATTGAGTCTGTCACCTCCATATGGCCAAATACAGTGCTTACATGGCTCTGTAGCACACCTATACAGGATTGTAACGGTACCTTTGTTCTCTTCTTTAGACTTGCACCAGCAGGAAAAACAAAGTTTAATTCATATGCAAATGAGCACTTGCAGGTGCCCAGGGGCGGCATTCAGTGTGTATGTGCCCAGGCTGCTCTGCCTTCTTTTCACTTTAATCCTCCGCAGTCTCTGCCTTTGCCCGCCCTCCAAGTGTCTTGCCTCATCGATAGGTCCGGACTTGGAGGGCGGGCAAAGGCAGAGACTGGGGAGGAGAAAAGTGAAAAGAAGGCAGAGCAGCCTGGGCACCTACACACTGAGCGCCGCCCCTGGGCACTTGCGAGTGCTCATTTGCATATGAATTAAACTTCGTTTTTCCTGCTGTTGCAAGTCTAAAGAAAACAACAAAGGTACCGTTACAATCCTGTATAGGTGTGCTACAGAGCCATGTAAGCACTGTATATGGCCATATGGAGGTGACAGACTCCCTTTAAGGAATTGGCGAACTATAAAATGAATTAATTCTGCAATCATCTGATGGGCTGTGTCTTGATGTACGAGCTAAAATTTAATGCTATAACCGTTAGTGCTCATGCGCACAGCCGTAGCCATTTTTGCGGTCTGCAAATTGCCGGAATGGAACGTCCTATCTCTGTTCGTAAAAGGGACAAGAATAGGACATGTTCTATTTTTTTTTTTTTTGCGGATGCTGCAGAACGGACATACTGATGCAGACAACACACGGTGTGCTGTCCACATCTTTTGCGGCTCCATTGAAATGAATAGGTCCGCATCCGACCCTCCTAAAAATGTGGATCGGATGCGGACAAAAACTATGGTCATGTTTTGAGCAGAGGGGAGGGTTTGCAAAGCGAGTGAAGCTCCACCTCCAGTGCTCTTGCAGGAGCAGAGTCTGGCAGAATAAAACTGAATATTCACACTAATAAAAACTGGTCAAAACTGTTGATAGATGCCATTTAAGAATGTTATTTTGTATTTTCGCTTGAAGAATATGGTCTTTTTCTCAATACATTTTATGTTCTTTTTTTAACAGATTTGGGCCTGGATCAGTTTATCGTGAAACGATATGATGGAAAGGTGAGCAAAAGCTCTGACATTAACATTTCATACAGAACTTGCAAAAAAAAATCGAAATTATGATCTGCTTATGTAGGTATAGAATATGATGGATGTCCATCTCCATTCCAGGACTGTTAATCAGATATACATATATTCCATGAAAGCAGCATCTGTGAATGCTGTAGGGTCCTGGCTCAGGCTGACCCCACCACTTTCTTCATGGTTGGTTTGAACCTTTATAGCTTTACAAAGGGAATATAGGGGATGACGGCCATTTTTTTTTTTTTTTGCAATGGATGGACAGAAGGGACAAACAAACAGCCAGTCCACTTGCTCTAAGATGGGGTGTGCTGACTATGTGCTGAATCTACGGCTGATTTGTGCTGAGACACATTTTTGAAGAAGTGTAAGCCGCAGTATGTTAATGAAGAGGATTTGTCTGCGTTCCTGACAAATCTGGTTAATTAGGTTCTCCTAGGGTTTTTTTTACAGATGACCTATTCTCAAGTATGTGTTCGGTAGGGGTTTGACACCCAGTACCCTGACAATCGTCTGTTTAAAGAGGCTGCAGTGCTCTGGTGAATGCTGTGGCCCCTTCCTAGGCTGTAAGGTGGCACCTTGCAGCTTACCAAGCACAGTGCTGTCCATTGGGTAGCAGCTATGCTTGGTATCGCAGCTCAGCCCGGTTCACTTGAGTAGGACTGATCTGCACTTAGGCCACGTGACCGATGAAAGTGGAGACTAGGTCATCAGTGTAAAACACCCAGAAAAGCCCTTTAAGTAATTACTTTTATTAGTCATGAAATAACAATTCTGGGGCATCTTCTGGGACTCTACATTGTGCTGTTATTCCTCCTAGAAATGTATGAGTAAGTTGGGTGTCACCAGTTAAAGGTATTTCTCTGCATACTCCGACACTGTCCAGTCATCCCTGACGCTACCAGACTTTCCAGGCAAGCCCCCTCTTTTGAGAGGAGGATGGTAACACCTCATTTTCAATTTATCATAAATCACAGAGTTGTAAGAAAAAAATTGCTATTTTATGGAAAATACAAGTATTTCCTAAAACATACTTGTTGGGAGTGGTGCCAGGTTCTATTTAAAGGGTTACCAATTTTTCAAAAAAACCTTATGTCATAAGGACATCGGTGGAAGTCTGAGTGCTGAGAACCCAACCAATCTCTAGAATGAAGGGAAGTGAGATGCGTGGATATATGCTCTCGTGGCTGCAGAGGATGGAGTCGGGGTTGGCTATAGAATCCTATTGAGCCGGTCTCGTGCAGCGAGGAGAGAGCCCAGTATGTGCACGCTTTCCTCTCTTGTTCTAGAGATCAGTAGAGATCTCAACACTTGGTGTAATCTGTGACGTATCAAGTTTCTGAAAGTTATCGACCCTTTAAAGGATTTATAGTGTATACTGTCCAGTTCATACGACCTCATTTATGTGCACATACAAATGAAATTTAAAGGAATGAAAATTACTTTGTTTTCTTAATGTATTACTTTTATTTTACATTACTTTCTCTTCATTAACCGATTTACATAATTGATGAAACTCCTTCCCTAAAATAAACGTGTGCTTTTTGTCCCATCCTTCCTGTTTATACTGTTAAACTCCAGTCCTTCCATTGTCGATCTCGGAGACCACAGCTGCGGGAGGCAATGTGTCCATACATCTCATCTTATAACGCTGCTTCATAGACATCAACATGCACACACCACTTCAGGCGCTTGCGATTTCTGTTGTATGGCCTGGAGGAATCGGGAATTAGGCAGAACTATCTGCTCCATCTGTATTACGTTGCCAGTTGTTGATGGGACGACAGGCTGACCGCTTATGTCCCTGGTTTATAAACCAGTTCCGTGTAACATATTTTATTTCTTTTCTGATTTCTACTTTTAATAGCTTTACATTGCAGAGTAGGATTTCACTTGAACCGCGTCAGCTGTCATCTGTGTAGATGTGACGTCTAGTGAATGATTAAACTCGGCGTATCCTGCAGATGATTTGTCCCTGTGGTGTGTTACAGGGAATCTTATTAATCTACTAACATGGCTACAAAGTAAATAAAGGCTGATGACATAATGTTGAAAGCAGTTTATTAATTTGGGATGACGGATTCCCTTCTTGGTGCAGTAGTTCTATGGAGTCTCTGAATTAAAGCGGCAGCTTTGGTAATAATGTGTGCAGCTCTTGTCTGTCGCCAACTGATCTGTCTCTTCGTGGAAAAACCATGCTATGGGCATGTTAACGGAGGAGTTGCTATTTTAGCATGTGCTTTACTCTGTTCACGTTCAGTTGAGTATCCTTTAAATGTACTCGGGAAACTTTGTCTTTCCACACATCGAACACTGGCAGGAAGGCATCATCCCTGGCATTGACTTACAGAATAGCTACCTTACATCTGGTGGCTTTTTGGAAAGAGAACTAGTTAGCATATTTTCAGCATGGCCTATAAGACTCCTCACTGCCTAATGATGCTCTCTATAAGGAGAAATTGGGACCCCTAGAACCATTTCCCTAATTGACATGGATAAGCTGGACTCTTAGGAAACTCTATGCACGCCCATCAGGGACACTAATCTATGCCACTGCATGCCAGTTACAGAAACTACCCATGGCAATTAGGGACACCATCCATGCCAATTACAGACACTGCATGGCAATTACTGGAACTATCCATGGCAATTAGGCACAGTATTACGCCTGTTAGGACTCCATCCATGCCAATAAAAACTCTGCATGCCAGTTACGGAATTAACCATGGCGATTAGGGACAGTATCCATGCCTGTAAGGGTCACTATCCATGCCATTTTGGAGACTATTCACGGTGCCTCTCTACATTTAGGTTTGTTTTGTGGAGAGATGAAGTTTATTATGTACAGCTAAAGTATACTGAACGGCTCTTTTCTGGCTTCAGTGTCCCCTCAGCTTTCAGCTTGAAGACCCTTGGATATCTTATCTCTTTTTTGTTGGTCCCATTCTTGTCACTGGAGCTGTAAAGTGCGTGTCAGATGTATAAAATTTAAACAAAAAATTTAAACTATAAACATTTTTCGCCAAAAAAAATAACAAAGAACATGGTAACCATGAAAATTAACACTTTTCACCCCATCCCCATGTGAATAGCAGAGTCTCATATATATTTTGCTTCTTATTGAAAACTTTATAATAAAATAACCTTACTGATTCCTGGCTAAAAAGTTCCAGGACATAAACTGTTTTATGGCAGCCTGTATCTGTTTGCTCCATAAGCAGCCTGGAAAGATTCTAGTAATAGTAATACTTAAAGGAGTTGTCTCACTTCAGCAAATGTAATTTTTTATGTAGTGGAAGTTAATACAAGTCACTTACTAATGTATTGAGATTGTCCATATTGCTGCCTTTGCTGGCTGGATTCATTTTTCTTTCACATTATACACTGCCCGATTCCATGGTTACGACCACCCTGCAATCCATCAGCGGTGGTCGTGCTTGCACACTGTAGGAAAAAGTACTAGCCTATGTGCGCTTCCATGGTCCCGGCCACCATAGAGGCCAGCGTTTTTTCCTATAATGTGCAAGCACGGGCCCCGCTGCTGGATTGCAGGGTATTTGTAACCATTGGAATAAGCAGTGTATAATGTGATGAAAAATGAATCTAGCCAGCAAAGGAGGCAATATGGACAATCACAATACATTAAGAAGTGCCTTCTATTAACATTGTGTGCCATTGGCTGAAGTGAGACATCCCCTTTAAGGCATTGCTAGCTGTTTCATTTCCTGATTATAATCCCAGATCCCAGATCTATGTTCACACATCCATAAGACTGTTAAGTACTAAAAATCAGGTGTCAAAAAATCCACCAAGATTTCAGGGCAAAATGCTTAGCATATTGAAGAAATTTTGCAGGCTTTAATCCAGCAGCAAAATACACATGTACAAAATGCAGTTTTGGGGCATATTTATAGCAAAATTAAGGTTAGTTTCCCAATTGGGGCAGGATTTCCTGCAGAGAAAAGCCTAAAGGAGCTCTGGCCGGTATTGGAAAGCCCACCGGCCCCATTGACTATAATGAGGTCTGGTGGAGCAGCTTGCCGGCAGTGTGAAAGAGGCCTAAGTAGGGGTGGGAAATTGCCAAATCTAAAGCCACCCTAAGAATTTATTATAAAGGCTATGGACAACCTTTTGTATCTATTTTTTATTGAATTGCATCTGTTTGATAAAAATCACTTTTGCAGTTGGCTTTAATTAAGAATTCTCAACGGTCTGTCATCTGCAGCCTGCGTGTTTTCACGTACATTGGCGGCTGCTCAGTCCCATTTAGAATGAAATCCATCTATTAACTAAAATCCAAAAGATGTCCGATTTAAGAGCTACATAATGATGTGTCCGATGGATTTCACTCTGAACAGGACTGGGCAGCCTGCATTGTATGAAAACACATGCATGCTGCAGAAGACAAAACAGTTGACAATTTTGAATGAATACCAATTACAAAAAAAACTATTTTATCACCTAATAGATGCCATGTAATGTACAAAAATGATGCAAAGGTGTCCATAGCCTTTCAACATTTCTGGTCTGCACAAGTACCTAAATGACCTTTTGCTCAAGGTTGTCTATAAGCGGTAGGTGAAAATGGATCCAATTGCTTTAGCAAACTTTGATTGATCTTTCGCTCTCTTTTTTTTTTTTTTTTCCACCAAAGACTTAGAAGCACACTTGAGCGGTTAAATCTCTAACCCACATTTCACTCTGCAGTGCCATGCAGAGGGTGCCCTTGAACTAATGCTTAGTCTTCTGCAGTCCTCATTAACATGTACATGCATCTCTTCCCCTGAGCTCGCTGGAGAACCGCCTGTCCGCCCCCTCCTCTTTCTTACTGCGAATGTTGTGTAAACCTGGCATCAAAAATATAAAAAAAAAAACACAAAGGAGAATTAAAGAGAGATTGCATTTGTAAAAATAACATACCAAGTGCAAGTCTTATTCGGTGCAATAGGCTTGCCTTCTTGAGCAAAGCACATTTTACATTAGGGACGTACATAGACATGTGTATGCATACAGACACAGAATTCACCCAGTAGGTACGACGTCTTATATTGGTGTATTGTCATTGTAAACTTGGAATATAGAAGCATTTGTATGCCATGCACATATGAGCCTTCACTACATATTTAGGTCACTTTATTATAGCAGCTTGTCTTGATCTAGTAGGTTGGTGCTCAGTGCAACCAATTTTTTTGCCAGTTTTTCACGTAAAGTTATTATATAACATGTAATGAAAATAAGCACAGAAGAAAGCAAATTTATCCTGAAGAACAAAAGGAGTGCAATTTTTCTTTTTTTTTGGGGTGGGGGGGGGGGGAGCTAAGATTTCACAGCATGTACATCTTTACATCACAGTACCATTGCTGTAAATATCATTTGTAAGTGGAGTTCCAATTATGCTTTATACATTTTTAGCTTTGCAGACCATGGAAAACATAAAAGTGATATAAATCGATTGTACAATAGACAGTTGATGTAGTGAAGTGCTTTCAAATATTTCTACTGTTGCTGCCTTTAAGTTTAAGGTTGGTTGTTCAGGAGTGTTAAAAAAAACCAGATGGTTAGGGTACGGCCACACAATCGGGTTTCCCGATGCAGGATTCACGCTTGGTCTTGGCTTCCAAAATTGCAGCAGGAAACCCTACCTTGGGCCTCTTGCACAGGAACGTAGTGCATCCGCTCTGTGCATTGGGGACCGCAATTTGCGGTCCCCCCAATGCATGGGCAACGTCCGTGCGGCTGCCGGGACGGATGGAGACCCATTCAACTTAAATGGGTCCGTGATCCGTCCGCACCGGAAAAAAATTAAACGAGTTCTATTTTTTTTTTTGCGGTGCGGAGGCACAGACAGAAACGCCACGGAAGCACTCTGTAGTGCTCCTGTGGGCATCCGATCCGTGCTTCTGTTCCACATCTCCGTGATTGCGGGCCCATTCAAGTGAATGGGTCCGCATCCGTGATGTGGAGTGCACGCGGACTGGTGCCCGTGTATTGCGGACCCGCTGTATGCGGGCCGCAATACGGCCACGGGCACAAGACGTTTATGTGCAAGATGCTTTACTCATCAGTTAAATCCCATGGAACTAATGCTTCAGCCGTGCCACTGGTCTTTTTTTCTCTTGACAATGTGGTGACGTACTGCACTGCCACTGCGCAGTGGAAGTTGCTTACACCTTCCGGCTCCAATACTTGTTTAGTTTTTGGTGACTGCATCTGCGGAAAAAAGACTATTACATATTTTGTCATCTGTCTGGGTAACAGATCTCCCTGTTTAAACAGGGATGTGCTGCCAGCAAGCAATAAATCTGTATGGGGATGAGTGATTGCCGTAGCGATCGTTCATCCCCATACAAAGGCTGTGATTTCTGCATGTAACAATAGACCGTTATTGGGAATGTTTGGTTTGTTCCTGATAATTTCTTTATTGAAGTGAAAGGTCTAAGCAGCAGCATCAGAGAGCGCTGATGGACAAGAATGTTGCTGCCTCTGTGTGAACTCAACCATGTTTTTCAAATCTCATGCAAGCCTTTAACTTTCTCATGCGTGTAAGGATGTTTAGTGAGCAGATCCTAAAAATCATTATTATAAGAGTCCATTCACATGTCTGTAGTGCATTGCGGATCCGTAATACACCCGGCCTATACCCCCATAGAACTGCCTATTCTTGTCCGCAATTGCGGACAAGAATAGGACATGTTCTATTTTTTTCCGGAGCTGCGGATCGGAAGATCGGGGCCGCGCTCCGGAAATGCGGATGTGGAGAGCACTAAGTGCTCTCCACATCCATTCCTGCCCCATTGAGAATGAATGGGTCCGCACTAGTTCCGGATATTGCGGAACGGATTCGGAACCATTCCACAGACGTGTGAATGGACCCTCGGGCTAATTCCTTTTTTCTAAGTCTTTATCCTTTGTTGAACATTTTGGCTTCTTCTGCTATTCTCCTCTATTCCCTGCAGTTAATGTACAGCTCTAGCCTTCTTTAGTATTTACAGCAAAGATAATTAACAAAGGTCAGTGGTCCTCCTGGGTCCTCTTACACAGACTATTATGAAAAAGTATGCACTTACAGATGTAAACCTTATAAGTGATCATGAATTCCCTTCACTTTAGTAGCTATATAACAGCTGAATATTAATTTCTAAAGCAGATCATAAAGTTCTCAATACAGCTGAGCGATACAAAGCAGAAGGTAAATGCTATATAGTATTTGTTTCTTCCCGATAATTTTCATGGGACACTTGGAGTTGTTTCTTGAGAATGAGCCTGCCCCTGTGACCTTCATATTTTCATCTTAGAGGACCTGTCACCAAAAAATGCAATGCAATCTGAAAAAGCACCGTGTTATAGAGCAGGAGGAGCTGAGCAGATTGATATATAGTTTTGTGGGAAGCAATTCAGTAAAACCTGTCATTTATACATTTGTATCTTTGCTGGTTTCACTTCCTGTGAACAGCTCTCAGTACAGGAGGGAGGAGTTATCAGTGATTGACAGCATTGTGTGTATACAGAGATAGCTGTCCGTCACTAGTAACACCTCCCCCTTGTACCGATAGCTCTTCACAGGAAGGGGAAAAAGCACAGATATAAATGTAAAAATTACAGGTTTTACTGAATCTTTTCCTACAAAACTGTACATCAATCTGCTCAGCTCCTCCTGCTCAATAACATGGTACTGTCAGATTGCACTGCATTTTGTGGTGATACCAACTCCTTAAAGAGGACCCATCTCTTCATGATCATAGATTAAGGTAGTTACCCCTATGTAGTATGAACCTTCGAAATCCCATAGTAAATTTTAAAATTTTTGTGTGATAAAGACTAAATAGTTTAACCACCTCTTCCTCTGCATAAGAACCTGTATGAAGCAGAAATCTTTGTTATATTAAATGTTAATATGTATAATAACTTTTGTGCCAAGTTGTTTTACTATTCCTCTAGGTCTTTGGCTGCTGGTAATAATTTCTTGGTAATAAATTGTACATTTAGACCTATCTGACATATTAATTTTAATAATTTCTTCCCACCATTACACTTAGGCCTCATGCACATGGCCGTGTTCCGCGCCCGAGAGCGGTTCGTGGTGACCCGGCCGGGATTCCTTCTGACAGCAGGAGCGCACGGCGTCATTGGTTCATGCCGCCGCTGCTGTACAGTGATACACTGGTATGATCTATACCAGTGTATCACTATACAGCAGCGGCGGCATGAAGCGCACGGCGTCATCCTGGCCTTAGGCAGGGATGGCCAACCTGTGGCTCTCCAGCTCTTGTAAAACTACAACTCCCACCATGCCCTGCTGTAGGCTGAAAGCTGAAGGCAGTCTGGGCATGCTGGGAGTTGTAGTTTTGCAACAGCTGGAGAGCCGCAGGTTGGCCATCCCTGCACTAAGGGCTACATCAAAGTTATGCTAGTAATAGAGCTGTAGAAAAATTTGTACAAAAAAAGGCTCTTAAACTCTACGGTGATGAGAAGTCTTTATTGGCCCTAAAATAATACATTTCAAGGCTAACCATCATCAGGTTAATAGGACATACCAACAGTGAAGACACCGTACGTAGATCATGGCACCCTGTGGTGAGATTAAGAGGTTACATAGAAAGTGGGAAAGAGATATTATTTAAAAAAGAAACACAAAATCCGCTACAACAATCATAAAGAAAGACCGTTGGGTGGCTCTGGTTTTTATTTAGCTCATGTGGGGTGCCAAACTATGCCAAAGAAAAGGAAGCCCTCCTAGCCCTTTAATGTATGCAAAAACATAGGTTAAACGGAAGCCTCAGACGGATGCCATACAGTGACATCTGTCACCACAGAGTTCTATTGTAAAATTGTATATGTTAACGTATACATTTTTTTTAACTAGACTCTTTAGGATAGAAAAGCATAGTGTCCTATGCTTTTGTATCCTTTTTTTCCCCAAATGTACACTTTAAACATGGAAAAATAGGTGGTTTGAACCCAGCCTAAGCTACCAGGAAAGTGATAATGAGGAGAACTGGTGTATGTGCACAGAGGAACTGGCGCCATGAGCATTTCAGTGCATCATGTGACCCATATCACTAGTCAACATAGGGATACTAATGGTGGAGATAACCAGCACATGCGTAATACAGCAACTATCGATCAAGATGGGCAGGCCTATATTACGAATCTGCCCTGGCAGAATACCGGTGGGCCAGTCTGTCAGGAAGACGCCTGACATGAATAAACGTAAACTGCATTCATGATGGAAACCCTGCTGAAAGAGTGCAGTTCCAAGTATATGACAGTTTAAGAACCTGTTATGACACCATCATCACAGATCCTTAAAGGGCTTCTGTCACCCCACTAAACAGTTTGCCTGAGAGTACAGGATCTGCACTGATAATTAGTGCAGTTCCAAGGGTAAGATTGCCCAAGGACCTGTGATGATGTAGTCACAGGTCCTTAACCACCTAACAGTATGGTAAGCCTAGAATGTATGGGCTTCTAAAAGGTTTTGGTCATGTAAATCTGTCATAGGTGGTGGCGAAAATAAGTGTTTAAGTGTTTTTTGGGGGCTGTGGGGATTTTTCAGATGTTATGTGTGATCTCCTGTGTGTGTTTTTTAGAGTTAGGTTTAGATTAAGGGTTGTTTTGGTGGAGAACATTAGTTCTTAGAACGACTTAGACTGCACTGATATGGGTGCGTTTCCAAGTTTAGGAGGGTGCAGGACCTGGGTGTGATGACATCATCCTTGGTCCTTCATCCCCTGAGAGTATGGAGGGGAACTGCAGGAGAAGCATCTCTCTCCAGATTTACTGCTCCTATGCTGCCTCTCTGGAAGAGAGGTGAGAAAATGAACCCCTTCCTTATGTAGGGCAGATGTCGAATCTTTTAAAAACTGAGTGGGCGCCATAGCCGCCAGGTACCTGCTGTTTTACCATGCAGACACTCGGTGGCAGAGTGTTTGATTGGGGATAATGCTGGTCACAGGCTTTTAACCCCTCATATGCTGTTGCAAGTTGTAATCACGGCACCTGAGAGGTTATTTTCACTAAATGTATCTCTCGCTATGAGATTACAAAAAAAAAGTTTTTCAAAATATCTAAAAGGGATAAAAATTAAAATCACATCCAAACCCCTTTCTCCATTTTACAAATAAAAATAAAAAAACAATAAAGAAAATAAAGATAATTACTATCACTGTATTCCAAAATGACTGCATGGTGAATGTGGTAACAAAAGAAAATCAAAATGGCCAATTCACTGCTTTTTGGTCACTTCACCTCCTAAACATTTGAATAAAAAGTGATCAAAATGTCATACAAATCCCTAACTTAAAAATAATCAAGTAATACAGTTTGCCCTGCAAAACATGAGCCCTCACACAGCTCCATAGATGCAAATATGAAAAAGTTATGGAGGGGGGGTCAGAACATGGCGATTCAAAGAATAAATGTTTTTTTTTTTTTTAAGTATTAAACCACAGTAAAAACTATGAAAATTTGATATTGCTGTAATCATACTGGCCCATAAAATGAAGATTATGCCGTAAATATTAAACCTATAGTACTATGTCGGAATTGTGTTTTGTTTCCATTTGCATCCAATTTAGACATTTTTTTTCCCTGCTTTCTGTTACATTGTATGCAATATTAATTAGTGCCATTAGAAAGTACAAGCCCACATACGCTATGAGAATGGAAAAATAAAAAAGTTATGGCCCCGGAAAGGCTGGAAGTAAAAAAACAAATCGGAAAATTGAAAAATTGCTGCTGCAGGTGGGAAGCAAGTGACAGTGGTGCTGGGAGATATTTTGTGTTGCACATTGGCATTGGATGCTGCTCAGGAGGTATTTTGAGTTTTGCCATGGTATGTGTTGCTGTTGGGGAGGGTAATGTATGTCCCTTACCATGTGATAGGCATGTCTTGCAGGTTTATTTTCTTTTTTGCATTGATGGTTTACATACAGGTGTGACCAAGTTAGGACCGTTTCAGATGAGCATGTTCACTGTGTGAAACACTCTGTGTGGGAATGTTAATTCCCATAGTGGACACTGCTCCTTTGAGCATACCACGCGGCATTATAATGATTTGTAATGCTGTGTGTCCCTGCCCGAGCTCAATTGTAATGATTTGTACTGATAGCATTATGCGAGTACAAATCATTACAGATGATATTGGGCAGGGACATACAGCATTATAAATCATTATAATGCCCTTTACAGGAGCACTATCTGAATTCATGCTCCCACATAGATTGTATTTCTCGTAGTGAACACGCTCAGCTGAAACTGGGCTTGAAGACTATGTACACCTTTGGGACCGTTTTATTTATTTTTTTATAACTGCATTTTACCCATTTTGTGCAAAAAATCTTTTTTTCAATTGGCCTTTTATTAAAAATATTCAGCCATTCTGTCATAAAGAGTTATCTGTTTGCCTTGCTGTGTGAATCTGACTTTCACGTTGCGCTGGTCAGCTAATGAACCTGATCTCCCCACTAAAAGGTGATAAACACTTATTTAAGCCACATTTTTATCAGTGAGATAGGCTTGCGCTATGATGAGTGTTTAGGAGGTCAGAGAGCAGAGATAAGGAGCTGTCAGCTGAGCTGCCTGATGGAAAACAGTAAAAATAAAGATCCTGCTACTAGAGAATCTCAAGGATTTACAGAGAAAGGGGCTCAAAATTTTTAATCACCAATTTAAAAAAATTATTTTTAGCTCAAAATGAGTACAATGCAATAATAAAAACTCGAAACCCGAAAATGTGCATAGCTTTTAAGAAAAATTTGCAGCAGCATTCATTGCGCAGCACTATTATTACACAATATCATATGTGGGCTGGTCAGGTTTGTGCTAGGGCTGCTTTGAAATCCATGTCTAACCCTGAAGATAGGTAATAAATATCCAACAGCACTGAGATGTGACTGACCTGTCCTGTCAACCTGATGAAGGTATTATCTCAAAATCTGTAATAGGAGGACCTAAAACACTTCTCATCAGCATAGAGGGGGTTTGCATGTGCCTGTTTACTTTCCTACATCAAAGGTAGACTGTAACTGAAAACATCAGTTCCAAATTGAAGTATTGGTAATGCCACACAATGCGAACAATGTCAGCATGAAAGAAAAATCGCTTTGCCCCATTATTTGATATCAGTCTTCCACTTGCATGTCAGATATGGGCATTGTGTGCTTATGTTTTGTCTGTTCCTATTACTTTCTAATCCACTTCACAGCTCTTCTTCATTTACATGCAGTGAAAGTAGCTGTAAATGTGCAATAAAATAACATTTTCCCATTTAAATATTTAATGCAGCTGTTTTTGAGCCAATTTGATCTCCTGAATTGTTAAAGAAATGGTACTTATTTACTAGCCCTTTGAGAATTGCACCCAGCTGTCCACATGTAAATTGGATACAAATGTTACATTCCCCTCCATCCCTTTCTGCTCTGCCTGTGTGTCAGCCTTCACTGTAGTACAGTAGTCCAGGTAATCTGTCTATGAACCAGCAAGCTCAGGATAAACAAAGTAGTTTGTGCAGCCCAGATATCAGTGTCTTTGAAGCTTTTAGAAGGGTTATATCCTGCTCCCGGCACCCATGGAAAACAGCTGATTCTGACAGGGGAAGCTGCGACCAACCAGCCATTTCCCCTGAAGATCCTACTTGATGAATGGTTGTCAATGTACCAGTATCCATCATAATGGAACCACACGTACAAAGCTTCACTTTCGGTTGTGGCTCATAGACAGGGATCCTGAGAGCATGACCCACCACTATGATGTCAATATGTCCTATAAGGGAGGACGACTATGTTTATAAAAATAAATAAAAAAGTATGAAAGTTGCAGTAATTGAAATACATAATACGTAGGCCTACACTTGTTCATATCTGTGATCGGGGCTGCGTTTGGAGCCTCTGTTTCACATTCTGTCAAAAAGACCTGACAAAAAAGCCTTATATGCAGGACTTTTTTGTTTGGTAAAAAGACAGGATCCAGAACGGAAACTGAATGGACTCCATCATAGTCAGTGGAGACTGTTCAGCTTCTTCCTTGTGAGTTAGGCACATTACGTTTTTGTCATAAGTTTAACGTACACAAACGTTTATATGTTAACAGACGCCTCAGACAGATGTCATACTGTGGCATTATTGACCAAATAATTCCGTTGTAAAAAAACAAAAAATATGTTTTTTTGCTGGACTTTGCAGGATGGAAAAACGTATGGCATCTGTCTGACTTTGCATTTGTTAACATTATATATACGTTTTTTTTTTGTGTACGTTAAACATATGACAAAAACCCACTATTACATGCCTGATCCAGCACTTCCATTATTTTTGATTGTTCTGCTCATCTAAGGGAGCAGGACAACAGAAATAGATAGCAGTGATGTGATTGTGGCCTAAGAGGTGGGTATTTATGCTGGGAACCATTACTAGTCTAAATAACACCAGGGTATTATAGCAAAGTGATAAAGTACAGTCCAATATGGCGGATCTTCCCTGTACTTTATAACTTGGCTATAATAGCCTGCCTGCATTCACTACACACTGCACTACATACATCAATGTGATGTATGGGGTGCAGTGCATGATGTATGTAGTGCAGTACACGATGTATAGGGTGCAGTGTGCCCTTTCAGTGCGTGGGCACACAGTATCTGCAGCAGGCTGCAGAAGTACAATGTCAGCAGATTAAAGATGAGTAATGGGTGCTGCTGTCACCTTGTTCTGCAGGTCCATCTTGTTATCTAGGCTGTAGTCTTCAGCTCCACTGTCTCCATGTTTGCTGGGGACCTCGGGCCGAATGCCCCATTCTCCTTACTATAACAACCCCTGGGAGCTAGCCTCTCCTCCTTACAGCTCCCACTAGCATCCTCTGCTGCAAGACACTGTGTTGCTTCAGCAGCCCACCAGACCATCCAATAACAAAGCTCTTTGCTGTAAGATTGGTTGTTTCAGGCAGCAGCAGCATCGCCGTGCACTGATTAATGGCAGGGAAAAGTCTAAAGGCTTATTGGTACCAGTATATATATCTTTTAGGGAAAGCTAGATGAGATATAATGAATTCAGGAAAGCTGAGTATTCCTAGCAAAGAGTAGTTTGCTAAGGGCTTTTGGTAGTTCCTGCTTTTGAACCTGGATTTTTATGGAATGATGGGCAGGTTGGTTGTTGGATCTGTCATTCCCTTTCTGGCCATTTTGCCCACCGCTACAGAGTGAATTCGCCCAATCTATACACAGTATATAAATGTAAAGTATTTAGAGTACATCTTTGGCCCAACTCTATGGGCGTCTCCTGTTTGTCACGACAGAGGGGGGATAAGTGCTGCCCTAAACTTGCACGGCCCATCCTAATTTTTGTAGAAATATTAATAGTTGTAATCTGCTCGCATCAAACTTTGTGTAAGGAAATGTAAACCCCCTTTCCCTCAGTCGCAGTCAGAGGCAGACACAGGTGTTACCATCTTGCTTGAATTCTTCTAAGCAACTCCTCCTCCTCCCTGCCCAGTCTGTTTCTTTTATTTACTCACAAAAGGTGTAAAAGGGGCTGGCCCATAACAAGGATGCAGGAAGTGATGACATACAGGAAGTGAGACTTGTCAAAGGACAGGGAAGGGCATCAACGTGGCTGGACAGACAATGCACACACCCTATCCCTGTATAAGGAAGGATGAGTCATGTCCATTGTCTGACCAGCCAGGAGGCCGCCCATCACCCACCACTGTCAGCATGGATCCCATTCAATACTGCTCAAAGCGACCAGTATCTAGTGAAGATCATTCTACTGGTTCTTATAGGTTTGAGTCCATCTGTGAGACATTGCTACGGCTATTGTCAGTATACGGTACGAGTATACAGACAAGGCAGATATGCATGTCTTAAAAGCAGATATGTATCCAGAAAGGGATAGGGAAGCCGCAGCAGAGGTATAATATGTATCTCTCGTTACGCAGACTTCACTTCTCTAATGTGTATAGACATTTGAAGGGAAGAAGCCCAGTGCATTGCACTTAGTGCTCACAAACCGGCAAACGCCACCCTACACACTGAGAACTCGACTCCAAGCCCATGAGAAGGTTTTCATACTGATGGGTTGAATCGGGACCAGTGGTAAACCCAAGTACCCTCTGCTAGAGCGTTCTTCGGTTAAATTGGACACAGGGAGACAGATGACAATCTATAAAAACACACACACATCCTAAAGTAAAATGTCTGCATAATAAAATTTCCACAACATAATCAACGGCGTACAACTTGGCGGCAGTCCCTCGCTTAGATACGTGCAGGGGCCTAAGAAGGTAAGGGGTATACCGTAACAGAGTCGGGCAAGCCAAAGCCAGGAGGGCACGCAGGTACACAGGGAGCAATACAATAATGAGGTCAAAACACAATCCGGAGCCAGAAGCCAAAAGGTCACGTCAAATACAAGGAGGTCACAAGGTCGAGGTCAAAACGCACAGAGTACATGATAAACACAATGCTGGTGAGGGTAGCAAGACCAATCACAGGCAACCTGTGGCCAGCAGGTTACCTGTTTAAATAGGTCCTCCTAATGGGTCATGTGGGGTGGCCAGCGTCACATGACCTGTCCCCCGCAACTCAGAACAGCTGAGCGCAGACTCATCAATATCGGTGCTCAGATCCCCACGTGCTCGTTGTCTAGAGGATGGAGGACGCTGTCCATGCCAAATAAGTGTGTGCGGCCGGGTCCTCCTCGCCCTCTGGTTGCTATGGAGATGAGGATGACGGCCGCATCCTCACCCCTCTTCACTAGTGCGATGCAGTCGGCGCTGCAGAGGGGAAGCGCGTCGCCGGCTCCCAGTTACACTGTTTCATAGAAAAGCACCCAAGTACTGCTCAGAACATTAAATATAGTTCACAGTGCACCCCAGGGATATCTCCAAGCTTTAATACAGCTAATGTGAACACTTCAGCATAAAAATACAATACCAGCAGTAACAAAGGGCACATATAAATAATGTAGTACCTCCTAACGGAGACCAGCACACCGGTGAACCACGTAGCTCTTTTTCTGCCTATTGTCCTAGGGCTAGTATACCTTATTGAATTTCGGTAGAAGCCTTCCCAAGGGGCACTACTGTACCAATGAATTGTAATAACTCTGAGTGTTTCCACCAGCATTTTATTATGCTGTATTTCCATTGGCAAGCACCCAGAGGACGGCTGTGTGCATAATCAATGCTTTATCAGTTAATTGTTCTCCCGATAAACTATTCCTTCAGCATTACTGTATTGGGTCTTTCCATCGGCCAGAGCTGCTGAGCTATAGACAACCAGCTATCCATCTTCTAGCCGCGGGGAGGCTGAAATATTATTGATTCTGTCTGTGGCCCATTACCCATCTTTAATCTGCTCTGACATTGTATTCTGTGTGCCCACGCACTGAAAGGGCACTGATACGGAGTAAAAGAACTATGTTTTTTTTTTTTTTCCTGGCACCCTCTGCCAAGTATTTTTAATAACCTCAGTTAGCTTTTCCTTAGGGCTTTGACAGAAATTAAATAGGAATATTGTAGTGCAGTAAATTACATTTTGTTGAAAAGCTAGCCCCTTCTATCTATAGTGTTTTCTTCCACAAACTCTCAGGCAATTACTGGCCGAATACTCAGAATTAATCGGAGGTACCTTTATGACATTACCTCTCTTCTCTTCAGTCGTATTAATTTTAATGGGCACCAGGTTTGCACAAATACATTAAAAAGAAGAGAATGATTTTGTGATGCAGTTTGATTGACCCAAAGGCAATTTTTAAAATCACAGACTTTTTATGTATTTTTTTTTAAATCTTTCTCTAGTGGTCTGGAGCTCCCATGTGTCCAAGATAACAATAGCACAAAACAACTTCTTTATATAAATTGCTCCTATTCGTCCAGTATTAGAATAAAATAAGAATATAAGAATAAAAATAAAAAAGTTAAAAAGTGCACATAGTTAAATGGTCATACTAAAAAGGTCCATAGTTCATGATAGAAGGTCAGTATACAGTATTTTTTTCTTATATATTTTTAAGTGCTGTCCTAATTTACTTATTTGTAATGTACAGTTTCTTCTCTTATTTGGCCAAAACAATATGATCATTTACAAACTGAGGTACATCAATTTTTTGTGTAAAAAAGTTGCAAATGCCATTTTTGAGACTTTTGAAACACCCATGTGAAAATATTTTGTCCCACCGGTATTTTTGCGCCACTTGCAACACTTGGGAGTGTTGGAGCTAGGACATTTGGCCCCAATAAACGTAACAATATTTACGCCTGTAAACGGGCATAAGTGTTGGTGAAAAATTACCCCAGTTAGGCGCTGGAGTAGTTTATACGCCTGGCGCACGGACTGCTGGAGGTGCACCTAATTTATGATGAGGAGAATGCCTTGTCATAAATTATGTGAATCCTCCAACAGCGTAAAGGGGAAAAAGTCGGTCTTTGTAAAATGACCCCTAATATCTTTATAAAGACTATCTTAGATAGCCTTTAATATCAAGTCGTCTTTACACGGGCCAAGAATCGCCAGATAATTGCTAACGAGCATTCATAGGGACTCTCGTTAACGATTTATCTGGCGGTGTAAAGGTGCTGCCAATTACTCGAATGAACGAAACGGTTGTTCATAGGGTAATAGATCATTTGTGCGGACAGCAAATCGTGCTGTGTAAACACACTCTGCTGCCAGCAAACAACGAGTCTGTATGGGGGCAAGCGATGGCATTAACGATCGCTCCTCCCCATACTGTGGAGATTGCTGTATGTAAATGCAGTGGTCTCCACTGACGAGCAGGCAATTGCCGGGAAGGAACGCTTCCTTGCCGACAGTCGGCCGCTGTATCGACCCATCTAAAGGGACCTTTACTCACAGAAAAGGATACGAGGGTGGGGGTCATTCATCTCAAGCAGGAATAAGTCATGCCTTGACCAGAATGATTCTGCAAAATGGCTCCTAAGGGACCTCCATTAAGGGTCTTCAGTGTCTATTTACTGTACGTACCAGTAAGTGCCCAGTGCACGTGTGAAACAGACCCATAGGCTCCCATTATACTGACAATGGCCGAAAAAGGCTACTTTCACACTAGCGTTTTTATTTTCCGGCATTGAGCTTCATCATAGGATCTCAATACCGGAAACAAACGCTTCTGTTTTGTCCCCATTCGTTGTCATTGGAAACAAAACTGAACGTAACGGAATGCACCAGAATTTATTCTGTTTTTCTGTCCGTGATGTGGTGCGAAGCAAGACTGATCCGTCCTGACACATAATGAAAGACACAATAGAAAACGGATCCGCCCCCCATTGACATTCAGTGGTGTTCATGACGGATCCATGTTGGCTATGTTAAAGATAATATAACTGTATCCGTTCATAACGGATGCAGACAGTTATATTATCATGACGGAAGCGTTTTTGGTGATCCATGACGGATCCAGCAAAAACGCTGGTGTGAAAGTAGCTAACTCTGACACAATAGAAAACCTTCAATGGAGTCCATGACTGATCTAACTGGTATAGAATATTTGCAGGCTGTGCTATTCCATATAGAGGCATCCAGTAAAAAATATGTATACTGTGTGGTATATGATTTTGAACATGAGGACCTATGGGCTCCGTTTTTATTGGCTCTTCCCCCTCACCATAGTCTAACGATTGTGTTTTTTCTTTGCATAAAACAAACAGTTGTGACTTTGTGATTTATCCATTTTTATATGTTCATCGTTTATAAATTTTTATATACTTTTCAAGCTTATAGTAAAACGTACTGATGCATTATTTGCTCCACCCCATTGTACATGTAGCCACAATAAATTGCTTGGGACATGATCTGTCTGTACACCAGTTATAATCTGTGATGTATTTTTATTTGCTGTACCGGTAAGTAAAAACTGCTGGGTGTTTAGTTGTACTTACGTCTATAAATTTGGTGTTTTTTCCTGTCTTCTCATTTATGTTCCTTGTTGCAAACCCCAGCCACAAATGACTATTATTCCATCGCCTTGTATTGCTGTGATTTAACCCTTGATAACCCTTCACCATCCTGTTTTATAAATGTATATGTCTTTACCCTGTGTTTATAACCCAACATTACCTGGTTTTCTTTATCTTCTTTCTAACCTTTACCACCTCCCCAACTCTCTCGTCAGGATTTCTGGCAGGTACTGACCACAATAGCATGTGTTTGCTTCTGAACATCACTACTGTGCATCATTTTTAAGGGGCAGACTGCCTGTGCCAACAGAGTTGACCCCACTAGAGTGGCAAGATTTGGTTGCCAGATAGCTATGTAGACTGTTGACTTTTTTGCCTGTGATCATTTTTCATTTACGGTCATTTCTCAGTATTAGACAGTATTTCTACCCCAAAATGTAAATGCCCTTATTTTTGCAAATCAGAAGTCAGATCGTTATCCAAAGTTCAGTAACAGTTTTTTATTATATATTTTTTTTTTACGTTCAGATCGTTGTGTTTTTTATGGAATGGTTGCAGCCATTTTTTTTTGTTTGCAAAATTAACTACAGGATCTCTCACTATGTTGGTCGTCACTTTTGTAATGGCTTTTAAGCAATTGACGACATATGTCCACTTTCTTGGTCTGTTCTGTTAATAACAAAGTGTCGTAAAGTGGCATCAGCCAAGTAATGGCTGCCTCCAATATGGTGAAAACAGATCTGGTCAGCTTTGCAAAAATGTATCTGCAACAGAGTAGAAAAACAGATATTTTTCATAAACTATGGATGTTTTTTATTCTTTTTTAATTTTTTTTATATTTGCCCATTTTTGAAGTTTTGGATAGAAATACTCTCTATTTTGCCTGCTAAGATTTGCGGTGTAATATAGTTGCCTTGCTTGCATGAAATCGGAAGCTTTGGACTCGAGTAAATAGGCCTGCATAAATAGATTTCATGATTTACGTGGTATTGGATACAGTTTAGAAACCATTTTATTTTGCGCACCTACAGATGTTTTCTGTTGAAACATCCCCACCTACCTTTAATTGTGCATTTGTTCACAGGCCGCAGCCTGCTGGGCTTAAAGGAAGACTGTAGAAGTTAGAATATCTAGATCTGCTTCCCGTGTGAATTTTGCTAAAATTCTCTGTTGGTGGCATAGAGTGCATTATACCTAGTTATCAGCATGCCTTTTTTATTCAACTTTAAAATATTTGCTTTTCAGTGTGAACTGTACTGCACAATGTAGTAAAGGGTATGAAAGACCAATTATTTTCTTCTAGCGAGATGATAATGCCGAAGAGAATGGGGTGTGCTCTAGTGTGTGAATCGATTAGCTTAGGGCTTGTTCACGTATGGGTTCTGTTCCGTGCATTGAGGCCGCAATTTGCGGTCAACAATGCACGGAGAACGTTCGTGAGGCCCCGGAGACTGATCCATTCCTCCTTTCTTTGTGCGGAACGGAACCCCACAGAAGCACTCCGTAGTGAATGGTTCCTCACCCGTGATGCGGAATGCACACAGAACGGTGTCCGTTTATTGCGGATCCACATATGCAGTCCGCAATACGGCAACGTAACCCATAGATTCGTGTGAACAAGCCATTAGGCTGAGTTCACACTTCAGTGTGTTTTGGTCAGTGATTTCCATCAGTTATGCATGAGGCCTTAGGCTACTTTCACACTAGCGGCAGCCTTCTCTGGCAGGCTGTTCTGGCGGGGGAACAGCCTGCCGGATCCATGCTACCGCTAGTGCACCATGCAGCTGGAACTGCGCTGCGGCCCCATTCACTATAATGGGGGAGGACCAAAGGTCCGGCTGCAGCACGGCAAACATGCCGAGAGGCAGCCGGAATAAAACTACAACATGTCGCAGTTTTATTCCGGTTGCCTGTCGGCATGTTTGCCGTGCCGCGGCCGGACCTCCAGCCCGCCCCATTATAGTAAATGGGGCCGGAGCGGACTTCCACGGTGCACTAGCGGTAGCACGGATCCGGCACGCTGTTCCCCTGCCGGAGAAGGCTGCCGCTAGTGTGAAAGTAGCCTTAGAGATTTGTCAGGGAGTCAGAGTTGGAAAGGTTATCCATGGGAACACAAAGTCAAGCAGAGTGCTGTCGTGATCAACACTATAGGTTGTGAGAAAGAAGAGGGTTAAAATGGCTGATCCTTCTACGACACAATAGTGGGTGCAATATGAGACTGAAACAGAGGAGAATATTTAAAGGGTAGTGAGTTGTTTCAAGATGTGCCTCATGCCAGTAAAGGCTATAAAACGATAATCATCCTATACTCGCCCGTTTCTCGCACCTTCTCTGCGCCACAGCTCCAGTCCTCCTCCATGTATTTGTGTACGTCTTATGCCATATACCAATGAGGGCCGAGATTGACTGCAGTGATCACATGCTATATACCTCTCCATAACCAGCTCAGCTTGTATATAAATTGGTCTCTCGGAGAATACAGCAGCATCTGGATTGTCTACTGCTCTGTAATATGACTATAGGGCTCTGTTTGCCAACATACATGCCTCAGGCTGAAAAAGCACATCTTGGAAGTAAGTAAAGCTGTTCATACACTTTAGGCTACTTTCACACTCGCGTTTGGTGCGGATCCGTCATGGATCTGCACAGACTGATCCGTTCAGATAATACAACCGCATGCATCCGTTCAGAACGGATCCATTTGTATTATCTTTAACATAGCCAAGACGGATCCGTCTTGAACACCATTGAAAGTCAATGGAGGACGGATCCGTTTTCTATTGTGCCAGATTGTGTCAGTGAAAACGGATCCGTCCCCATTGACTTACATTGTGTGTCAGGATGGATCCGTTTGGCTCAGTTTCATCAGATGGACACCAAAACTCTGCAAGCAGCGTTTTGGTGTCCGCCTCCAGAGCGGAATGGAGACGGAACGGAGGCAAACTGATTCATTCTGAGCGGATCCTTATCCAGTCAGAATGCATTAAGGCAAAACTGATCCATTTTGGACCGCTTGTGAGAGCCCTGAACGGATCCCACAAACGGGAACCAAAACCCCAGTGTGAAAGTAACCTTACTTGGGACAATTCCTGCTTATCGGTGACGGAGACTGGAACATTTACATGCAGCGATCTCCTCCACAATATGGGGAGGAATGATCGCTAATGCTATTGCTTGTACCCTTACAAAATGAATGTGTGCAGGCAGCAGAACATGTTTAGACAGCACGATCTGTTGCCGGCAGTCGATGATTTAGGTGCCTGGACAAATGAGCAAATAACTGATGAAGAGCGTTTCGCTCATTCATCGGGGTAACCGACGGCACCTTTACACCGCCAGATAATCGCTAACGAGCGTTCCTGCTATTATCTGGAGGATTCTTGGCCCGTGTAAAAGGACCTTAAAGGGAACCTGTCACCGGGATTTTGTGTATAGAGCTAAGGACATGGGATGCTAGATGGCCGCTAGCACATCCTCAATACCCAGTCCCCATAGCTCTGTGTGCTTTTATTGTGTAAAAAAAAAAACGATTTGATACATATGCAAATGAACCTGAGATGAGTCCTGTCCCTGACTCATCTCAAGTACAGGACTCATCTCAGGTTCATTTGCATATGTATCAAATCGTTTTTTTTTATACAATAAAAGCACACAGAGCTATGGGGACTGGGTATTGCGGATGTGCTAGTGGCCATCTAGCAACCCATGTCCTCAGCTCTATGCACAAAATCCCGCCCGGTGACCGGTTCCCTTTAACACACCTCTGGGAACTACTGATCTCCCACTGAGGATGAGGCATATAAAATCCAACATGATAATGCTTCTTTCTCCCAACATCTGCCATCTTGGGGGACCCCCATACACATTAGTTGGGTGGCTGGTCCTGCTAAAACTGACGGTCCTGGCCGACTTGCACCTAATATGTTTGGCAGAGTGGGTTACTGAGGTGGTCAGATCCAAGGTGTTTTCAGATGGATTCGCTTAGTGTTTAGCACTTTTTTTTATAGCTAAAGATTTTAATCAGATCTGACTATAATATTCTCTTGGAAGAAAGTAGCATTACCCGAAATAGTAAAATGAAGTAGATTTTTATTATGAATGGTATAGTCAGACTCATGAAGTATTGATGCTGGGTTGATATTTAGACTTAATGAATCCTGAAAAATCTGTTTTACCCAGCGCTTGGCTTTCGCAAAAAGCATCCAGCGACAGATTTATGACCAAATAGCATTTCATTTAGTTGTGCTATCCATGCTATAGAGATAGTTATGCTAATAGCGATTCTTCTAGTTTATTACTACACATGTCATCTAGTGTTGGGCTGTTTATAGATTTTGTATTTCAGCAGGCGTCCATTAATAACCATTGCCTCGGTGCGTGCCATAACATCAGGTATAAATTAGCTGCTGCAGTATATTAAGACACCAGTATCAAATATCACAGAGGCAAAGGGGATAAGATTCATCAGGACAAGAGAAGCTGAAATGTATTCAGTATATTGAAGGGCAAAATGACCAGTCAGACTCTAGGACAACTCCGTCTGTCTATCCATCTACACGATGTATATATATTGTAAGTGTTTTTTGCCTCATCTAGCCTAGAGGCACACTGGCCGATAATCATGGGAACACTTGTTAGCGATCATCTTGCAGTGAACAGCCATTCATTGGACAGTTTAAAATTTTTAAGCATGCTTAAAAATCAGCGCTTGCCGGCGGGGCATCGTGCTGTCTAATGACGATTTGCCACTGACAAACCACTAGACAGTATGGGGATGAGCGATGGCATAGTGATTTCTCTTCCCCATGCTGTGGAGGAGATCGCTGCTCCTCCACTAGCGAGCAAGCGATTGCCGGGAGGGAACTCTTCCCTCCCAACAATGGCTTGCTGATCTGCCTAATACAGCAGTACACACAACCCTATTCAAAGTGTAGTAGCTGTGCTAGGTTACCGCAGCTCTGCTCCCATTGAAGGGAATGGGCATAGAGCGGCTGCAAAGCAGCATGACCACCACACTGAACTGAACGCTGTTTACTGTTCTATTCAAAGTGCTAGTTCCAGCTCCGGAGGCTGTAGGGAACAGCATATCTAGGGGGTGCAGGGTGTTGGGTCTCCACTGATTAGATATTGATGGCCTATCCTGATACAGGATAGACTTGAAAGGAATTTAATAGTGTAAGAAATTATTATATATATAATATACCCTCTTACTGGGTCTGATTCTTTAAGTTGGGTGTAGTAAATGAGACACAAGAGTGAAATTATAAAATATGTATATTGTACAGTGTGGAAATACTGATATTACTATTACTATTATTATTACCCCCGCCGGTCCGCTGTTTGAGAAGGCAGTAGCACCATGGCCCTCTCCAGCGTTTTCCTAGGTTGAATTACGACACGTTTATTGGTCACGTGGCCTAGGCGCAGCTCAGCCTTTATAGAAGTGAATGAGACTGAGCACTATACCAGTGATTAGATATTGATGACCTATCCTGATACAGGATAGACTTGAAAGGAATTTTATGAGAATTTAATAGTGTAAGAAATTATTATATATATATAATATACCCTCTTACTGGGTCTGATTCTTTAAGTTGGGTGTAGTAAATGAGACACAAGAGTGAAATTATAAAATATGTATATTGTAAGGTGTGGAAATACTGATATTACTATTACTACGGTATTATTATTATTGATTAGTATATATGGAAGTATAAAGGAACAAAAATAAATTGCATACAGAGAGACTTGTACCCAATAATTTTTACAATTGCTAAAGCTACTTTCACACTAGCATTTTTCTTTTCCGGCACTGAGTTCTGTCCTAGGGGCTCAATACCGGAAAAGAACTGATCAGTTTTATCCCCATGCATTCTGAATGGAGATCAATCCGTTCAGGATGTCATCAGCTCAGTCACTGATTCCGGATCAGTTGCCGGATCCGGCATTAATTTTAATTGAAATGTATTAGTGCCGGATCCGGCATTAAAAATACCGCAATGCCAGGCCTGTCCTTCCGGTCTGCACATGTGCAGACCGGTAAAAATGTGAAAAAAATATATAACGGATCTGTTTCTCCGGATGACATCCGGAGAGATGGATCTATTCTTGCAATGCATTTGTAAGACAATATGAAGATAATCCCAAGACCATTTGGTAACTAAACAACAAATTACCCTCACTCTACAGTATATGGTAGTTACCATACATAAGTCTTTTTGGGTCTCTCCAGTCCCTGTCTTTCATTTGGCCCCTCCAGGTTTCTCTGGCACTTCTCTTTTCATCTGTGTTTTCTTGTCTTTTGCCTCTCCTCTTCTTTCATGTCTCTCTCCTTCCTTCCGTCCTCCCTCTTCCTCCTGTCTTTTTTCTTTTCTCTCTTCTTCCCTTCCTTCTCTCTTTCTTCTCTCATCCTGGCCTTTCATGTGATTAACAGCCAGTTCTAGAATCTTCTAGAATATGGCCTGGACACATCTGATTTGGTTGCTCCCTATGGTTTTCTAGCAATTTCTGGGTAACTCTTGAAGATTGATAGATGTAGTTGGAATGTCCAGCATTTTCCTTCCCCACTTGCCACTGTACCACCTACTGGACATCTGTCACACTTCTTTAGGCTGTTGGTCCTTTGTCCAGATAGACAGTACCTGCTCATACTGGCTTTAAGAGGACAAGTATAGGCACTAATTAACAGAAAGTTGCTGAAAACCTTACATGCCAGATACCAATAAAATACATGGCCTACATTATTTTCCTAAAAATATATATATTAGAAGTGAATGAGACGGAGCACTATACCAAGCATAACTGCTATACTCCGAGGAGCATCGGTGCCTTCTCAAACAACTGATCAGCGGAAGTCCTGGGTGTTGGGAAAACCTTGGAAAACCCTTTTAATCCTTACAACCAAAAGAATGAGTCCAGAGGAGAATAATAAAGTCTGTATAGAATCATATATTGTGTCATTTTTGGTTAAATTTCTGTGAAATGGAATATACTGAATTTAGCATACTCTCCAGTTCGCCTTCTAAAAGATATAAGATATTGTAGAGGCATTATGATCAATCGTATTCTCCCTTTGCGTCTTTACTAGACACTAAATAACCCATGATAGGTGCATTGCAGGTAGTACAGTCTGTATAGGACGAAGAAGAGCTCGCAATGCGTATCTAGTGTTTGAAAACTTAACATTTTTACTTTTATAAATAAAACCTTTACTTATCTCCCAACTGAGATATATCCTTATTGTTCCATAGGGCACAAACAGAGATATCACATTTTGACAAACATTTTGAAGAATGGATTTTATCTATACTCTCCCTGATTCCAAAACCTGCCAGATATTTTCAAACTGAAAAAATCTTTGATACACCCCATAAGCAAATTGATAAATCATAACCTGCCTTCTCAATCCCATTACTCCCCCGACACCACCATTTGAAGGGAGGTAAGTCACTGTCAGAGGTTTCTAGCAGTGGCTTTCCCCCCCACTGCCTATTAATTCTAGTTTGAGCATGCATATGTATGGCAGAGGTTCGGAAGAAATCCTGCCTGTCAAGTCCACAGTCAGCCGCCAGCAATCTAAAGTGTACAGCGAGCTTTAGGGTGGGTTCACATCACGTTTTTCCCATCCATTTAACGTATACATTAAACATGCCTCAGATGCATGAGATACGTCCTATTTTTTCCCCCTAACATATATGTCAAATGGCAAAAACGTGATGTGAATCCACCCTTACTGCCTGCACAGAGCAGTGTCATTATTCACATTATATCCACATAATATATAAATATAGGAGGGTCATTTATGATCAGAAATACGCCTATATTAGTCGTTATTCTGGTGCAGATTGCGGCGCAAAGATTATTAGCGCCATAATCTGCAACTTTTCCCCGCTCACACCAGGTCTAAAAAAGTGAGCGAGGTTGGGGCGGGGAAGGGGGCTGGCTGGCTGGCAGGCCCCTCCTATTCATCATTTTCTACACCTGTATTAGGCGTGGAAAATGGTCTAAATGTAAGCCAGCAAGGAAGCTGTCTTACATTTCGACCAGTGCTAAATACGCCAAAGTTATGTAGAGGCCGGCGCCTCTACATAACTTCGGTGGATCCACCAGAGGGGGTTATTAAGACCTGTGTCTAAAACTCTGGCCTTAATAAATGACCCCCATATTATCCTTTTTATAGATTTTACAGAATCCAGTAGGTAGAGCAGACAATCTTGATAGGATGCCTTGTGACGCCGATATGTGCAGGCACTGAGGTTGGCATGCAATGTAGGATGCAGACCAGGAGAACCGCTGAGATTTTTGGCATGTATTGCGTGGTTTTCATTGCTCAAGATATTAAACCCCAACAAAATTTAAATTTATTTGTGTGGAGTTATTATATAGTGCCTTTAAAATAACATAACAAAAACAAATACAGGTGCACTCTGCGGTCTTACTAACCCTCGTACTGGTGTAAAATTGAGAATTAGCCAACATATCCTACTTGGAGGACATGTCTGAGCCCGAGCACCGCGCCAAGGTTTCTCAAGTAGCTCGGGAACCTAACGCTAAACCTACCTGGGCCGTATGGGCAATACCAGGAGCCAGTGGGCGAATTACTGGTGCGCAAGGTCCGACTCAAAGCAATCTCCCAGTAACCTCCAGCATGTGACCATGCATACAATGGGAGGAGGCAGAGAGCTCTGAGCCCCACCCAAGACTGGCTGATATAGCCCGGGCCTCACATGTGCACCAGAATGCTGCCCGTAGATGGAAATAAAGGCACATTCAGACTAGGAGTTTCTACACCTCCAAAAATTCTGTATTTGTTTTTGTTATGTTATTTTGACTGTTTATTACATCCACACAATTGCTATCCTGTGTAGGATGTCCATTGTGGTACTTGTGGTCCGCTGCAGGCATTTTCCATTGTATGCATTTTTGCTGGGGATTGCCATTAGCAACGGGCCACAAGTGCAGGATCTGCCCCCCCGGTATAGATGCACCACTGGATATGGGGTTGAGCACTTCCTGCTTTTTAATACCACACCAATCTGTAGTTTGTATAGTGCCTTTAGTCTACATGTTTCAATTGAGAATTAGCCGACTGTAGATGTGCATCTAAAGACCTTTAAATGTAGCTTTTGCTATGGTTATTAGAGGGCAGTAGATGTAGTCCCTGTAACTGTCCGAAGAGATGTGATTGATAATATGCTTATGCCTTATGATAGGGGATTGCTATTTATGGAAAAACGTTTGCTTTCATGAAAGTGACAGAACATTGCAACTAAATAAGAGGACTAGATGGTAAAATAATTTATAAGCCTAAGCTGTGTTCTTGGCAGACAGGTATATTAGTGGAAGCAGCCGTGGCCAACTCCAGGCGTTGGACCATGAAGTATCTGCTCCTTTTAGACTACACTAATCTTTTTCTGCTTTTCCAGTGGGGTTACTCTGTGCTTGCCTGCCTCCTATTGCCTGGGGCCTGAAGAGCTTGCTCCAAATGAATTGCCACACACTGAGATTCTTGAATTACAGGCAGTGCTGATTGTGTAATGGTGATGGATAACTGCTTACATTGCAAGGTCCAGAATGTAAATTTCCCTTTCCAGTCCGAAGGTCTCTCGGGGCAACTAACATAAGGTTATCGATTACTAAGGGATACCAGCGTGTAATAAAGAGATTGTGTGTTTGTGTGCGTACAGCATGTTCTCGGTGTGTATCAATCATTTAGGACTCTTCCAAGATGTCTGTATGATGTATGGTTTAATGTGTACATTTTATAGTTCAGAACGATCTACACATCTACCTAGATTTGGCAGATTGTATATTTGTTAGAAACTATAGTAGAGCCATAGATTTAGGTGTGCATTTAAGAATGGTTTGCTTTTTGGGTATTAGTTGGTTTTAGTAACGTTTCATGTCTGTTTTCCTACACAGTATTAACTCTTTTACATCTCCGTGTCGAATCCACTTTCTAAAATACATTTACTTGGTAGTAAGCACATAAAAGAAACGTCTGCAAGGTTTGATTTTCGTTGGAGTATGTTTACTGTGCTCTAAGTAGGCAGGGTTTTAAGTGTCCTCCAAAAGTAATAATTAGTAGACCAAATAAAACCTACCTCTTTCATTTCAAAGTCACCCTCTTGTTCAGTGTAAAGGAGTAAAACCTGTCCAAGACCTCCTTATCCAGACCAAACTTTCAGTTCTACCACATATTATGCATCCCGGGCATCATCTTTGAGAAGATGACCCCTCTTGAAGTCCACTTTTCACTGCAGTTTTTGGTCATCTCAAAGAGGTTTCACTGTATATAAGGTCTGCACAGTAAAGGTGGCCATTTTGATCAGTCAATTTTTTAAATTCAGTTGTGGACAGGTTCAAAGTATGTTTGGTCTAATTGTTTATTATCTAGAGTCACATTACTGAACTAATTAGTGAGCAAGCAAACATGTAAGCCATTTATCAGCCAAGGACTGGAAAGCAGTGACTAATGTCTAGGTTTTGAGTGGAAAGTAATCTCATTATAAGGGCCATTTGCTTTGTTGGCATTGTTCA
The DNA here is from genome assembly GCF_905171765.1 of Bufo bufo. Lineage (NCBI taxonomy): Eukaryota > Metazoa > Chordata > Amphibia > Anura > Bufonidae > Bufo > Bufo bufo. The sequence goes on along the minus strand of NC_053394.1, from coordinate 275,062,889 downwards.
TTTATTGGCCACCTATGTAGAAATGATTACCACTTGGTGACTGCTTAAGATAAGCATTTTAAGGGCTCTTTCACACCTGCGTTATTGTCTTCCGGCATAGAGTTCCGTCGTCGGGGCTCTATGCCGGAAGAATCCTGATCAGGATTATCCTAATGCATTCTGAATGGAGAGTAATCCGTTCAGGATGCATCAGGATGTCTTCAGTTCCGGTACGGAACGTTTGTTGGCCGGAGAAAATACCGCAGCATGCTGCGCTTTTTGCTCCGGCCAAAAATCCGGAACACTTGCCGCAAGGCCGGATCCGGAATTAATGCCCATTGGAAGGCATTGATCCGGATCCGGCCTTAAGCTAAACGTCGTTTCGGCGCATTGCCGGAGACGACATTTAGCTTTTTCAGAGTGGTTACCATGGCTGCCGGGACGCTAAAGTCCTGACAGCCATGGTAAGTGGAGCGGGGAGCGGGGGAGCAGTGTACTTACCGTCTGTGCGGCTCCCCGGGCGCTCCAGAGTGACGTCAGGGCGCCCCAAGAGCATGGATCACGTGATCGCATGGATCACGTCATCCATGCGCATGGGGCGCTCTGACGTCATTCTGGAGCGCCCCGGGAGCCGCACGGACTGTAAGTATACCGCTCCCCGCTCCTACTATGGCAACCAGGACTTTAATAGCGTCCTGGGTGCCATAGTAACACTGAAAGCATTTGGAAGACGGTTCCGTCTTCAAATGCTTTCAGTACACTTGCGTTTTTCCGGATCCGGCAGGCACCTCCGGCAACGGAAGTGCATGCCGGATCCCAACAACGCAAGTGTGAAAGAGGCCTTAGATGCTTGAATGATCTGGTTACCTTGCATTATAGCCTTCTAGTTTGGTTGCATGGAATTGCATTGCTTTCATTGGATTTTTGGGGTGTTAAATACTGTATTGGTTTTAAAATTTCTTATCTGGTCATTTCATGTTCTCTTGCTTGTATGAACAGTCAAGTTTAAGTTTTATGATCAGTATTGGCCTTAAAGTATTATACTCTGTATGTAACCTAAGGATAGGCCATCTGTCACGGACGTTCTTGTGGCAGGTACCAGGATATCAGAGAGACTGGCAACACATGGGTTAAATTGACAGGTTCCTTGTGGATCTTATTGTGTCTGTGTTTTGGTGAATGCCACACCCCTTGCTTCAGGTGTTGCTTGTTGGTAATTTACTTTTCCCATAAATAGCTGCTTCTCACTCTTGGAGGTGCGGTGTATAGATTTTTTTTCCTGTCTTCTTACTAGCTGGTCGGTTGTACTCTGGTGCTTCTAGAGTTACCAGTTTTCTACTTTAAGCTAAGTCTTGTCTTTTCTTATTGTAATGTGTTTGTTATATTCCCTGTTTGTATCTGGGCCTGAGACGCAGACTTCCATTCGTCCATCTGGGGAGGAATGGGTTTTCTCTGGTCCTAACCTCATTCCAGGGCCTTATAAGGAAATAAAGGCCTAACTATCTTGCATATGAATATTCCTACCTTCAAGGTCTATTCATATTGATAGATAGTTAGGGCCCGGGTTAGGGTTGTTTAGGAGGTGACCTGTTCCTTCCCTAGTTTCCAGGCCCAGTTACGGTTCCCCTTCCCTCCTGTGTTCAGTGTGGAGTTTTCCCCCCACACTGATCGTGACACCATCAATATGAAAATCCTGGAAAACCCCATTAAAGGGAATGGCCCATCTCAGACTCTGATGGCAAATCACTGGGATCGCTAGTCAGGTAGGTGCAGCTCTCATCCATGGGACCCACTCCTGTCTCCAAAAAAAGGGCCCCTGGCCTGAAGTGAAGGAGAGCGCATTGGGCTTCGACAGCCACCCTCCAATGATCGCTATGGGAGTTTTGAAAATACCAGAAAATTTCCACCAGTCCCAAGAGGTGAATGGAGAGGTGGCTGTGCATGCATGGTGCTGTGCACTCTCCATTCACATGTATAATGGAGTTCTGAACGTGCTCGGCTATTTTCGGAAGGAGACCACACCACACCATCCATGCACAGCTACCTCTCCATTCACCACTTTGGGACTGCTGGAAATTTTCGGCTATTCTGGGGATGGGTGAAGATTCCAGAGATAGGACCCATACCAATATTACATTGTTGGCATAACCTAGCGATATACCATCAATTCCTGAGATAAGACAACCCCTTTTTGTCAAAAACACTTTTTTTGCTGACACAAGGAGGGAAAGGGGGCATGGAGTAATAGCAGAAGGTTCAAGGCTTTAGATGTGCTAAAATTCAGGCGCACAATTCTGGGCCAAAGTAAGCCATCTAATAGGTCTAAAGATGCACAACCTTTAACACCCTGCATCAGCCACTGTCATAAATCGTGCACATTTTTAGATTGCCTAGTGTAAGATTAGTATTACACTGCCGGATGGACTCTACATGATCGACTATAGCTTGTTGATTGACGCTTTTTTGCATCAGCCTGCTACATAAAAAATATATATACGCATATTATAATAATAATAATGCCCGTACATATTAGTAAATGTATCTCATTGTGTTTGCTCATGTCTTACTGAAATGGTATCTAAATAAAGCTCATTTTCCTAGGTTTCTATATACTCTAATGCCATACTTGTTAACTTTAAGACCTACAGTGGATATAAAAAGTCTACACACCCCTCTTAAAATGTCAGTTTTCTGTGATGTAAAAAAATGAGACAAAGATAAATCATTTCAGAACTTTTTCCACCTTTTAATGTGACCTATAAACTGTACAACTCAATTGAAAAACAAACTGAAATCTTTTAGATAGAGGGAAGAAAAAATATAAAAATAAAATAATATGGTTGCATAAGTGTGCACACCCTTAAACTAATACTTTGAAGCACCTTTTGATTTTATTAGAGCACTCCGTCTTTTGGGTATGAGTCTATCAGCATGGCACATTTGGACTTGGCAAGATTTGCCCACTCTTCTTTGCAAAAACACTCCAAATCTGTCAGATTGCAAGGGCATCTCCTGTGCACAGCCTTCTTCAGATCACCCCACAGATTTTCAATCAGATTCAGGTCTGGGCTCTGGCTGGGCCATTCCCAAACTTTAATCTTCTTCTGGTGAAGCCATTCCTTTGTTGATTTGGATAGAAACATAGAATGTGTCGGCAGATAAGAACCATTTGGCCCATCTAGTCTGCCCAATATACTGAATACTATGAATAGCTCTTGGCCCTATCTTATATGAAGGATGGCCTTATGCCTATCCCATGCATGCTTAAACTCCTTCACTGTATTTGCAGCTACCACTTCTGCAGGAAGGCTATTCCATTCTATCATATTCCCTCTGTCTAGTCTTTCTTCCAAGCTATACATGTTAAGGTCCTTTAATCTTTCCTGGTAAGTTTTATCCTGCAATCCATGTACTAGTTTAGTTGCTCTTCTCTGAACGCTCTCCAAAGTATCAATATCATTCTGGAGATATGGTCTCCAGTACTGCGCACAATACTCTCAATGAGGTCTCACTAGTGCTCTGTAGAGCGGCATGAGCGCCTCCCTCTTTCTACTGGTAATGCCTCTCCCTATACACCCAAGCATTCTGCTAGCATTTCCTGCTGCTCTATGACATTGTCTGACTACCTTTAAGTCTTCTGAAATAATGACCCCTAAATCCCTTTCATCAGATACTGAGGTTAGGACTGTATCACTGATTTTATATTCTGCTCTTGGGTTTTTACGCTCCAGGTGCATTATCTTGCACTTATCAACATTCAATTTTAGTTGCCGGATTTTTGACCATTCCTCTAGTTTTCCTAAATCCTTTTCCATTTGGTGTATCCCTCCAGGAACATCAACCCTGTTACAAATCTTTGTGTCATCAGCAAAAAGACACACCTTACCATCGAGGCCTTATGCAATTTTGCTGATAAAGATATTAAACAATATGGGTCTCAGAACAGATCCCTGAGGTACCCCACTGGTAACAAGACCATGGTCTGAGTATACGCCATTGACTACAACCCTCTGTTGTCTGTCCCTCAGCCACTGCCTAATCCATTCAACAATATGGGAGTCCAAGCACAAAGACTGCAATTTATTGATAAGCCTTCTATGTGGGACAGTATCAAAAGCCTTACTAAAGTCTAGATAAGCGATGTCTACTGCACCTCCGCCATCTATTTTAGTCACCCAATCAAAAAAATCAATAAGATTAGTTTGACATGATCTCCCTGAAGTAAACCCATGCTGTTTTTCATCTTTCAATCCATGGGATTTTAGATGTTCCACAATCCTCTCCTTAAATATGGTTTCCATTAATTTCCCCACTATTGATGTCAGGCTTACTGGCCTATAGTTGCCCGATTCCTCCCTACTACCTTTCTTGTGAATGGGCACAACATTTGCTAATTTCCAATCTTCTGGGACGACTCCTGTTGCCAGTGATTGGTTAAATAAATCTGTTAATGGTTTTGCTAGTTCACCGCTAAGCTCTTTTAATAGCTTTGGGTGTATCCCATCAGGCCCCTGTGACTTATTTGTATTAATTTTAGACAGCTGACTTAGGACCTCTTCCTCTGTAAAGACACATGCATCAAAAGATTCATTAGTCTTCCTTCTTAACTGAGGCCTTTTTCCTTCATTGTCCTTTGTAAAAACTGAACAGAAGTATTCATTGAGGCAGTCAGCTAGTTCTTTATCTTCTTCCATATACCTTCCTTCTTTTGTTTTTAATTTGGTAATTCCTTGTTTGTTTCCTTTTTTTCATTTATGTATCTGAAGGATGTCTTATCGCCTTTTTTTCACTGACTGAGCTAATTTCTCTTCTGCTTGTGCTTTAGAAGCTCTTATAACTTGTTTGGCCTCTCTCTGCCTAATCTTATAAATTTGCCTGTCATCCTCATTAATTTATTTTTTTATAATTACTAAATGCTATCTTTTTGTTTTTAATGATTTTGGCCACTTATACGGAGTACCACAGTGGTCTCTTCCTTTTTTTTGCTTTTATTGACAAGCCTAATGCAATTATCTGTTGCATTCAATAGTGGCATTTTTAAGTAGTCCCATTTCTCCTGGACTCCATTGAAACTGTTCCAATCTGATTGGGACTCGTATACCACTAATCTAATTTTAGAAAAGTCAGTTTTTCTAAAATATAAAACTTTTGTTTTGTGTGGTGTGACTCAGTCACTGTACTTATAGTAAACCAGATTGACTGGTGATCACTAAATCCCAAGCTTTCCCCTACTGTAATATCAGATACCAAATTCCCATTTGTGAATACTAAATCTAAAATGGCCTCCTTCCGGGTTGGCTCCTCAACTACTTGCTGTTGTATGCTTTGGGTCGTTGTCATGCTGAAAGATGAAGTTCCTCTTCATGTTCAGCTTTCTAGCAGAAGCCTGAAGGTTTTGTGCCAATATTGACTGGTATTTGGAACTGTTCATAATTCCCTATAGCTTAACTAAGGTCCCAGTTCCAGCGGAATAAAAACAGCCCCAAAGCATGATGCTGCCACCACCATGCTTAACTGTGAGTATGGTGTTCTTTTGGTGATGTGCAGTGTTGTTTTTGCGCCAAACATATCTTTTGGCATTATGGCCAAAAAGTTCAACCTTGGTTTCATCAGACCATAACACCTTTTCCCACATGCTTTTGAGAGACTTCAGATTTGTTTTTGCAAAATGTAGCCTGGCTTGGATGTTTTTCTTTGTAAGAAAAGGCTTTTGTCTTGCCACTCTACCCCATAGCCCAGACATATGAAGAATATGGGAGATTGTTGTCACATGTATCACACAGCCAGATATTCCTGCTGCTCCTTTAATGTTGCTGTAGGCCTCTTGGTAGCCTCCCAGACCAGTTTTCTTCTCGTCTGTTCATCAATTTTGAAAGGGACGTCCAGTTCTTGGTAATGTCACTGTTGTGCCATATTTTCTCCACTTGATGATGACTGTCTTCACTGTGCTCCATGGTATATCTAATGCCTTGAAAATTCTTTTGTACCCTTCTCCTGACTGATACCTTTTAACAATGAGATCCCTCTGATGCTCTTTGGAAGCTCTCTGTGGACCATGGCTTTTGCTGTGGGATGCGACTAAGAAAATTTCAGGAAAGACCAACTAGAGCAGCTGATCTTTATTTGGGGTTAACCAGAGGGACTTTAAATGATGGCAGGTGTATGCTGACTCCTCTTTAACATGATTTTGAATGTGATTGCTTAATTCTGAATACAGCTACATCCCCAGTTATGCAACCACATTATTTTAGTTTTTTTTTCTTCTTCCCTCCACCTAAAAGATTTCAGTTTGTTTTTCAATAGAGTGGTACAGTTTATAGGTCACATTAAAGGTGGAAAATGTTCTGAAATTATTTATCTTTGTCTCTTTTTTTTTTTTTTTTTACAGCACAGAAACCTGACATTTTAACAGGGGTGTGTAGACTTTTTATATCCACTGTATTTACACGGATGTTTTCGCGTTTTTAGGCTTATGGCCGGCACATACAAACAATCGTACTGATAATTGGCCCGATCACCTGACCTTAATGAAGGGCAGCTGTGGAAAGGTTTTCTAGATCCCTTTTTTTCTGCCGACTGTGCTGCTTTTGGTTGTTTCTATGCCTTGCAGATGCTAAGGGAACATAGCCATAGTAGATTACATCTAAAGCCATTGACAGTGTCCAAGCAATGTCCTGCCTGCACAATGCAATAAATCTACTGTATTTGTTTGTTTTGTTGGATGAAGATTATAAATGCAGAAAGGTTTCATTTTCCAGCGTAGCGGCTCTCAACCCGCATTGCTTACAGAACTGATTACACAACGACCTCTGATATAAGAAGACATTTCCTTGTCACAGATCGTTGCCTATAATAACATATTTAGTAGACCGTTTACAGCATTAGGAAAGGTTAGCAATAACTAAAGTGTAGAAAAGTCAAGTAGCATGTGAAGTGTATGAAACCGCACACTGCTGGTGATCTTTGGTGGATCTATAGTGCATGTAACTGGTGCTGACTAACCAATAATATCTAATATTTAGACAGTGTAAACTTAGACTAGGGGCACATCTGTAAACCTGTCTCATGCTCTATGATACATTTGGTGCATCGTTAGACACTTTTGTTTCACTTAAACCACCTGTTGGTTGGCACAATATAGGCCATGACCCTTTTCTGCTAAGTCAGGTCCCATTGTTGACTGAGGCACAAAAGCTGTGGTAAACTGTATTTGATGCCAATTAAGTCAGGATTCTGGGGCAATTAACATAGTACAGTTTCATAAAGACTATTAAAATCTATGATGTGTATCTTTGTTGTGTATATTTGTCCAATGTTGTGCCATTTTGTGATATAATTCTATGTCCTGATGAATATGCCTCTCTTAGCCTACAGAATATTTGCTTTGTAAAGCAGCAGTTTGTGCTCTAGAGCAGAGCTTTCTTTCATAACCAGGACAGGAAGTTTCAGTCATGGACAGCCATTTTCAAGACCATTTTCTTGTCACCTAATCATTGAAGCAACATATCGTGGCACGGCATAAGTAAAGGAGAGTTGAGGAAGGACAGGCCTTACTGAAGAAACAAAGTCTAATTGATTACCACCTCAACAAATCTTAATTTTTATCTATTGAATGTAAATGTGGCTTTATTATATCTACTGTTAGAACAGAGGCAATAGAAGATTATAGTTTGGTATAAGGGGTTGGCATGTATCAAATGGTTTACCAAACAGTGGCCCATATACTGTACAATGGTTAAAAGATTTTCCCAAGACTTTAATACTAATGACCTATAGGTCATCAGTATCTGATCGATGATGGTCCGAAACCAGAGGCCCCCAGGTATCAGTTGTTTGAGAAGGCACTGGCAATCCTGTGAGCGCCATGGCTTTCTCCGTGTTTACCAAGCACAGCTTTGTACATTGTGAAGTGGCTGTGCTTGGTATTGTACTCAGCCCCATTGCTGCACCTAGGCTACGTGACAGATGAACTTGTTATCACTGGCTTAGGAATAGCTGAGAGAAGACTGTGTCGTTACGAGTGCTGCTGCCTTCTCAAATAGCTGATCGGTTGGGGGTCCCAGGTGTTGGATCCCGCCGAACAGATACTGATGACCTATCCTGAGGCTAGGTCATCAGTATTAAAGTCTCGGAAAAACACTTTAACCCGTTCGCTACCAGCACCATACATGTACGGCGCTGGAGCGATCTGTAAACATGGCGCCCGCTCGCACGTACAGCGGGCGCCATGGCTGGCAGGTCTCTGCTGTTTCATATAGCAGAGACCTGCGGCTAATTACCGTGACCGGCAATAATGCCGGTCACGGTAATTAAAGGCTTTAGATGCCGTGATCAAGTGAGATCACTGCATCTAAATGTACAAAAACCCGGAAGCTCGAGCTTTCCGACTTCCTACCGATGCCCCGTGCGGCCAATGTGGGCATTGATAGTTACGCTGAACACTAAGCCTCGCTGACTAGGCTTTAAGTGTTCCTACTGCAATTATTATTTTGGCCACCAGATGGCAGGCCAGGATAAGAAATGAGCAACTTCGTGTAAATTTCATTTAAAAAAATCCCTGATAGAACAAAATCAAAAATTAAAAAACATTTATAGGCTCATATATAGGCTTCAAAATCATCACAAAAAATTTCAATAAAAAATAAAAAAAATATAAAAGTTCGAATCACCCCCCTTTCCGTATAATTAAAAATAAATACCTAAATAACAATAAATATAAACATCATGGGTATCATCGCGACCGAAAAAACCCATACTATTAAAATATAAAAATTCCAATACGGCGAATGGCGTAACGGGAAAAAAGGGTCAAAATGGCCAATTTGCCTTTTTTTTCATTGCTTCTCTTTCCCAAAAAAAGTAATAAAATGTGATCAAAAAGTCACACACACTCCAAAAAACTACAGATTGTTCTGCAAAAAATTAGCCCCTAAACAGCTCAGTAGACATAAGTATAAAAAAGTTATGGAAACGACATTATTCTTTTTTTCTTTTTTTTTTTTTTTTTATCAAAGTCTACATTTATTTTTACACTAATTAGACATAAAAACCTATACATATGGGGTATTATTGTAATCGTATTGACCCAGAGAATGAAGGGCATGGGTCAGTTTTGCCGCAAATTAAACGCCGTGGGAACAAAACCTGTAAAACGGTGGCGGAATTGCATTTTTTTTTTTTCAATTCCACCCCATTTGGAATTTCTTTACCGCTTCCCACTACATTTTATACCATAATTAATGGTGGCATTAGAAAGTACAACTTGTCCCGCAAAAAATAAGTCCTCATACAGCTATGTGACCAAAGTTAATGCTCAAGGCAAATAGGGAAGAAAAATTAAGACGCAAAAACTAAAAAAAACTCCGGTATCCTAAGGGATAATAATAAGTCATTTTTGAAGTGCTGGATCTGTCAGCCCTCCAGACGTGTCTATTTTATTATTATTATTTTTTTTTTATAGTAAATACATATATTCATAAAATAACAGCTTTAGAATCTTAGGAATCTACTGTATCCTGTTCCTCTTATTTCTCCTAGAAATAGCTGGGTGTTACCAGGTGGAGTGTGTCCCTGCACAGTCGGACACTGTCCAATCAGTGCTTCCTGTGTCGGGCTGTGAGGACACACCCCTTTTGACTGGGAAATGGTAACACTTAGCTGTCAATTTATTCATACATTTCTAGGCGGAAATACCAGGGAAATGGCAAAATGCACTGTTATAAGAAAATACGCTCCCAAATTGATAATCATTGCAGAATACAGGTATTTCCTAAAACAGACAAGTCAGGAGTGGGGGTCAGGTCCTCTCTAAATACAAATGTGATGTAAAAATAAGCACTAATATTGGCTCAGTGTGAAGAAGCAATCTCTGATGGAAACTTCTGCTGCTGCATATTAAAAATGCTGCTTTGCTACCTTTGTACCATTTCAAAGTCTAAGCTGTGGATCAAAGGCTTTCATGTAATTCAAATAGTGGTAACCTGCTCCTTTGTTACAGCAGCTTCTCTTGGCTTATAGCATATAGCCCCAGCAATAATGAAACTGATTGGATCGGATTGCCAAGCGATTCCAGCCATTGTTCAGAGAATTTGTTCTAATGCGTGTTATTCTGAGCTGCACAGCTATCCTCGGAGCGCTTTGACTGATCTTATCTTCAGGATGAGCGGCCACCAGCCAGTCTTCCTACATGAAATGCACACGAGTCATAAATACAGTGGGAAGAAATTGGACATGAGGGTGACATATTATTAACCAAAATGCAGTTTCCTGGTGAAGTTCACACAAGTGATTTTTGAGGACCTTTTCATTACATCTGGATTGTTTTTCCATCTGTCTTTTTTTTTTTTTTACTTCCAGCCCGTTGTAAGCATATAATGGCAGATGAAAAAAAGAAACAGATGGAAAAACCGATAAATGATTCCATTGATGTCATTTATCAAAAGAAAACAGAAAATTAGAGCAGATGCGTTGTAGTATTCTTAAAAAGAAAAGTCTACAGCAGAAATGTATTGAAAGTGATGACAAAAATTAGCATTTTTTTCATCAGTTAAAATGTAATTTTAATCTGTGGCAACTGTTTAAAAGGCATTGGTCAGCAGATTTGTAGCTCGGAAACTGGCTGACCTGATACATGTGCGCTTGTCAGCTGAAGGCATCTGTGTTGGTCCCATGTTTATATGTGCCTGCATTGCTGAGAAAAATCATGTTTTAATGTATGCAAATGAGCCTCTAGGAGCAATGGGGGCGTTGTCATTACACCTAGAGCAGGGGTACTCAACTGGCGGACCGCGGTCCAAATACGGACCGCGGCCGCCAGTTGTCCGGACCCCGGCCATCCTTCAGAGCGCTCCTCCAATCGATTCAGTTCAGAGTGATCCGATCCGTTTGAACCGGCTCAGCTCAGTCACAGCACACAGCAATGCTGACAGAGACGCTCAGCTCACCTCACGCTGGCAGCAGGAGCCTGAGGGAGGGACTGGGAGGAGTCAGTAATATGATCTTAGAGTGGAAGCTGCTTCTGCCAGCCCCACCCCTTCCCGCCCACCAACCAATCACCGACCAGAGCTGAGGGGGCGAGGCCAGCACAGCACACTAGCAGCTCTGACGCGAGTCCTCGGAGTAGTGCAGGGTCAGGGAGTCTAAATGAATGGAATGAGTCAAAAGAACCTAAAGATCAGATTAGTCAGTGACTCATTCGATTCATTGAGTTAAAAGAGCCGAGAGTCAGACTGTAGAACAGGTTACACTGAGGCTGTCGGCTCTTGTTGCAGCAGTGATAAGGAGCAGAGAGATAAGAGAAGGGACAGATGACACAGTTCAGCACATAGTTTTCCCTGTGCATTCACATTTCACATCACTTGGTTGGTTGTACTACTGTCAGTGTCAGACTGTTGTCACTGTGGGGAACAATGCACAACAGACAACAATGCACACCACAGTGACAGCTTCCTCCTGTCCGCCTGTCCAACGTCAGCCTCAGCTTCCCTTTACTATAAAAAAATCACTCTTCCTGACTCACTCAATACTAATCAGAGACGAGTTCAACTTCAGAGAGCTGAAGAGCCGACTCACTGCAGTGTCACTGACTGAGTCAGCAGCTGCGCATGCGCACCGGCACCTAGAGTCTTCAGTTCACTTGCGAGTCAGCTCAGCAGTCTGACTCGCCAAGTGAACCGAAGATCCGATTCTGATCCGAATGAGCTGATTCAAATGAACCAATTCACCTAAAAGATCCGAACTTCCCATCACTATCTCCTGCACACTGTGCCGTGCAGGAGGAGGAGCTTACCGACGCACTTCCTCCTGTCCCAGAGCGCAGTGAGACAGGCCGGCTCCCTCCACATATAGCGCTCCTCCTCCTGCACACTCTGGTACGTGCAAGAGGCGGAGCTTACCGGCGCACTTCCTCCTGTCCCAGAGCACAGTGAGACAGGCCGGCTCCCTCCACATATAGCGCTCCTCCTCCTGCACACTCTGATACGTGCAAGAGGCGGAGCTTACCGGCAAACTTCCTCCTTCCCAGGGGCGCAGTGAGAGACGGCTCCCTCCACATGCAGGCACCAGCGCTTTCTCCCTCAGCGCGCTCACAGGTCCCTCCTCCCCTGCAGCAGCGGCAGCACATAAGGGAGCTTCAAGCTCCAAAGGACACTTACGTGCTGCTGGAGAGGGGAGGGACATCACCACTGCCACCAATGATATAAATGTCACATTTGGAAAGTAAGGGGTGCGTGGAGAGGGCTACAGAGAGGCGGGAACACGTCACTGACTCCAGTGTCATGTTCCCATCTCCCCTGGGCCATCTTCTTTAGGTAACCTGATTAAATAAAGTGATTAAGCCCCATCAAACCATGATAGTTTTGTTCCGCATCCAATTCCCATTATTGGGGCATTGGATGCGGACCCCTTAGTTTCAATGGAGCGGAAAAAGATGCAGACAGCACACAGTGTGCTGTCTGCATCTCTTGGGGCCCCATTGTAATTAAGGGGCCGCATCCAATCCCCCAATAATGGGAATTGGATGCGGAACAAAACTATCATATGTCTGTTCTGTGGCTTGGGTTGCCACCCGGCCAGTAGTTCACCAGCAAGGCTGGTATTTTAGTTCCCTTGCCGGTGCCAGAATTTTCCTGTAAGGACTGTTAGGGTACTTTCACACTTGCGGCAGGACGGATCCGACAGGCTGTTCACCCTGTCAGATCCGTCCTGCCGCTATTTTGCCGGACTGCCACTCCCCATTGACTATAGCGGGAGTGGAGCTACGGTGCAGCATGGCAGTGCACGGCGTGAGGCCGCCAGACGAAAAAGTCGGACATGTAGTACTTTTAGTCTGGCGGCCTCTCACCGTGCTGCGCCGTAGCTCTGCCCCCATCCCCATTATAGTCGATGGGCACAGAGCAGCGGCACGGCGAAGTAGTGGCAAGATGGATCTGACAGGGTGAGCAGCCTGTCGGATCCGTCCTTCTGCAAGTGTGAAAGTACCCTTACTAATGAGCGCTTCCATCATGGAACCCCCATTAGTACAGCCGTTACCTCCACCGTGCTAGTAAAAAAATTAATAAAATTACGGTACCTCCACCTCCATTTGCTCACGCTGTGGAGAGCACTCCCTGCTGACTAGAAGCTCAGGACAGGACCTACAAGACGTCATCACGTTGGAGCACCGGTCCTGAGCTTGCAGTCAGCAGCGAATGTTCACCGCAGCCAGGTGAATGCAAATTTTATTTTATTTTTTTGCAAAAGCAGAGAAGGGGGGCACTAATGGGGGCATTACTCTTACTGGGGGCACTAATGGGGACATTATTCTTACTGGGGGCATTATTCTTACTGGGGCACTAATGTGGCCATTACTAATTCTGGGACTTACCCGGGGCGCTCCACTATAACGTCAGAGCGCCCCACGCGCATGTATCACATGATCGCATGGCATCTTTACTGTTGGCGTTCAGCTCGGACCTTCACCTGACTGCAGACCCAGGTATGTGGACCTTTAATAAAACTAGTTGAGTACCCCTGACCTAGAGGCTCTTCTCTCTCTGCAACTGCCTCGCCCTCTCCACTTTAGTTCACTGAAGGCTCTTTGACACGAGCGGATCCCGTGCGTGGAATCCACTGCGTGAAAGAGACCCAAGCCCCGTTCTGGATAGCAGAGACACGGAGCAGTAACATGATTGATAATGCTCCGTGCCTCTCTGTGACCTTTTTACTACATAATCACCGTGACAACTTCATCTCACTGTGATTTTGTAGTAAAGAGATCACAGAGAGGCATGGAGCATTATCAATCATATTAATGCTCCGTGTCTCTGCTGTCTGGAGCGGGGCTTGGCTCTCTTTCACGCAGCAGATTTCCTGCACGGCATCCGCTCGTGTGAAAGAACCCTTAAGGAGAAGTCATGGCTAGGCGTGATCACATTTACACTGCCTGGCCGTGTTAATCAAAGTAGAGATGGTAGGTAAAAAACGTAATATAGTGGCTCTCTTGTTCAGACCCTATGGGTTGTGGTGTTCTATCCTAGGCGTACCCTTCGCCTTGTGCGAGTAGAAGTGGAAAAAATAAAGAGGATGGCATACTCTGTATCTGGACTGTATTGATAAAAATGTAAATAGTATATTTATTAGAAAAGTATAAAAAATGTAAATCTTAAATATTCATATATGAAGAAATGGTGTTAAATACCCAAATGTTGGGTGTCAAATAGTGGTGCTATATCGAGATATATGTGTAATAAACTATCCAAATCGTCCACGTCCACTCTCGATGATCTCGGTACCGCAAATGGATAATACATTGTAGATAATATACTGTAGATAAAATCTCAAAGAATATCACTATCTCAAAGAATATCAAAATATCTGTATAATCGCATAGAAATAGTACTTAATGTCCATCTATATGGTACACCTCTTGATTGTCACAGGTGTAGGAATATGAATAAAAAATTTTTGTTTAAAATGGTAGCATTATTGATGATGTGCATATAAATAACAATAAACATGTAAATGAAAAATATATTTAGAGGAAAAATCTGAAGAATAAGATGGATGGTAAGAGATGTTTGTTCTTTAGGTTGTGGCAGTGTCTTAACTTATAGTAAGGGTAAAAGTCGTCTCTGATTATTGGTTGATGTTAGATAAAGTTGTGAACATCAGTACTCATGATGGTTCGTTAGATCATATTTGGAAACACTATATTTATAGAATAACCAAAACAATTACAAGAAAAGGAAAAGAAAGGAAATGAACATAAGAACTTTGAGTAAAGTATGAGAACACACAACCACTGATAGTATGACCATGTAAGAAACCACAGCAGTGTTTTAATGGTATCTGCCAGGTTGAAAAATAATGACATCTGAGAAGCTTAACAAAATTAAATATACAACTAACTGGGTAAGAGGAGATTAAGGACAAAAGGAAGGAAGGTTAAGGGGAGGGGAGCGGACCATCCCCGAATGATCACCACAGAAGTCAGTGACAGCAGAGCTCTCCAACAAAAAAGAGAAGGAATTCCACGTGTCCATCTATGGTGGGATCATCAGCTAATTGGTGGTGATCCTGCTATCGTCAGGTACCAGTTTGTGTACTGGAAACCGTTGCGTAATTGTGTTTTAGTTCGAGGAGGTAGGATCTCAATAAATGGTTCCCACAAAGTAAAAAACGTTTTGATGTTGGTTTCTTTGTGTTAGGCAGTTCCACACCCAATCCATTTGAAATAGGTGGGATCTTTTTCGTAAAAATAGTCTAAAGGTCGGGGCCTGGGGGGGAAGCCAATCCTGTAATCTAGTATTTCAGGCCACACTAGATAAAATAAACAGCAATTTTTTTGCCTCAGTAGAGCGGTGATAAACCTGAGAGGGTGTGAGAGAGACTAATTGGCCAGGTGGACGAGAGCAAAGGCTTCGACCTTCTTCCAAAACTGTTGGATTATAGGGCAACCTCAAAAGCAGTGGTACAGGTTACTTATTCTAAGATGGCAATGAGGCAGCCATATTGATTTAGGAAAGTAAGATTTTTCATTACAGGGTCACTATGTCATACAGGTATGTATTGTAGACCTGTCCATTCAGTGGGGGACTTGAAATTGGCTCTCTTCACATTTTGAATAGCTTATCTCAAATGAGCCCCGCACCATTTAACAGTATAATACCTGACAAGCTCACTTGTTTGATAATGACTGGTATCACACGGAGCTGGGCTCATTTACTGCATGCCGTGCTTTACACCTACACTCTTCAGATAGAACATTGCTCTCTAGTTGTTCTTTAGTTGATTAGTAATGGGTTTGAGCTGAATTATGTTTGAACCACGTGCCTGAAACACTTTCTCCCACCCTTTATCTGCTTGTCAGAAATCTTACACAACAGATCCTGCTTTCAATTGCCACAAAAATCTATTTTATTTTCTATTTTTTACAGCATCACAATGCTGTCCGGAGAGTAATTACCTACTGTATATAGTCATATTAAAGAAAGGGTATATTTCTACTTGGAACTACACATTGATCTTCATATTTGTAGGCAAAATGTACAAAGTTGATGTATTAATATTTATTTAATCAGTGGATTGTATTATGCCGCATCAATTCTTTGTGAACCCATGTTATCCAGTGTTTTGGGACTGGCCATCGTTTCGTACAGCGGGAACTTAGCCTTCCAATTTAGAAGAACTGTGTGTTAGCATTTCGCTATGTTATAACGACAGAATAATGTCACACAGCATTGGTTATGATTAAAAGGCATAATTTTAAAGATGTTTTCAAGCTTCGTGTTTTGTTTTTAGGTCCTCAAAATCAGATCAGTGGGGGTCTGCACCCCATGATCAGCCTCCAGTGGTGGAGCTAACACTTTGAACAGAGGTGGAAGCACAGCTTGGTTCATAATATAGTGGCTCTGTCGGGTAACTGTACCTCGGCTTCAATTAATGTGAATGCTGTGGTGACCCAGAACAGCGACTACACCTTGAATAGAACTGTGCTACCAGCTCCGTTCAGAGTGCTAGTTCTGGTGCCAGATGTTGGTGGAGGCGCCGGGTGTGAGATCCCACTGATCTGATATTGATGGCCTATCCTGTGTATGGGTCATCAATATGTGGAGCCGGGAAGACCCCACATTGTGGGAGATTTACTTAGACAGGTGTTTTATACAAACCCGCTGTGCACTGGGGTGAGATTCGCCAAGTACATTAAGAGACTCTGCTTAATAAATTTGGCTCTTCTTTTGCCAGTTGTGCTTTTGTGCCAGTGAGTTACACCAGTTTTGAGCTGGCATAGATTTGTGATATAATTTTATGCCAGTTTCTGGTGTAGGTTAAAGTAAATTTGTTGGACCTGTGGTTGCCCTGTCTTCTTCCACTAATATTTTGAAAGTGTCCAAAGCGGTGTAAAAATCACAGAAAGTTGTGAATTTTGTTCACAAATGTGGCTTTTGCAATTTTTTTTTATCTTTTACTCCAGAAAACTGGCACTAGTTGATAAATTCTCCTATTTGACTTTAGATTGTCAGTAGATGGGCAGCATGGTGGCTCAGTGGTTAGCATTGGTGCCTTGCAGCGCTGGGGTCCTACGTTAAAATCTGACCGTGGACAACATCTGCATGGAATTTGTATGTTCTCCCTGTGTTTGTGTGGTTTTCCTCCGAGTACTCTGGTCTCCTCCAACACTCCAAAGACATACTGACAGGGACCTTAGATTGTGAGCCCCATTGGGGACAGCTTGATGCTAATGTATGTAAAGTGCTTTGGCATATAGTAGCGCTATATAAGTGCATCAAATAAATAGATGATGACTGACACGTTTCAAACCACTGCAGCTTTGTTTTGTGCTTAGTCACCAGTGGTACTGTCATCTGTGAATGGTTTAGGTTGATTTATACCTCTTTTGTCTCCTAGTTTGTATAAACCTGGCACATCCATACATTCCATTTCCTACCTGTAAGGGGTTTTCCCACAATCAAAACATATTATCTTAATCTGATCAGTGGGGATCTGACTACTGAGACCCTCAACCCAGGTTGGGGGTCCTTTGTTGGGGGCCATACTAGAGCCAGACGCGTGGCCTCACACCACCAGAGAGGGCCGCGTTCCCCATTCTCCACGTGCTTGATCTAATTGATACATTGTGTTGTCTTTTTGGCCACACAATATCAGTTGAGGCCACAACTTGACACAGCGTGTTCTCACATATTAGCCTGAAGTGGTTGCTTTCATATCCTCGGCTCCTGGTGATCCAGCTCAAAGGCTGGTGAAACGCGTTGAGCAGGAATAGATTTATTTAGTTAGCAACATAGAAAGATCCAAACTAGATTAGCACAGATATAGCCAGTCAACAGCCCTAACAGATCGAATGTATAGAAAGTCTACATTTGTTTGAGCCATTTCACCATTATCAGAAGTAGATCTGATTTGTGGGCTTGGCTGACTTTTTGGGGCATCAGGTCAATTGGATAAGTTATTTGATCTGTAATTTGGGCTATTTCGTGCTTGTGTAACCTACATCACCAGGAAATTAGTCCACACACGCCCCGTTATACATTTTTCTCTAACGCCTCCACATACTGAGCAACATTCATTTGGAGGTGGCTAAACACATACAAGTGCCCACCTAATGTACAGGGAGTGCAGAATTATTAGGCAAGTTGTATTTTTGAGGATTAATTTTATTATTGAACAACAACCATGTTCTCAATGAACCCAAAAAACTCATTAATATCAAAGCTGAATATTTTTGGAAGTAGTTTTTAGTTTGTTTTTAGTTTTAGCTATTTTAGGGGGATATCTGTGTGTGCAGGTGACTATTACTGTGCATAATTATTAGGCAACTTAACAAAAAACAAATATATACCCATTTCAATTATTTATTTTTACCAGTGAAACCAATATAACATCTCAACATTCACAAATATACATTTCTGACATTCAAAAACAAAACAAAAACAAATCAGTGACCAATATAGCCACCTTTCTTTGCAAGGACACTCAAAAGCCTGCCATCCATGGATTCTGTCAGTGTTTTGATCTGTTCACCATCAACAATTGCGTGCAGCAGCAACCACAGCCTCCCAGACACTGTTCAGAGAGGTGTACTGTTTTCCCTCCTTGTAAATCTCACATTTGATGATGGACCACAGGTTCTCAATGGGGTTCAGATCAGGTGAACAAGGAGGCCATGTCATTAGATTTTCTTCTTTTATACCCTTTCTTGCCAGCCACACTGTGTGGAGTACTTGGACGCGTGTGATGGAGCATTGTCCTGCATGAAAATCATGTTTTTCTTGAAGGATGCAGACTTCTTCCTGTACCACTGCTTGAAGAAGGTGTCTTCCAGAAACTGGCAGTAGGACTGGGAGTTGAGCTTGACTCCATCCTCAACCCGAAAAGGCCCCACAAGCTCATCTTTGATGATACCAGCCCAAACCAGTATTCCACCTCCACCTTGCTGGCGTCTGAGTTGGACTGGAGCTCTCTGCCCTTTACCAATCCAGCCACGGGCCCATCCATCTGGCCCATCAAGACTCACTCTCATTTCATCAGTCCATAAAACCTTAGAAAAATCAGTCTTGACGTTTCAGCTTGTGTGTCTTGTTCAGTGGTGGTCGTCTTTTAGCCTTTCTTACCTTGGCCATGTCTCTGAGTATTGCACACCTTGTGCTTTTGGGCACTCCAGTGATGTTGCAGCTCTGAAATATGGCCAAACTGGTGGCAAGTGGCATCTTGGCAGCTGCACGCTTGACTTTTCTCAGTTCATGGGCAGTTGTTTTGCGCTTGGTTTTTCCACACGCTTCTTGCGACCCTGTTGACTATTTTGAATGAAACGCTTGATTGTTCGATGATCACGCTTCAGAAGCTTTGCAATTTTAAGAGTGCTGCATCCCTCTGCAAGATATCTCACTATTTTTGACTTTTCTGAGCCTGTCAAGTCCTTCTTTTGACCCATTTTGCCAAAGGAAAGGAAGTTGCCTAATAATTATGCACACCTAATATAGGGTGTTGATGTCATTAGACCACACCCCTTCTCATTACAGAGATGCACATCACCTAATATGCTTAATTGGTAGTAGGCTTTCGAGCCTATACAGCTTGGAGTAAGACAACATGCATAAAGAGGATGATGTGGTCAAAATACTCATTTGCCTAATAATTCTGCACGCAGTGTAAAGTGCTTGGTTTATTCTTAGTGAGGTTAGTGCCTTTGATACAAGGGGCACCTGGCCCGGATTAGGGTTTTAATTATTCTACCAATAAAAGGTTAGTTATTTTTCATTTTAGTATCCATACAGGCAGTGAACTACTTACAATTAGGATAAATCATCAATTATATCTTGTTTAGCAGTGTTTTTTTTGTCCTTTTGTATTACACAACCCAATGTGGCAGACGATTGGCGGAAGGGAAGCGCTCCGTCCCGGCAATCGACTGCTCGCTAGCAGAGGAGACCGCTGCTATTACATGCAGTGATCTCCTCCGTAGCATGGGAAGGATTGATTGCTAAGCCATCGCTCGTCCCCATGCTGGTTGCCGGCAGCAGATCGTTATTACACACCACGATCTGCCGCCTGCAAACGATAATCTTTTAACATGTCAAAAGATTTTGATTGCCTGATGAGCGTTTGCTTGTTCATCAGGTAATCGGCGGCAGTATTACATTGCCAAATCATCGAGCTAGTTAGCGATCATGTGCCGAAAAAATCGGCTGGTGTAATACAGGCTTTAGAGTTTGGAGCAGCAGTCGAGCATGTGTACTACAGCGCCTTTCTAAGTGTATGGACTGCTGAAGATAGCAGAGTACACTGCCCAGCTATCTCTGATATAAGTGCTAGTGCTCATGCTTGATTAAATTCTGTTGATTGACTGGGGTCCAGGCGGTCGGTTTCCAACCTATTCTGTGGATAGGTGGTACATTTTAACTGTGGGAAACACCTTTAAGGGGGGCGTTTGACACACATCATTTTATATAAAAAATGCTGCAGTTTTTGTGGCAATTTCTCATGCAATTCTTTGAGCGAACGTCCGAAATGGACGCGAAAGGAATGGGAATTAAAAGACCACTTTTGGCTTTGCCTCACAAAATTGCATGAAAAACGACAGTGCCTAGAAACACATCCCAGATGTCCAAAGGATTCTCCTCCCCACTTGTTGTCCCCATGACTTCCCCATTTATGTTTTTATTTTACTTCAATTTTTTTGTTACTCTTTTCTGAAGCTCAGTGATTCCACCATTGACTTTACCATTTTACTTGGACTTTAATAACATAGAATTTAATATCTTTTATTACTATTTTATCATTTACAATGTATCAGAGTACAGATTCATAAACTAAAAGTCATTTGAGCTCTATCTATTCTGTTCTAATGTCTTATATGCACATGTGTTATTCCAGGAATTCCCTATCTGCACAGCAATAACATCAATCAGTTTAGCGTAGTAACACATTCCCTGGTGTAACCTCCATCTGGCCAAGGCAGCTGCATACTCTGAGATTTTCTTATGTCCAGCCGCCTGGATTTCTGCATCGTTGCTGTTGATGTCATAACTCTCTGTGCTCTTGTTTAATCAATTCTCTTTCCTTTATCTTGTATATGATTGGATCTTCACTAGACGGAGGTAACCAGTGGGTACAGTTCTTGGACTGGACCCTATGTGATGGTGTTTCTGTTTTGTGTTCTACTACTGAATTCTTCAGTGCTTGTAATGTATAGACATTTCCTGCTCTGGCAATTGCATGACTCTTTCATTTCTGTTTGCAAGATATGTTACTTTTGATTTTCTTTTCTAGACCTTTCTTGTTTCTGAAGTGTGGTTTGTTCTACAGAAATTTTTCTAACTATAAGTTTGTCGGTCTTCAAGTAATCAGATTTTAGTCCTTACTTAGTTTTCAGAGCCTTCTACTTCTGCCCATAATTCATTCCAGTTTGCCCCTAATATTTTAATATTACAGAGATTTATTTTATTTTATAAAAGCAATGTAAAAATGAGGACCCAGATATTGTCCATAAGTGACGAGGAACATTTTATTTTTTCCTGTTCCTTTAACTGAAAGCTTTGAAAACTAAGCCTAAAATCCTATCACTATCCAGAGTAGAAATGTTGCATTAGCCCGATTTTTGTAATTGTTTTAATATTTTTGTGTCTGTTTTATAGAAAATTTCTCAAGAACGAGAGAAGTTTGCTGATGAGGACAGTATCTTCTTCACATTAGGTGAATGTGGCCTTATCTCATTTTCGGACTATATTTTCCTTACCACGGTTCTATCAAGTAAGTATGCCTATTAATAGTAGAGCCCATGACTTGTCGTCTTTAATCAAGTTGTTAAAAATTCTGTTTCATAACTTCATCATTATATTGGAGACATTCGTTTGACAAGCAACATGGATGTCATTACAGTTCCTTTAGATTTTGTCACTCCGGTTTCTGAGAACTGATTCCCCCGTTATTCTTTTAACTCCTTCAAAAGAAAATCTCAAAACGGTTCAATTCCTCTAATGCACCATCATAGTAACATAGTATATAAGGCCGAAAAAATACATTTGTCCATCCAGTTCGGCCTGTTATCCTGCAAGTTGATCCAGAGGAAGGCAAAAAAAAACTGAGAGGTACAAGCCAATTTTCCCCTCTTAAGGGGGGAAAAATTCCTTCCCGACGCCAATAAGGCAATCAGAATAACTCGCTGGATCTCTAGTAGCTATAGCCTGTAATATCACTACATCATAGCAATGCATCTTTAGCAAATTGCAGCTTGAATTAGACAAAATAATTTGCTTATCTGTAGTTCTAAGTATCAGTTTGGCTAGTGTTAACTTCTGAAATTTAAGGTGTTGTCTCGTCAAGGCAGCCCCTTTACAAATTGAATCCAGCCCAGCAATCAGGTCTTAACAAGCTATGGTCTTGATGCTGCATCTGGACATGTAGTATTAAAAGGGTTTTCAGAGTGTTTTATATTGATGACCTATCCTCAGGATAGGTCGTCAGTATGTGATTGGAGGGGTTCCAACTCCCGTCGCCCCCGCCAATCAGCTGTTGAGCTGCATCTAGGTCATGTGACCGATGGTGATGTCACTGGCCTAAGAAGAGATTACAGCATTCACTGGAGCACCACGCCCTAGTTAAATAGTGGATGGAGTGGGTGCCATTGATCGATACTGATAACCTATCCTGAGGACAGGTCATCATTATAAAACACTGACAACCCCTTTAAATGCCAGCCATTTAAAAATATAAGTTTCATGTACAATATCTGAACATGCAAATTCACAATTTATAGAATATGGATTGCTTATTTCATACATCTTTACCTGACTCATTAGTAGTTTAGCCAGTTTTATGTCATAAAATAGGGGCTAAGGATTGGCTTAAGCCTGTATTACACAGGCTGATTGAGCAAGCGTTTGTTGGGAGAGAAGTGTTCCTACCCGGCAATAGCCTGCTCACTAGCGGAGGAGACCGCTGCTATTACATGCAGCGATCTCCTCCGCGGCATGGGGAGGAGCGATCACTATGCCGTCACTCACCCACATACTATCTAGTGGTTTGCCGGCAGCAGATTGTTATTAGACAGCACGATGTGCCGCTTGCTTAAAGATCAGAATTGACCGATGAACGAGCAGGCAATCGGCGGCAATATTACACTGCAAGATGATTGCTAAAAAGTGTTCATGTGAACACTCGTTGGCGATTATTGGTCGAAAAATCGGCCAGTGTAATACAGCCTTAAAGGGAACCTGTCATATGGATATTTGATTATAATCGAACTAATTATATACAATCATTAACTACTAAAAAGTGCCTTAGATGTATTCACTTACTGGTGTGACAGATGGTTGCCTCATAATATACACACAAAGATGCCGCATGCTAATGAGCTGATTTGAGTCCAGCGTGATGTCATTGAGTCCAGCGTTTATTTAATTAACGGCTGTAGCCACTCCCCTGCCCACCTGCTGCTGATTCATATGGAAAATAACTGTCAATCAGCAGCAGGTAGGCGGGGAGAGTCAGGAGCTCATGAATATTCAGGACTCATCATTATCAGCTGGAGCTTTTCAATACAAGATGTTGGCAGATTGACTGGGTCAATTAAAAAAAGGGACCCAGCATTTTGCTAAGAGAATCAGTCACTTATTTATGTTGCCCTTAGTTAGGACACCATAAAACTGGTGACAGGTTCCCTTTAAGTCTATACTTGCCTTATGCTGTGTGTGAGAACCGGAATCCAGATGCATTTGCTGACAGCTAATGAACATCAAGGTAATGAACTGGATGTAAAAAAGGATGAGAAGACATCTGTTATTCTTCTGAGCAGGAAAATCCCACATCAGTCGCTTATAGTCTCCTGCTTATTCTGTCCTGTAACTTTTTATTATTCATACTTACAATAGAAAACTGCAGTTTCCTATTCTACAACAATTATAAAGGTCTGTTCACATATATATATATATATATATATATATATATATATATATATATATTAGGGGTGCACCGAAATTTCGGCAGCCGAAAATATCGGCCGAAAATGCACCTAATCCACTTCGGCCGATATTGTTACATATCGGCCGAAAATATGGGGTGTGGGATTTGTCACCCACCATCTGCGGGCGGGCGCCGGGCGGGCGGTTTACTTTGTCACTGCATCTTTATTTTACCTTACAATCGTGAGGCTCCAGTAACTAACAACTCTGCAGGCAGAGCGGAGGCCGGCGTAACGTCACTTACTCACGTGACGCGCCTGCTCCGCCTCCTTCATTCATAAAGTGGGTGGAGCAGGTGCGTCACGTGAGTAAGTGACGTTACGCCGCCCTCCGCTCTGCCTGCAGAGTTGTTAGTTACTGGAGCCTCACGATTGTAAAGTAAAATAAAGATGCTGTGAGCAGCAGGGCCGGGGCTGTTATGGGTAGGGGGATCGGTCTATGGAACTGCTATGGGGAGGGGGGATCTGTGCACTGCTATGGGGAGGGGGGATCTGTGCACTGCTATGGGGAGGGGGGATCTGTGCACTGTTATGGGGAAAGGGATCTGTGCACTGTTATGGGGAAAGGGATCTGTGCACTGTTATGCCCATAACAGTGCACAGATCCCCCTCTCCATAACAGCGCCACCCACAGATCCCCCTCTCCATAACAGCGCCACCCACAGATTTCCCTCTCCATAAACGGCGCCACCCACAGATCCCCCTCTCCATAACAGCGCCACCCACAGATCCCCCTCTCCATAACAGCGCCACCCACAGATTACCCTCTCCATAACAGCGCCACCCACAGATCCCCCTCTCCATAACAGCGCCACCCACAGATCCCCCTCTCCATAACAGCGCCACCCACAGATCCCCCTCTCCATAACAGCGCCACCCACAGATCCCCCTCTCCATAACAGCGCCACCCACAGATCCCCCTCTCCATAACAGCGCCACCCACAGATCCCCCTCTCCATAACAGCGCCACCCACAGATCCCCCTCTCCATAACAGCGCCACCCACAGATCCCCCTCTCCATAACAGCGCCACCCACAGATCCCCCTCTCCATAACAGCGCCACCCACAGATCCCCCTCTCCATAACAGCGCCACCCACAGATCCCCCTCTCCATAACAGCGCCACCCACAGATCCCCCTCTCCATAACAGCGCCACCCACAGATCCCCCTCTCCATAACAGCGCCACCCACAGATCCCCCTCTCCATAACGGCGCCACCCACAGATCCCCCTCTCCATAACGGCGCCACCCACAGATCCCCCTCTCCATAACAGCGCCACCCACAGATCCCCCTCTCCATAACAGAGCCACCCACAGATCCCCCTCTCCATAACAGCGCCACCCACAGATGAATTTCATTCATGAAAAATAATTATTAATAAAATCATTTAAAAAAAAGTATTTTAAAAGTATTTGGGCAAAAAGGCAGTTTCGGTTTCGGTTTTCGGTCAAGGGCATCCTGAATTTTCGGTTTCGGTTTCGGACCAGAATTTTCATTTCGGTGCACCCCTAATATATATATATATATATATATATATATATATATATATATATATATATATATATAGAGTTTTAAAGGGAACCTGTCACATTGAACATGGTGTCTGATCTGCTGGCAGTATGTTATAGAGGAGGAGGTGCTGAGCAGATTGATACATAGTTTTGTGGAAACAGATTCAGTGTAGCTCTTTCTTAGGAGTCATGTGGGCGGTCCTATCCGTGACTGACTGTCTTCCCTGTTTGATTGTTCTTATAGAGACAGCTTTCAGTCACTGATTAGAGCTGCCCACTGGACTCCTAAGCATACGAAGAGAACAAAAAATTAATAAAGTACAGCTGCTCAGCTTCTTCTGCTCTATAACATGTTGCCCATAGATTGCTCAACATTTGCATGTACATGATCCCTTTAAAAGTACATTTGTTCTTTATTGCTTGCTGTTACTAGTAATGTGGCTGGTGTGATTGGTAATGAACATTAAAACTTAACCTGATGACATGGGCTTTGTCTTTAATAAAGAATTAAGCAGACACCTTAGAAAAAGTATTAAGAAGGTGTGGAACATACATGTTCCTCATGAAGAAACTGCACACACACAGAATCCTATTAATAGTATAACATATAAGGTGAAATCTCATTGAGATGACCATCCAAAATCGCTAGAGGCTTGATCCTCTCAAAGAAATAGCTTACATGGACTATGATGGTGCTGAAACCCTGGTCTAGCTACAACTGACGAGCAAAAGGGTAACAATTAGGGATGAGCGAATCGACTTTGGATGAAACATCCGAAGTCGATTCGCATATAACTTTGTTTCAATACTGTACGAGGTACAAGGTACCACTTGGAACCTAACCCGAGTTTGGGAAACGTTTTTTTTATTTTTTACAGTATAAATCAATTTCTGAAGTTATTATGCAATAACTTCGGCTCATCTGAGCCAATCCATTCTAATACTGTCCGGAGCTCTGTACAGTATTGAAACGAAGTTCTATGTGAATCGACTTCGCTCATCCCTAGTCGATTCGCTCATCCCTAGTAACAATGTTTTGAACTTTTGACTTTCAGGCTCCATATCTCACCATACACTACAGCTTTGAACGTGAGACTACCACCATTTTATAGACAATCATCTGGGCAATCTCATACATAAATTTGTAACTATTAAGCATATGATTAGTCGCTAAAAGCCCTATTTTGTGACTTTTTGAAGCCAGAATTCTGGAGTGAAGCAATGATAAATCAGGGCCTGTGTTTCTTGTTTGCACTTGCAATTTACTTATGCATTGTTTGTTCTCCACCTTTTGGACATGTGGTTATTCTCAGCTGAATATGGCACTCGCCTTGTGGATTGTGTGTGTCACCAGTTATATGAATTCTAATGATGAATTTTTGAATAAAGATAATATGATTTTATTTTATTTTTAATTGGTGGCAGTGTGCGATGATTTTTAGTATTGGTACTTTTCGCCTTTGGCTTGCACCTGCAATGATAGTGTTTGTTGTGCCCCACGTGAATAGTGGTAGTTAGATATCTGTTGGTCCAACAACTATTTTTCCCAGCTCTGATTTTTTTTATTTTTTTAAAGCGTGCATGCATTGTTGAGGGGGAGTATGCTGCTGCCAGACACATCTGGCTGCAACTTATCACTATTGAGAACCAAGGGAGAGGAATTGGGTGGCCCGATAACCATAAGGTAGTCAACCAGTTTCGCAGAAATGGGGGGTTTAGGCTGACTTTTCTCTTATGTGTGGGACTTTAGGCTAGTGACCTTTTCATTCCTGTCTCTCAGGTGACTTATCTGGTGTCAGTTAGTGCTCAGAGTTTCTCCTAGTAAAGTTTCAACACGTGTGTATGTAAAGGCTTTCAGAAAATGATACCACTTTGGCAAACAAGTACCTGAATGTGCCTATTGGCTTCAGCGATTGGGCCAATAATTAGATTGTGTAGGAGACGTGTGCTGTTACCATCAGAAGTGCTTAGTGAGAAGTTTCTCACCGATGGTAGGTGACGATGAGGTAAATGATGGGCTATGCACTTTGTTATTCCTTGGTTTGTTGGACAAGCTGGAAACTATCCTACCTAGGAAACAGGAACACCAAATATCACACTTTATTAGTCTACATTTTGGACCATAGGCCTACATTGGTAATGATTTGGTTTCTTACTATTTATTAGCTGTACCTAGTAATTAGAAAAAAATGAAGGGCGTAAACACAGATATTGTTTCACATATTAGATAATAACCCTTTTATCTTCTTACATTGCCATCCACTAGGAGCAGCCATTGTGAGGTGCCATGCTATAGCTCTGAATTATGAACGTTACTGTTATCATGGCTGAATAATGATTGGCCACATGCTGATCTTAAGCCCTGTGGTGCTGAAAATTGCCACAGTAAAATAAGATGGTATTGTGGGAATAATCATGCCAGCGGTGAAGGAAAGTGGAGAGTACAAACCGGTACAAACCCCTTTATGTGCCTGATGTGTGCAGACATAGTAATGCTGAACTTACACTTACAATACCTTCATGGGAATTCTTTCTCATGTAATCTTGAGCATTTTTATTCTTAGTTTATATTCCTGTTCTGCTCACCTGGAGGCTAAAACATTCTTTTTTTGTATTATTGTACCATTGTTTTCATAAACCTTGAGCATGTACTAGCCCTTTGTCTCAGCAGGTAACCGTTATTTTTTATTTTTTTTATTTTAATTTTTCTTATTTTTATTTTTGATTACATAAAATATTGTATTACAGTAAAGAGCAACCTTTGGAGCACATAACATGAAAAGGCTTATATCAGTTGATGGATGTCTTATTGTAGCATACTAGATGCAGATATTTGTCAAGCTATACAGCCCACTATTAAAATAAGACTTGTATGCATTTCAAACGGTATATCTGGGCAAAAAAAAGAACCATCTGCCCCATTTCAAACCTCATTTATTAAGTGTTCCCTAAACACATAGAGGAAATTTATCACCCCCCCCCCATGCCAGTTTTATAGCGTAAAAAAAATTGCAAACCTCGTCTAAACCTAAATCTAGGTTCAAGTGGTGTTTCAGCTCCATTATTGCCACTATCCCAAAAAAAAGCCGGGGCCCTGTGGGCCCATCAAGTTTATCTTCTTTGAAGCCAGTTTTCTGATTGACTAAAATCTACATCATTTTGGAGCCACCCTGGATTTCAGTCTAGGCGCTTGGCCAGCTGGAGGACGCACCTAATATACCGTATTTTTCGCCCTATAAGACGCACCGGCCCATAAGACGCACCTAGGTTTTTGGTGGGTTTGAACTAATGGTGGTCTGTGCATGACACTATTATGGGGGATCTGTGGATGATGCACTGTTATGGGGTGGGGGATTTGTGGATGGCACTGTTATGTGGGGGATCTGTGGATGGCACTGTTATGTGGGGGATCTGTGGATGGCACTGTTATGGGGGGGAGCTGTGGATGGCATTATGATGGTGAAGGGGATCTGTGGATGGCATTATGATGGCGGGGGGGATCTGTGGATGGCATTATGATGGTGGGGGGGATCTGTGGATGGCATTATGATGGTGGGGGGGATCTGTGGATGGCACTGTTATGGGGTAGTGGATCTGTGGATGACACTGCTATATGTGTCATCCACAGATCCCCCCCCCCCCCCATCATAATGCCATCCACAGATCGCCCCACCATCATAATGCCATCCACAGATCCCCCCACCATCATAATGCCATCCACAGATCCCCCCCACCATCATAATGCCATCCACAGATCCCCCCCCCCACATCATAATGCCATCCACAGATCCCCACCATCATAATGCCATCCACAGATCCCCCCCACCATCATAATGCCATCCACAGATCCCCCCCACCATCATTATCCCATCCATAGATCCCTAAGGAGGGGCTTTAGTAGGCGGGGAGAGCGGCGGGCAGTGCAGGCACTGTACTCTGGCCCCACCGTTCAGTATGTACTGTATTAGACCTAGTGTTAATCATAATATCTAAACTGCGCTCCCCCTGCTCCCCATCTGTACCGTACTTACCGGTACATGTCACACTCCGTCTCCTGTAGTAAGCGCTAGCAGACAGGCCGGGCTGAAGGTGGCCGTAACTCAGTGAGGTCACGTGCCTGCTCTGCCTACTTTATGAATGAAGCAGGCGGAGCAGGCACGTGACCTCAGTTGCCTTCCCTTGCAGATTTGCCGAGGGGGGGGGAAGGAGGAATTCACCTGTTCCCAGTTCCTCGCCTTCCAGTTCGCCCCCTTCTCTTGCGACCTCACATAGTTCTTTTGAATTCTGCAGCATCATTAGAGATTGCCTCGGCCAATTCTTGCGCAGATGCAGAGACTTCCCTGCTGTGGGCATCAGACTGACATCACAGAGTTGAGTGCATGCCCACTACCTACATTGAGTGCATGCCCACTGCATGGAGGTCATGCATGTGGATTTGCTGTGATTCGGTAAAGATTTTTTCTGATGAATTTTATGCCTTATGTAGATTTGAACTTATTTTGATGCATCCAAAAGCTATCTTATTGCTCTCAAGTGCTCTTTGACACCCTCCCAGTAATACTTGATAAAATCCTACTAAAGATCTGAGCAGATAATTGTCTCTCTAACTGGTTCATATCATGTCACCTGGGTAGTCCTTTCTAGTGACTTTCTTACTGCAGAATAATGCTGCACACAGCGTTTTCCTACCGACGTGGGCTCTGAAATCAATAGCCTGACAGCATGACCTGTGATATCATTGATTGCAATGTAAAAGTGTTTGACTACAGAAGTCCTGAGATTAAAACCTTCTCAACAAATCTCAAGCCGTCCTTTTGAATTTCCATTTTGAAGAGTCTTTAGATCTCTGTTCTATATTTCTTAATAAAATGAAGATCAATCCTGGACCATTGTGTTAGCAGTTCTCGGTACTCTGTTTGGTAGAAGTGGAAAATACTATGCACTACTGTAATACCTGGGTATCTCAAAAAAAGTTGGATAGCTGAAAAATCTGAGATTCTGAATATGTAGTTTCTACCTACTTGAAGTTCTCTGCAGTATGCTCGCTAAAGGTCTGTGCTAAAGGGTGAGTTCTAATGCTTACTGAGGACTCCTAAGCACTACGTTATAATGGAGTGGACTCCTGAGTGTTTCAGCATATGGACCCTTTGTAGAAAGCTAAAAATTATATATTCTGAATCTTAGATTTTTACAACTATCCAAGCATTACAGTGGCTCTGGGTAGGGTGTTTTCCACTGGAACAGATTGAGGGACATTTATCAAGACTGATTTACCATACGCCAGTGTTGGTCTCCCTGTACATCATGTATGGTTTTACATCAGGACATAATAAAAAAAATAAAATAATCTGGTCCATAGAAGATCTTAAATCTAGGTGAATTCAACCTCAGATGAGCAGCTCATGACAAATTCCACCGTGTCATTATTTATTTAACAACATCTAGGCCTAAATGCACAAGATGTATGTGAAAAATTAAGTACACCCTTAGGCCTCTTTCACACGGGCGAGTTTTCTGCGCGGGTGCGATGCGTGAGTTGAACGCATTGCACCCGCACTGAATCAGGACCCATTCATTTCTATGGGGCTGTTCACATGAGCGGTAATTTTCACGCATCACTTGTGCGTTGCGTGAAAATCGCAGTAAGCTCTATTTTGTGCGTTTTTCATGCAACGCAAGCCCCATAGAAGTGAATGGGGCTGCGTGAAAATCGCAAGCATCCGCAAGCAAGTGCGGATGCGGTGCGATTTTCACGCACGGTTGCTAGGAGACGATCTGGATGGAGACCCGATCATTATTATTTTCCCTTATAACATGGTTATAAGGGAAAATAATAGCATTCTGAATACAGAATGCATAGTAAAATAGCGCTGGATGGGTTACAAAAAAAATAAAAAATTTAACTCACCTTAATCCACTTGATCGCGGAGCCGGCATCTCCTTCTGTCTTCATCTTAGCTGTGTGGAACAACAGGACCTGTGGTGACGTCACTCCGGTCATCACATGATCCATCACCATGGTAAAAGATCATGTGACGAACCATGTGATGACCGGAGTGACGTCACCACAGGTCCTTTTCCTGCACACAGCTAAGATGAAGACAGAATAGATGCCCGCTGCGCGAGCAAGTCGATTAAGCTCAGCGCTATTTTACTATGCATTCTGTATTCAGAATGCTATTATTTTCCCTTATAGCCATGTTATAAGGGAAAATAATACAATCTACAGAACACCGATCCCAAGCCCGAACTTCTGTGAAGAGGTTTAGGTACCAAACATGCACGTTTTTTCTCACGCGAGTGCAAAACGCATTACAATGTTTTGCACTCGCGCGGAAAAATCACGCATGTTACCACAACGCACCCGCAACTCTTCCCGCAACGCCCGTGTGAAAGAGGCCTTACTGTCTCCATAGACACTAAGAGGGTAAGTGGCAGCCAGGTTAAGTTTTAATCAAATGCCAATGATTAATTGGTCATCAGCAAGTTTGAATACCTCTATCTAATATGTAAAGCTGAGTGTGTATATGTGTATGTCCACTAAAGGAATCTGCACCGTCGCATTACAATCATTTTTCTGACTGATCAGGCATTTTTAAGACTGATCAGGATCCTGATCAGTCTTACAAATGCCATCAGTTGGCATACGTTTTGCCGTTCCAGCGACGGAACTGCTTGCCGGATCACTCTGCCACAAGTGTGAAAGTAGCCTTAACCAATAAAAAAAAAGTAAACATCATGGGCATCGCTGCGTGCAAAAATGCCCATACAATTAAAAAATAACAATATTAAGGGCTTACGGCAAATGGCGTAACGGGAAAAAAATTAAAAATCGGCCAATTTGCCATTTTTTGGCACTTCAACTACCCAATAATTTTTTTTTTTGTTAAAGTGATCAAAAAGTCACACACACTTTAAATTGGTATCAGTAAAAAGAACAGCTCATCCTGCAAAAAAAGTTATAGGGGTTAGAATATGGTTATAAAATGTTTTTGTTAGTTTTTTCGTCAAAGGTTTAAAAAAAATTTCAGTATTAAAACGCAAAAAAATGTATACAAGTGTAATATCAATAGAACCGTACTGACCTGCAGAATGAAGATAACAGGTCAATTTTACCGCATGGTGTACAGTGTAATAAAAAATAAATAAAAACCTTTATCAGAATTGAGTTTTTTCCCAATTCTACCCCATTTAGTATTTTTTTTCTGCTTCCCACTACATGGTATGCAACCGTAAATGGCACCATTAAAAAGTACAACTTGTCCCTCCAAAAATAAGCCCTCATAAGACTATGTGAACGGAAAAAAAAATGTTAGAACTATGGGAAATGGGGGAGTGAAAAACGAAAACGCTAAATGAAAAAATGTCCCGGTCCTGAAAGGGTTAAGAAAGCTGTGCATAAACAAATGCCCACAAACCTCAGTGAACTAAAACAACATTGTAAAAAAGAGTGGGCCAGAAATCCCCCAGGACCATGTGAGAGACTGTGAGAAATCTGTTACTTCAAGCTAACACTGCTAAAGGTGGTTCTACGTACTACTGATTCACAGGGTGTACTTAAAGAGGACCTTTCACTACTCTACAAACTAAAAACTAACTATATCAGTGGGCAGAGCGGCGCCCAGGGGTCCCCCTGCACTTACTAGTATGTCTGGGCACCGCTCCGTTCGCCTGGTATAGGCTCCGGTGTCTGCGCTCCCTCTGCTGTACTGGAGTGATTTCTTGTATGAGGCGTGTCCCTTGCTGCAGCGCTGGCCAATCGCAGCGCACAGCTCATAGCCAGGCTATGAGCTGTGCGCTGTGATTGGCCAGCGCTGCAGCAAGGGACACACCTCATCCAAAAAATCACTCCAGTACAGCAGAGGGAGCGCAGACACCGGAGCCTATACCAGGCGAACGGAGCGGCGCCCAGACATACTAGTAAGTGCAGGGGGACCCCTGGGCGCCGCTCTGCCCACTGATATAGTTCGTTTTTAGTTTGTAGAGTAGTGAAAGGTCCTCTTTAAGGGTTCACTCACACGTCCGTATGTGTTTTGCGGATCCACAAAACATGGACACTGACGATGTGTATTCTGCATTTTGCGTACCGCACATTGCCGGCACTCTCGTAGAAAATGCCTTTTTTCGTCTGCAAGAATAGGACAGGTTCTATTTTTTTGCGGAACAGAAGTGCGGATCCGCAAATGCGGACAGTACATTCCGGCCCCATTAAAAATGAATGGGTCCACACCTGTTCCGCAAAATTGCAGAACGGATGCGGATGCGGACCCATTTTGCGGACGTGTGAATGCACCCGAAGAGGACCTTTTCATGGTTTTTATTTATTCTAGTTAAATAGCTTGACTTGCGGGGTACGCCCCCCTGATGCTGCCACCATGCCTGTTTTTTTAAATATCGCTCCTGCGCCCCGCTGTGTCCCTCTGTAGTTTTCCCGCTCAGTATGTTAATACTGAACATCGGTACAAGGAGGAGGAGACACCAGGGTTTCTCAGTGGGCGTCTCCTTCTCCCTGGCTGTAGCGCGATCCAATCACAGTGGAGAGCGTCACAGCCAGGCAGGAGCTGAGCTTTTTTTTCTCCCTGGCTGTGACTATCTCCGCTGTGATTGGACAGCGCTACAGCCAGGGAGAAGGAGACGCTCATTGAGAAACCCTGGTGTCTCCTCCTCCCTGTACCGATGTTCAGTATTAACATACTCATACTGAGCTGAAAAACTACAGGGGGGCGCAGGAGCGATATTTAAAAAAAAATACAGGCTGGGTGGCAGCATCAGTGGGGGTACCCCGCAAGTAAAGGTATTCATCTAGAATAAATAAAAACCATGAAAGGTCCGCTTTATTTTTTCACACACATCTCTTCCGTTGTGCCTTCATTTTTGTTATAATAATAATAATGACCCGCTGGAATTTGTCACGTGTTGTGCTTCATCTGAGGTTGTACTTATATAATATTAAGACCGTCTAAGGACCAGATTTATTGTATTATGTCCTGATATGTAAAACCGTAGAATTCAAAGAGGGTGTACATGACTGCATATACTGTGTCATCTGTGTTATCTGGTAATAATATAGTATATTGATCCAGAGTGCAGTCCGGTTACCAGCAAGCGTCAGGAAGGGTTTTATCTACTCTATGACCATTTTGAGTGGTTTTGCCTTCCTCTTGATCACCTGGCGGATGGTAAATATTAACAGGTTGGACTTTTTTTTTTTTTTTTAAACTAACAATGTAACTGTACTCAAAGCAAACGTTTAATAGACTGCACCTCTATATATCCAGAAAGCTTTCTTTTAAAAGCATTTAAAAAGCCCAAACATATGCATAAGTAGCATCCAAACCTCTGGTTGGGTTAAGAATCCCAAAACACTTGGTAGTAATACAGTAAAAAAACATTTGTCTTATTATGTCATAAAGCTTTCTTGATATATAGCGGTGCAGTCTTATGTACGTGTTTTCTGTTTCTGGTAGTGAAGTAGAATGTTCAGTGTTGTATGTTCCCTGTTATTTTAGCCATGTTACAGAAAAGTTGCGTTTTTCTTTTCCGGCGCTGAGTTCCGTCCTAGGGGCTCTATACTGGAAAAGAACTGATCAGTTTTATCCCCATGTATTCTGAAGGGAGAGTAATCCGTTCAGGATGCATCAGGATGTCTTCAGTTCAGTCTTTTTGACTGATCAGGACGGAGATAATACTGCAGCATGCTGCGGTTTCATCTCCGGCCCAAAAAACTGAACACTTGCCTGAATGCCATTTTTTTTCCCCATAGGAATGTATTTGTGCCGTATCCGTCCTTTAAAATACTGGTATGCCGGATCAGTCTTTCCGGTCTGCGCGTGAAAAAAAATAAATGCCGAATCCGTTTTTTCGGATGACACCGGAAAGACTGATCTGGCATTTCAATGCATTTTTCTGACTGATCAGGCAGGCATACGTTTTGCCGGATTCAGCAGGCAGTTCCGGCAACAGAACTGCTTGCCGGATCACTCTGCCGCAAGTGTGAAAGTAGCTTTAGCTAATATTTCTATGTTTCTATCTCTCAGCTCCACAGAGAAACTTTGAAATTGCCTTCAAAATGTTTGATCTAAATGGAGATGGGGAAGTTGATTTGGAAGAATTTGAGCAGGTAGGTACACTTTCAGTTGTATTTTCCACGTTGCCTCAATTTTTGGTTAATATGTTTCTTCCTTTCATCTTACATTGCCTCTCCTCCAGATTCTGCAGTTTACTGTAATGTTACATTCTCACAGGGTATAAACTGTGCTGCTATTTCACTGCATATATATTCTCTACTTGCCCTTTTCCATGGGCCAATGCCCAGGGAATTATTGGGGATGAACTGAACGTTCCTGCTTATAAATGCCTGATCGTGAGCAGAGGTGATGGCTGCATTTCCATACAGTAATCATCTCCTGTTTGGGGATGAACAGTCACTACAGTGATCATTTGTCCCCATACACATACATTGTTTGCCAACAGCAGGTCCCTGTTTACCTAGGACTATCTGCTGCCAGCAAATGATTTTATGTGCTGCCTAAAATATGCAATCATGTGATGAATGAACATCTGCTAGTTCAGTTATGCGGGTTAATTATTGGGAACAGGCCTTCATACAAATGCTAACCCCTAATATTTGCCCTGTTACTCAGCCTGTGTAAAAGGGCCTTAACATTTCTGTGTCTTTCTACAATTGCCCTTTTTGCAGATTTGTTGCAGAAACTCCTGCATCTAAAAATCTGTTCCATACATCCCAGTGGGGTTTTGCCCTGCAGCAGACACACATCTCATCTCCCGAAGAACAAAAGGATGATGCGTGTTGAGATGGAACATGTCTGACTCTTCTCTCCTCCGACATCTGGTAGATGGGAGATTGGGCAGACCTCCATCCACATTTGATGATTGGCCAATCGCCGCCAAAATCGGCAGGATGGGACTACATGCGGCAATTCAATAATACAGCTAACCATAGGCTGAAAAAAGAATCCTCTTCTGATTTCTAAAGATTAAAAGGATGTGTCAGACATGTGTTTATAGGCAACATCCACTCGCTGTGAAGTTTTCACTGACTGCACTCAAGTTTATTTGCAAACCTGGGGCTAAAAAGACTCTTTTTGTAGAAGATTTTCCAGTTTTAACTCTTAAGTGATAGCTGCAGTGCACATAATTGCATGGAATTCAGTGTCTTCCCCTGGACTGCATCTATAGATCAAAAGTGGAAATTGTAAAATCGAACACTTATCAATGTATTTGCACCTTTTTTGACATGTCTTTTTTGTTAAGCATTATACAGTATACATCAAATTACACAAAAATATTCCACATTTTTAACCCTTATGAAAAAAAAATTAGCCCCCCCTCGAAGGACCATCGAGGAGGAATTTTTTTTAAAATCCTGTCCAGACAGACCAGAATTTATTCCAAACCTTCTACTAGTTAATACTTTAATAGGTATTTACTTTTTGCATCAGATGTTCCCGTTTCCCTACTCCAGGGATTCTTTCTGATCCCCAATTTGGGCTATTAACAGTAACCTTCGTTTGCTCCCCAGTTCAGGTCATTTAGTTTAATCACTTGAGGTGCATTTAGACAGCCCAAGGAGCAGCAGATTGTTGGGAAGGAAGCGGTCATTCCCGACGGCTGCTCTTTAAGGGGTGAAGCTCTGCATTTACATTCAGCGATCTCCTCCACAGTATTGCTATCGCTCGTCCTCATACAGCTGCATGGTTTCTGGCTGCACATCGCTTTTTACACAGCACGATCTGCTGTCCAGAAACGATAATTTACTTGCAAGCACTCAATCATTTCACCTGATGAACGAGCGAGAGATCGGCAGCACCTTTAAACAGGCAGATTGTCAAGAACAAGCATTCGCAGGAACGTTCGTTCCCAATAATTTGCGCGATTATCGCCCAGTCTCAATCCACCTTTAGTATTGCAACATCCGGCAGTAAGGGGCATCTCGTCCCAGCTTTTCTATTTATCATGTTGAAAACTGATGTCCATTATACCTGCAATATAGGGCAGTTCCACGTTAAATGCAAAAAAATCTGTGTTATCAAAAGAACACTTCAGGCCTCTGTGATCCCTTTTAAAATCTATCCTATGCAGCAATGGGTATAGTATAAACAATGCGAGATAAATTTGAACATTCAGTGATTATTATGTGACGCCAGTTTTTTTTGTTTGTTTTTTTTTAACTTTTGAATCTTTTTGTCCTTGCCATAGCCCTTATTACAAATGTTTCTCCATGATAGAAACTAAATTGAATAACCTCCTGATCCTTATAAAGAATGGTCCTTCATGTATTCAAAAGCTGAGAGTATTGAAAATTGATCATCACATCTGTGTGACTTAAAGGGGTGCTCCGACCCCTGCTTGAAATTTCTTCTTTAAAAAAAAAAATGTGGAAGGAAGGTTATTATACTAATACTTACCCTCGGCAGTGCAGTGGTTTGCAGGATCCTCTTCACGGTCACATGAGATCTCCTCCAGTGATTCCACGTCTTCCAGTCCCTCGCCGTCTTCTTCTTTTCCTCTGTGAAGCAGGAGACTGCACGTCATCACTGACGTCACCCCCTCCTGCTGGCCTTTCTTGGTCCTGACACCTGCACACTACTGCGCATGCGGCGGGACCTACGGCTGTCTTCTGAATGTACAGGCTTCTGTGTGAGTCACAGCATAGCAGTCTGCCACAGAGGCTGATCGCCATGCTGTGGACTGCACTTGGGGATAGCACATGGGAATGGCACTGTGGATGTCACTGTTGTTGGGGTGCTGTGGATGTCACTGTTATGGGGGTGCAGTGGATGATACTGTTATGGGGGCTCAGTATGAGTTATAGAGCTCATGCAAACAACCTTGATCTGCCCTGGAATCCATGTTTTCTGGGCCGACAGTGGCTCCCCTGACCCGCACTGACTGTATGATAGTAATGTATGATGCAATTAGTTTTTATCTGACTGAGGGGCAGTTGCCATATACTGCCCTCATCATGTACTTTACCCCCCGATCAGATAACAGACTGGCTGTATCATATGGATGGTTATATCATATGGAGTGTCACACGTGATAGACCAAGATAAACACTTCAACAGGCAGGACTGAAAAAGATAGGATTAGGCCTCATACACACGACCATATCGGTTTTGCTGACTTCAAGTTCCACATCTGCTAAATGAGGATACTGTCCGTATGGGGGATTAAACAGAATACTCTCCTGACATCCAAACTCCTTTCATTTCACATTTATTACCATAGGCAAGTGATCAGATACTATGTGACTCATAGCTCATTTTTTTAGTTTTTACACATGAAGGCAACATTGGCCAAATGCCAAACGCCAAACTGACTAATATCCCCATACAGAGATCGCCATAAATCTTGCAAGCCTATTTCTTGACTTATTTTAAAGAGAGGGGTTATTTCAGTTTTTCCCCCTATGTCTTGGCTAGATACTCTTGCTCAGTCCACCTGCATAACACAGGTAACGCCCCCCATAAGCAGTACTGGGTATTTCTACCTACTTAAAATAAATTGTGATAACTAGACCATAACCTGCATGGAACATGGAGGTGGGATGTAGACAAAAGCCAGTATACATATTAAGGCCTCCTTCACACGGCCGTTTTTTCCCCCCGTTTACTGGCCGTTTTTTGCGTTCCGTATATGGTCCGTATACGGAACCATTCATTTTTAATGGTTCCGCAAAAAAAAAGGAATGTACTCCGTATGCATTCCTTTCCGTATTTCTGTTTTTCCGTTCCGTTTTAACATAGAACATGTCCTATTATTGCCCGCAAATCACGTTCCGTGGCTCCATTCAAATCAATGGGTCCGCAAAAAAAACGGAACACATACGGAAATGCATCCGTATGTTTTCCGTTTCCGTTCCGTTTTTTGCTGAACCATCTATTTAAAATGTTATGCCCAGCCCAATTTTATCTATGTAATTACTGTATATGCCATACGGAAAAACGGAACAAAAACGGAAACACAACGGAAACAAAAAACGGAACAACGGATCCGTGAAAAACGGACCACAAAACACTGAAAAAGCCATACGGCCGTGTGCAATAGGCCTAAGCCATACCATCTGCAATGTAAAAAAAACTAATCTTTCTCCCTTATCGATCAGATTTGTAAAAGGGGTTTTCCGAGTTTAGAGCCTGTTTTACAGGCTAGGGCAGCGCTAAAGCCTGTCCATCAGTGCCGGTGACATCACCTTGCTCACTGCTGGGAGGAAGCCCCAGCCTAGCAATCCCTATGGAGAGCCCGGTTCATCACCGGTTCTCCTGAAAATGCCTTTGTCCTGCACGATTCAGCACAGGGAAAAGGAGAGCATCGGAGCATGAA
This sequence comes from Bufo bufo, assembly GCF_905171765.1. Classification (NCBI taxonomy): domain Eukaryota; kingdom Metazoa; phylum Chordata; class Amphibia; order Anura; family Bufonidae; genus Bufo; species Bufo bufo. The sequence goes on along the minus strand of NC_053394.1, from coordinate 275,023,096 downwards.
ATGCTCATATCGGGGGCCGGAGGGCTGAGGTTGGGTATACAGTATGTCCGGGTTCAGCTCTGAATCCAGACAACCCCTTTAACAGTTCAAACTCTACTTTATGATTAACAAGTACATGAATATGTAAAATAACCAGAGTAATAGTCATACTTTGCCCATTTCTTCCTCATACTTTTAATATTATCCTCTGTCTAATGAGTCTCTAATGAACAGATGTTTATTAATTTGATCGCAAACCACTGTTCTTTTTATGCTGTCTCACAATCCTCTCCCATTCCAAGCAAATATTCTACAACTCTGGTTACTTTACAAAAAAAGTAGAGAAAAAAAAAAAAACCTAGGTCCTCTCCGATTGTCCCCGAATACATACACTTTGGTTCATCCCTCACAAACATTTTACCATCTGCTATCCATTCTGATACATCTTCTGCTCTAACAAAAAACTTTTCTTGATCCTTAAATATAATGCGTTACTTTGCAGGATATAACATCAAATATGTAATTTTTCCTGCATGAGTCTCCTTTTTATGTTCCTGAATTCTCATCTTTTTATCTTTTTATTTTGAGTCTCTAGAAAAATCTGGAAAATATATATATTCTATTTCCATTATAAAAAAAAAGTCTTTTAAATCCCTTTTGTGTCTCAGAATCATATCTCTATCTTTAGAGCAGAGTATTTTAGCTAGAATAGGTCTGGGTGGGTGCGTTCCACTTCAAACATTAGGGACAAATACTTTTGGCCCACCACCTTAACCAACTATGATTATATAAAAGATATCGTCATATACAGAGCCCTATCCTCTACAGGTGAAACTCGAAAAATTAGAATATTGTGCAAAAGTCCATTTATTTCAGTAATGCAAATTAAAAGGAATTGCATTAATGCAGCTTAAAATTAGAATTTTGTGAAAAGATTCAATATTCTAGGCTCAAAATGTCACCCTATAGTCAGCTAATTAATCCATACCCCCTGAGCAAAGGGTACCTCAAAATTGGGACTTTGGGGTTTCATAAGCTATAAGCCATAATCATCCAAATTATAACAAATAAAGGCTTGAAATATCTCGCTTTGCATGTAATGAGTCCATCTCATATGTTAGTTTCACCTTTTAAGTTGCATTACTGAAATAAATGAACTTTGCACAATATTCTAATTTTTCGAGTTTCACCTGTAGGTCAGTCAATTTCTCCTTCATGCCCTTAAAGTACATGAACTGCCTTTCATACTGTATAATACCCACTTCTGTTTTCAATTCTTTAATAACTACTTCCGATTCCTTCATTTTTCCCCCCGCAGTTTATTCATAGCATTTCTAATCAGAAAGATATCACTCCGCACTGTACCCATCTGAATTGAGAGTTCTGAAAGGGACTGGTTAGATTTATTGACTTCAGCGAGAGTCTCCTCTAGTCTATTGTCGATCATAGTTTTTTGTACTCCACAACAGCTCCGCTATCCACCACCCCACCAACAATTCCCTCAACTTGTTCCAGGTCGAGGACTTTGGTTCCGGAGCCATCACATCCTGTTGGCCCTCTGCTATGCACGGATTTTTCTGGGCCAGTCTAGTCTTCGCAAGTGGAGATTTCCAAAATGTTTGACAAGCCAACAGTTTAGCAATTCCATCAAACACCAGCCTGTCCCTCTTTAAATAAAGTTGTAATATCACACATAACCCGGGGCGGCTGTATGATAACTATTTACCAATCAGAGCCTCTCCACAGCCTTTTAGTAACATAGTAACATAGTACATAAGGCCGAAAAAAGACATTTGTCCATCCAGTTCGGCCTGTTATCCTGCAAGTTGATCCAGAGGAAGGCAAAAAAAAAAAACTGTGAGGTAGAAGCCAATTTTCCCCACTTTAGGGGAATAAAAAATTCCTTCCCGACTCCAATCAGGCAATCAGAATAACTCCCTGGATCAACGACCCCTCTCTAGTAGCTATAGCCTATAATATTATTACACTCCAGAAATACATCCAGGCCCCTCTTGAATTCCTTTATTGTACTCACCATCACCACCTCCTCAGGCAGAGAGTTCCATAGTCTCACTGCTCTTACCGTAAAGAATCCTTTTCTATGTTTGTGTACAAACCTTCTTTCCTCCAGACGCAGAGGATGTCCCCTCGTCACAGTCCTGGGGATAAATAGATGATGGGATAGATCTCTGTACTGACCCCTGATATATTTATACATATTCATTAGATCTCCCCTCAGTCGTCTTTTTTCTAAAGTGAATAACCCCAATTTTGATAATCTTTCAGGGTACTGTAGTTGCCCCATTGCAGTTATTACTTTAGTTGCCCCCTCTGGACCCTCTCCAGCTCTGCTATGTCTGCCTTGTTTACAGGAGCCCAGAACTGTACACAGTACTCCATGTGTGGTCTGACCAGTGATTTGTAAAGTAGTAGGAATATGTTCTCATCACGGGCATCTATGCCCCTTTTGATGCAATCCATTATCTTATTGGCCTTGACAGCAGCTGCCTGACACTGTTTTTTGCAGCTTAGTTTGCTGTTTATTAAAATTCCTAAATCCTTTTCCATGTCAGTGTTACCGGGTGTTTTATCATTTAGTATGTAGGGGTGACTTGCATTATTCCTTCCCATGTGCATAACCTTACATTTGGCAGTGTTAAACCTCATCTGCCACTTATCTGCCCAAGCCTCCAATCTATCCAGATCCCTCTGTAGTAGTATACTGTCCTCTTCAGTGTCAATTACTTTTCACAGTTTAGTGTCATCTGCAAAAATTGATACTTTACTATGCAAGCCTTCTACAAGATCATTAATAAATATATTGAGGAGAATAGGGCCCAATACTGACCCCTGAGGTACCCAACTAGTGACAGTGACCCAATCTGAGTATGTACCGTTAATAACCACCCTCTGTTTTCTATCATTGAGCCAGTTAGTTACCCACATACAGACGTTTTCTCCCAGTCCGAGCATTCTCATTTTATATACTAACCTTTTATGTGGTACAGTGTCAAATGCTTTGGAGAAGTCCAGAGATACGACATCCAATGATTCTCCGCTGTCAAGTCTAGAACTTACCTTCTCATAGAAACTGATTAAATTAGTTTGGCATGACCGATCCCTCACGAAGCCATGCTGATATGGCGTTATTTGCCTATTTCCGTTGAGATGCTCTAAGATAGCATCTCTTAGAAAACCTTCAAACAGTTTACCCACAACAGATGTTAAACTTACCGGCCTATAGTCTCCAGGCTCTGTTTTTGGACCCTTTTTGAATATTGGCACCACATTTGCCATGCGCCAATCCTGTGGGACATTCCCTGTCAGTATAGAATCCGCAAATATCAGAAATAAGGGTCTGGCTATGACATTACTTACTTCCCTTAGGATACGGGGGTGTATGCCATCCGGTCCTGGCGATTTGTCTATTTTAATCTTTTTAAGTCGCTGTACTACTTCCTGGGTCAGACAGGACACTACATTCTGCATGTCATCTGACAGTTTATTTTCCTCAGTGAATACATTGGAGAAAAAAATATTTAATAGCTTTGCTTTCTCCTCGTCGCTCTCTGCGACTCCCCCCTCATTACTCTTTAAAGGGTCGACACCTTCAGATTGATACTTTTTACCATTTATATAATTGAAGAGCATTTTAGGGTTAGTTTTACTCTCTTTGGCAATTAATCTCTCGGTCTCTAGTTTGGCCACTTTTATTTGTTTTTTACATGTTCTATTTTTTTCCTTCTAGTTTTTCAGTGCTTAAAGTTTCAAAGTCCTTTACATCTATTATTTCTTTAATGTCAAAGTAAAACACATTGTACGTTATTATTAATGTTCGCTTTCATCTTTTTCCCTTGGATGAATTCTATCTAGAACATTTTAGTTCACATAAAACAAAACTTGACATTTTGCTAAAGTCTCTATTATGATCACTTGCAGCTTTTATGAGTAACATTACCTTGGTGCAACATTTCATGCATTAAAAGGGAATTGTTGGAGTTGCTGGTAACCTTCAAAATGTCACTTTCTCAATTAAAATCAAACCTTAAAATCATGTTTAAGGGAATCTGTCACCAGTGACCTTCCTATCAAACTGTTTGCATAGACACATAGCTGGGATTCACCTGATTTAAAATGCTGCTATTCTTTTGATGAGTCGAGGCTCCGTTCATGAGTGAAGGAGGGGCTGGACACAGATAACAGCGGAGCTTCAGTGCACCAAGAGCAACAGTGATGCCCTCATTGGACAAAAGGTCTGATTTTTGACCTTGTTGACCGCACTAGTTAGGAGCTGGGGAGAGCAGGACAAACATTCCTTTTGTGAAGCTTTCCTCATCAGGAGTAGTGAGAATGTGAAGAAGTATTCTACCAAAAAGCTGCTCTCAAGTGCCCTGGGTGGGACTACTCTGTGGACTGCTCTCTGCACAGCCCCTCCCCTCTGCTTTGAGTGACAGGTGTAGCATTCTAGCAAGAGACCACTACAGCTGTCACTCAAAGCAGAGAGGAGGAGATGTGAAGCAGCTCTGTGCAGAAAGCACTTCACTGTGAAGTCTAACCCTGGGCATGTGAGAGAGCAGAATCTGGCAAAATTAAAGTTTATACTCTACTCTTGATGAGAAAAGCTCCACAAAAGATATGGTCCTGCTGCTGTCCCCAGCTCCTTTTAAACTTTGTATTTTATTTATGACATATATTCTTTAGTCCTGCACTATATTACTGTATAGTGGGATATCTGCCATAAGCTGTCAAGTGCAATATGCATGGACCTGTCAGTTCTATCATACCAGCAGTGAATATTAAGTGTGAATATTCCTCATCTTGGGTATATTTGCAGCTATTAAATCAATCAGGCTGGCTCACAGTATTTTTGCATGCATAAAATTTATTATCTCAATAAAATGTTAAAGTATTAAACATAACCTAATTTCATGTCAACATATCAGCGTGAATATATATAGATACATACAATGCGGAGCTCACGCATACATCTATATAGCTGGAGTACTCCAAATGAATAAGACCTCTTAGCTTACAATATTGGCGTCTATCTGTAAAAATCGTACGATTATACCACTCGAGTAGTTGTATAGTTATAGTTATATACTGTTTTACCGGTAGTTGGAACCTGGATGGTTCAAAAGAATGTCCTCTTTGCGGTCCCCGGTGAGAAAAACTTTGCGCTCGAACAAGTTTTTCTCACCAGGGACCGCAAAGAGGACATTCTTTTGAACCATCCAGGTTCCAACTACCGGTAAAACAGTATATAACTATAACTATACAACTGGAAGAAAGAAGAGACAGAGGGGATATGATAGAAACTTTTAAATACATAAAGGGAATCAACTCGGTAAAGGAAGAGAGCATATTTAAAAGAAGAAAAACTACCACAAGAGGACACAGTTTTAAATTAGAGGGGCAAAGGTTTAACAGTAATATAAGGAAGTATTACTTTACTGAGAGAGTAGTGGATGCATGGAATAGCCTTCCTGCAGAAGTGGTAGCTGCAAATACAGTGAAGGGGTTTAAGCATGCATGGGATAGGCATAAGGCCATCCTTCATATAAGATAGGGCCGGGGGCTATCCATAGTATTCAGTATATTGGGCAGACTAGATGGGCCGAATGGTTCTTATCTGCCGACACATTCTATGTTTCTATGTTTCTATGTTACTCGAGTGGTATAATTGTACGATTTTTGCAGATAGACGCCAATATTTTAAGCTAAGAGGTGTTATTCATTTGGAGTACTCCGGCTATATAGATGTATGCGTGAGCTCCGCATTGTATGTATCTATATATATTCACGCTGATATGTTGACATGAAATTAGGTTATGTTTAATATTTTAACATTTTATTGGGATAATAAATTTTATGCATGCAAAAATACTGTGAGCCAGCCTGATTGATTTAATATTGATTTATTCGTTTTTGGTTCAGCTGGTACTCCAGTAGTTTGCTGGTGGAGCTTCTCTAAATATCCATTGTTAGCTTATATTTGCAGCTAGTCTGGAAGTTAGAAGATAAAGACACAGGTCCATCAAGATCAACCGGAGATAGGCTACTTTCACATCTGCGTTTTTGCTGGATCCATCATGAATCAGCAAAAACGCTTCCGTCATTATAATACAACCGGCTGCATCTGTTATTAACGGATTCGGTTGTATTATCTCTAATGACTGATCTTTCTCTAAAACCATTGTAAGTCAATGGGGGACGGAAGCGTTTTCTTTTGTGTCAGAGAAAACTGATCCGTCCCCATTGACTTACATTGTGAGTCATGACGGATCCATCTTGCTCCACATCCCAGGACGCACTCAAAAAGGCTGCTTGCAGCGCTTTTGTGTGCGTCATGGGAACGCAATGAAACAGAACGGAATGCATTTTGGTGCACTCCATTCCCTTCAGTACAGTTTTGTCCCTATTGACAATGAATGGGGATAAAACTGAAGCGTTTTTTTTCCTCCTGACTGATCTCAATAGCGGAAAGGTGTGAAAGTAACCATACACAAGTTAAGCTATCATAATGGAGATATTCCTGGAGAAATCCTTTGTATTTTTAAGCAGTCAGAGGAGTAATTGATATTTCCAGGACCTCCCTCCATGACAGCACCCACTGGATGATGTCCTATTGGGTCTCTGTTGAGACAGGAAGCGCGAGAGGTTACAAGGCCCCTCCCCACCTCTCATACCAGTGTTCTTCCTGTCCCTACCGAGATAGGAGCAGAGAGGTATCCCTGCTCAAACAGTGGGGAGGAACACGTGGACGGGGTTAGGCTGGTCGGGGGGTTTATGCCTCTCCTCTTCAGCCTCATGTGTGGCCTAAAGCTAGCACCCCTCTGGGAAGGGGTCCCCTAGCACCTTCCCGATACCTGTATCCAAGGAGTGAAGCCGTGGTATCTGGGACGCCGCCGCTTCTCCCGCGCGTGGAGTTCTGGGCGCAGTGGCGGCTCCGGCGCTCCTCTGATGACGCGGACCTCGTGACTTCCCAAGTGACCGGAAGCGGGGCGGAGAAGCCGGAAGAAGATGGCGACGCGCATCGCATGCTGGAGGCCTCAGGATCCTGAGGCCTCGCATGAGGGGTCGACTCTTCTTTGAATGAGTCCCCCGGAATAGAGGAGGCGGTGCCGGGTGGGGCGGGGCCGGGAAGTCCATTTAAGTGGTGCTGTTAGCTGCAGGCAGTGGTACATTGTGGAGGCCCAGATGTCTGTGAAGCAGGACGCTAGTACAGACAATGTAAGTAAATGCCCAATACACTTAGGCTTAGTATGCCTGTGTGTCCTGTCTCTATATCTCCCTCTCCCCCTTCTCTTTTCTTAAGGTGAAGAAGGAGACTGGACACAAGCCACATGGGGACTCCAAGAAGAAAACAAAAAAGCAACCTGCACTAAAAAACTTATGGAGTCATACAAAAAACCTCTATGCACGGATTGTCTAGCAAAAAACCTAAAAGAGGAACAACCTTCCTTTCTGGCGGATCTCAGAGCCATAGTGAGAGAAGAAGTACCGACGGCGGCAATGAGTCAGGCCCCCCCACTCCCGATCCCCTCTTCCCCTCCTTCCAAACGGCCCAGAGTACAGATTGACTCTGATTCTGAGGAGGAGCCGATGTACTGTTCAGACGAGCTGGATGAAGACCGTCCCCCCTCTTCAGCTGAGGAACCAAGAAGATATTTGTTCTCGGCGGAAAATCTGGATCCGCTTCTAACAGCAGTTAGGCAGACAATGGCAGTGGAAGAAGAACAGACCCGCACCATACAAGACGAGATGTTCGGCGGTCTAAGAGCTAGAAAGAAGATACTCTTTCCCGTCAATTCTAATCTGAGAGACCTAATTAAAGATGAATGGGAAGAGGCGGAAAAGAAGCTTTTTGTGCCGCGGGAATTTAACCCAGAAGAAACCAAGCTTTGGGAGGAGATACCAAAGGTAGATATTCAGGTGGCCAAAGTGGTGAAGAAAACCTCCATACCATTTGAGGATTCCTCACAATTCAAAAGTTCCGATGGAATGAAAAATTGATGGGCTACTAAAAAAGGCCTGGGAATCATCGGCGGTTACCATAAATACGAATATCGCAGCTACATCTGTATCCAGAGCCATGTGTTTATGGCTGGATCATTTAGAGAATCATCTTAAGATGAAGACGTCCAGGGAAGAAATTTTAGAATCTTTGCCTTTATTGAAGATGGCGGCTTCCTTTATGGCAGATGCCTCTGCAGAGTCCATACGGTTTGCAGCGAGAAATGATTCTCTGACGAACACGGCAAGACGAGCCCTCTGGCTCAAATCATGGACGGGGGACATTGCTTCCAAGAACCAACTGTGTGCAATTCCTTTTACTGGTGCTTATCTTTTTGGACAGGTCCTGGACCCAGAGGAAAAAGTTAAAAAGACACAGCCCTTTTGTAAACCCTCAAAACAGTTCTCAGGCTCAATGCAGAGGGGTAAGGGAAAGACGGGGAGATGGAGCTACCCGAAAAGAGGAAGAGGCTTCCTCTTCAACCCAAACACCAACACAAACAATGACATCAGGCCGGTCGGGGGCAGACTCCGATTATTCTGGGAAACCTGAACTTGGGTCACTCAGAATCAGTGGCTCCTCAATACCATCCGGGAAGGAGTAAAAATAGAATTTCGCAGTCCCCCCCTCCGCAGAGATTCCAGATTACAGAGGTTCAATCAACAGGTCAATAAAGCTAGGCGCAATAGTAGAGGTCCCGCACGATCAGAAATGCTTGGGCCACTACTCAAGGTTGTTCCTGATGAAAAAAAACGGACGGAAACTTCAGGACAATTATCAACTTGAAAACCCTAAACAGATCGATAGTATACCACAAATTCAAGATGGAATCCTTAAAATCATCAGTTCCACTAATATCAGTGGGGGATCTCTTACATGGACTTAAGAGATGCCTATTATCACATCCCAATACATCCACAATACCAACAGTATCTCAGGTTTGCAATCAACCCATCGGGACGATTCTTAACTACCAGTTCCAGTGTCTACCCTTCGGAATATCCTCGGCACCTCGCATTTTCACGAAGATAATCACGGAAGTGGTGGCACATCTGAGACAACAGATAAAAATTATACCATACTTGGACGATTTCCTTCTTTTTTTTTTTTTTTTCAAAGACAATTTTTATTTTCATTGAAAGGATATAACATAAAATACAAAAATACAGAGATCAAAGCAAAACATGCCTGTTACATATCATTTTTCATAAAGCATACATTAATGCCTGGTTAGGCAGCAAAGATACGTAACAAATTGACCCAAAGAGACAAGTACCTCCTAAGGTGTTTCCCCCACCCCTCCAACCAAAAACCTAAATCCCCTCCCCCCCATCCTCCCAACCCCAAATCAAAACCAATTAACTTTCTTTTCTTTTTGTCCTGCCAGAACAATTGCCAAGCCTCTTGACAGACAAGGGCCAAAGATATCATGTCGACATAGGGGCAAATTCTCAAACGATCAAAATATAAATATCATTGTGCCAAGCGACCTAGCGTCCCTTTCAATTGCTCCTCTAGATACCACTTTGTTAATGCAAAAGGTTTCATAATACTATCAATCTCGGTATCAGTGAAGAACTGGATTAGGAAACCTCTCCATTTCTTAAGAAACTTCCCTCCCTTCCCTTCCTTATGTCTTATTACATCTCCTCGCTCCAGAGCTAACAGTTCTTTAAGACCAGCTAGAATGTCATCCCTAGAAGGGACCAGAGGCTGAAGCCAGCGTTGCAAAATGCTCCTCTTGGCTACCATGCAAAGTGCATGGAAGAGGGTAGGCAGTCTACGCTCCACAGGGACCCCATCCTTTAGTTCCTCCCAATAATGAAACAAAAAGATCATCGGGCTTAACGGGACCTTCAGGTTCCAACTATCCTTTGAGATCTGGGCTACCTGGGACCACAGGCTTTGAATTTGAGGGCAGGACCATAAACCATGATATAGATCAGTGTGCATCACCTTACACTTTGGACAACTAGTGATCCTGTCCAGTCTGTTAGGCGCCGTCGGTAGATTGAAAGCATATATGGCATTGTGCATTATCCTGAACTGTGTGTCCCTCCAAGTTTCATTTATGACCGAGTTCCTCAACGCCCACCATCCTTTTAAGATCTTGTCTCCTGCCTCACCATCCTTTAAGATACGCGCCCATGGGCGAAAAGCCAGTTGTGGCAGACCGTCTCCCATTATCTCTCGAAGTTGGGAATATAAAAGAGAAATGGATTGTGGGCCAGTGCCCTTCAGTACTATCGTGATTTCCTTCTTATTGCGGACACAAATCGGAGTCTAGAGGATCATATCCAACAAACCCTCGCCCTTTTCAAGGATTTGGGCTGGATCATAAACTGGCGAAACCCGGGTCGGGTGGATCTGTGATGAAAAAGACTTGTTTTTATGACTGAGATTTTAGACCTTTTTGTAAGTAGAATAAAACCTGCTGATTGCGATAAATACCTGGTGGAACTTCACTATTTGTACTAATACTTCCCTCTAGGGTGCAGGTGTACGTGAGTGCACCTAGCCTCTGGTAACCGTTTGTGTGGCTACAAAGTAAAACAGCCTGAGCATTGGAGAAAAAAGAGGGTCTGGGATTGGAACTTTTGCACTCAGAAAGGCAGTGCGATCAACAAACTTGTGGACATTTTAACTGTGAAGCGACCTATACTCGCGTCGCTTGGTGGATCTGAGCGCCGATAAGTACACCAAAAATTGGAAATTGTTTTTATATTGTTTATTTGGATCATAAACTGTGCAAAATCGGACCTAGAACCAAGCACCAGGAAATAATTCCTGGGAGTCCTCTTAGACTCGTCCAGAGACGAAACAGGAAAGGATAAGAGAGGATAAAAACCTTTCAAAAGAAAAGGAAACATACACTAAGAGAAGCTATGCAGATTCTAGGCCTAATGGCGTCTTGTATCTCAGTCATACCTTGGGCACAGTACCATTCCAGGGTCCTGCAGAGCTCAGTCCTGTCAGCAGTCCTGAACTCAAAGATAATTCTATCAAAAGTTTTAAATTCTCTATCCTGGTGGACCAACCAAGAGAACCTGAGGAAAGGAGTCGCCTGGAATTTGTTACCGTCCATAGTGATCACCACGGACGCAAGCCAGAGTGGTTGGGGAGCCCATCTAAGAGATCACTACTTTCAGGGGAGATGCTCAAGTTTGGACAGTCGCAGGTCCTCCAACTTCAGGGAACTGAAGGCAGTATGGGAGACACTGAAAAAGGAAGAGCATATACTCCTCAACCACCATATCAGGGTTCTATCAGACAACCTAAAACATCAAGTGGGAACCAGAAACCCTCCTCTACAAAGTAGACAACTCCACTGCAGACTTCCTGAGCAGATACAGTCTCAACTCAGGCGAATGGACTCTTAACAAAGAAGTTTTTTTGCGGATCTGCCGCCAATGGGGGTGCCCACAAATAGACCTATTTGCGTCAAGAGAAAACACCCAATTGAACTGCTTATACTCTCTGAATCCGAGAGACAACCCGTCAAGAGTGGACGCCTTGGCCCAGGATTGGGACATGGAACTGGGGTACGCATGAACCTCAATTACCTCTGATCCCATCAGTATTAAAAAAGCTGAGAACGAGCACAATGACCCTAATTCTCATAGCTCCAGCCTGGCCAAAGAGAGCCTGGTTTTCTCTGCTGAAGGAAATGGCTATAAGAGATCCAATAACCCTTCCGGAAAGGAAGGACCTTCTCCTGCAGGGACCCCTAGAACATCCGAACCTTGGAAAGTTGAAGTTAACAGCTTGGATCCTGAAAGGCAGACCCTAAGGAGAAAGGGTCTGTCAGATAAGGTAATATCAACCTTACAACAAAGCCGCAAGCCTATAACCTCGGCCATATACATGAAAATATGGAAAAGGTTTACTTCATGGCTGTCACACTCGCATCCAGGGGTCTCATACCCGTCTATAGGCTGTATTCTGGATTTCTTACAGATGGGGTTCGATTTGGGTCTAAAACCCAGTACCCTTAGGCCTAGTTCACATGTCCGTGTTTGGTCAGTGATTTCCATCAGTGATTGTGAGCCAAAAACCAGGATTGGAGCCTCCACAGAGATGAGGTGTAATGGAAAGATCTGCACCTGCTCTGTTTTTGACCTGCACCTGGTTTTGGCTCACAATCGCCGATGGAAGTCACTGATCAAACCACTGAAGTGTGAACTAGGCCTTAAAGTCCAAATTTCAGCCTTGAGTTGCTTTTTGGACACTCCCTTAGCAGACCACAGATGGGTTAAGAGATTTATAAAATCTGTATCCAGAATGAGACCCACTATCAGGCAAACAGTACCACCATGGGACCTAAATATAGTTCTAGATGGTCTATGTAATTCCCCGTTTGAACCGATTGAGCAGATATCGGATAAGATGCTTTCTCAGCACACAGAATAGGAGAAATTCAGGGAACCATATCTTAAAAATTTGGACGATCGTGTTGTAATGAAGTTGGATCCATATTTTTTACCTAAAGTAGTCTCCCCATTCCATAAAAATCAAGAAATAATTCTTCCTTCATTTTGTGCCTCCCCCAAAAATGTACAGGAGGAAAAATGTCACTGTCTGGATGTAAGAAGATCGGTTTTAGCCTACTTACAAAGAACAGCTTCTTGGAGAAGATCATCTAGCCTCTTTATTTTGTTTGGAGGAAGGAATAGAGGCAACAAGGCCTCAAAGCAGACTTTAGCTCGATGGATCAAGGACAGGCCTCAAGGACAGGCAGTCTTATGCGCTGAAAGAACTAACTTGCCCATTGTCCATAAAAGCCCATTCCACCAGGGCCATGGCATCTTCATGGGAAGAAAAAGCGGAGGCCTCGATTGAACAAATATGCAGGGCCGCAACATGGTCCAGTTTTTCTACATTAGACATTACAGACTAGATTCTCTTGCCAACCAGGACCTAGGGTTTGGTCGTAAGGTCCTCCAGGCAGTGATCCCCCCCTAAGTAGTTTAAGCTGGTAGTTCTCCAGTGGGTGTTGTCATGGAGGGACGTCCTGGAAACTAAGATTTAGTCTTACCGGTAAATGGTTTTCCAGGAGTCCGACATGACAGCACCCGTTAATACCCCCCTTTTTTTCTTAAAAATTTGGATCCGTATCTAATTGCCAATGTGATGATAACATTAAAGTTCAAATAAATGTCTTGGATCCTATCTGGTGTAGTAATTTGGAAAAACACTGGTTTGAGGGGTGGGGAGGGGCCTTTTAACCTCTCACGCTTCCTGTTGCAACAGAGACCCAATAGGACATCCTCCAGTGGGTGCTGTCATGTCGGACTCCTGGAAAACCATTTACTAAATCTTAGTTTTCATTAGGTGACTATTATATTGAGATGTCCACTAAAGGGGCCTTAGCAGTCACATGAGCTAGAACAGCACATCTCACTAGCAGTGATGTGCCATCGTAGCACATTTGACCACTGAGACCAGTAATTGGTCGAAGGAGTCAAGGGCCTAGCTAGCGGAGACCCAGAGCGGCCAGGAAAGGTTTTGTGGTGTTGGAAAAGCTGAATTGTGGACACGTTATAGGCAAGGGTTAGGCCAGCTCCTATGCTTGACAATTCCTTTAAATTTCCTGAACTGAATAAAGTTCACATTTCTAAAAGTTTAAAGTATTTCGTAAAAAAGTAGTTTAGCGCACCTTAGTGCAGTTAATTGTCATTTAATTATGTTTGTTTTCTTATTTAATTTCCTTTGTTCAATCTCCTCCTATGTCTTGTTTTACATCAACAAATTAAGAAGACGAAAAGCTTTAGTTTCCATGCAGCATGTCTCTAATTGCTAAATGATTATCTCCACGAATGTGATTAACAGAAAGTGCGTTTGATTGTAGGAATCAAATTGTAATTACTTCAGTAAACTAAAAATAGTGAGGGAGAAAGTGCACACCGAATGCTGGAAATGCCATTAGCACTGAAAGGTCCCTAATTGCTATGTAAATATCTACATGGTTCCCTATTCAGTAAATTTTCTGCATTAATGATGTGTGCAAGGACATGTAGAGTAGGAACGGTGTAGGTGCAACGTCAAGTAGGTGGAGCGGTGAGAAGGTAGATGGACAGAACTTACCATTGAAGAGGATAGAGCACTGGCATAAGAGCCAAGGCCCCTTCAAACAGCTGATCACCCAATCACAATCTGATATTGATGACCTATCCTAAGGATAAGCCATCAGTATGCTTATCCCAGAAAACTCCTTTAACCCCTTCAGGACCTCCGCCGTACATTCGCTGCAGAAGTCCGGTCTTTTAACATGGCGCCCGCTCGCACGTGCAGCGGGCGCCATAGCCGCCGGGTTTCTGCTATTTTATATAGCAGACGGCACGTGTATGCGATCAGCCATAAAGCTGATCGCATACATTTTTCCCTTTTTAGATGCCGTGGTTAAATGTGACAACGGCCTTTGAGCAGTCCAGAAGCGGAAGCCGCACGCTTCCGCTCCGGTAACAGCGTTCCTCGGCTGAGATTGAGGAACCTGTTACATTGCTGAAATAGCCCGAAGCCTCAAGCAGGCTTCGGAGTCTATTTCAGGAATATACCAATACGGGCCACTAGGTGGCAGCTTGGTATGGTTATATTGCAAATTAAGTGTTCAATGAACACAATGGGCAATCTAATGATTGCCAGTTATTGTCACCCAAGCTGACTTAAAAGACTTACAAAAAAAAGTTATAATATATAAAAAATAAAAAAATATAAAAGTTCAAATCACCCCCCCCTTTCCTTAAAATAAAAATACTTAACCAATAGAAAAATAAACATCATGGGCATCGCCGCGTGCAAAAATGCCCATATAATTAAAATATAACAAAATTAATGGCATACGGCAAATGGTGTAACGGGGAAAAAAAAAAACAACTGCCAATTCGCCATTTTTTTGTCACTTCAACTACCCAATAATTTTTTTTTTTGAAAATGTGATCAAAAAGTCGCACACACTTCAAATTGATATTACTGAAAAGTACAGATCGTCCCGCAAAAAATGAGCCCTCACACAGCCCCGTACACATAACTACAAAAAAGTTATAGGGCTCGGAATATGGTTATAAAATTTAGCTTTTTTCCTCAAAGATTATTATTTTTTCTCTGTATTAAAATGCAAGAAAAATTATAGAAGTGTGGTATCGTTGTAACTGTACTGATCTGGAGAATGAAGATTACGGTGTAAAAAATTAAAATAAAAACCTTTTATCAGAATTGTGTTTTTTCCCAATTCTACCCCATTTAGAATTTTTTTTTCCGCTTCCCACTACATGGTATGCAACCATAAATGGTACATTAGTAAGTACAACTTGTCCTGCAAAAAATTAGCCCTCATAAGGCTATGTGAATGGAAAAGTAAAAAAAAAGTTAGGACTATGGGAAGGCGGAGAGTGAAAAACTAAAACACAAAAAAAATTACAATTTACTCACTCATCAACTTATTCATTCCCTCTCTGATCACCTGCTGATGCCATTCCAACAATTAGGCCTCGTTCACATTTCCATGTCTGTTTCATCCTAAAGATGTACATAATAGATCTGTGTGTCCGTTTTTTTTGCCCTCCGTGTGTTATCTGTATTCCACGGACACTGCTCAGATGAAAAATAATTTCCAGAGCATCTGTTACCAGTGGTTAGTGAAAAACAGACCAAACTAAGATGCCATCCGTATTGTGTCAGTAGTTTTTCATGGACCCATAGACTTCAATGGGTGTGGTTGGTCTGCATCACGGACCAAATTAGTGCAACAAACCCATTAAAATCAATGCATACATGTGCTGTCCGCAGAAAATGTGGATAGCACATGTCCATAAAAAATTAAAATGTGAATGAGGCCTTACCGGGAAGCCAATCAGTGGCTGAGGTGGATCATTGTCTTGGCCAGTGATTGGCTGAACAGGCATCTCATACTATTTTCCTGTGTGTTGAGCTGGATCAAGGCAGTAGAGACCAGCAGCGACCTGGTAGTTATCGAAACAACAGTGGCGAGAGATTGGCGAGATAAATAATCTTTTGAGTTTCTAAAACCCCTTCTGCCTCATGTATCAGGGCCCCAGATGGCAACTAAAATGGTTGCCAATGTGACCAAGAATTTGCAAATGGCGGCCATTTGAAACTAGCCAGTCTCAAATGGCCTAAGAATGCCTCAAAATATCTCCTGCTGTTATTCATTTGGTGCCACTTTAGCGTGTGCTCAGCTGGCGCAGTGTAATGTACGTAATGCCTTATAGGTGATGGGGAGGGCACCTTGGGCTCACACCCTGGGTTTTCCACCACTACAGAGCAAACAGAGGGCCTCCACCACATCTGCAGTGTCGGCCTGATGCCAAACTAAGACCCAAATAGGAGTGAGCGGCTGCTGCATCTGCAATCCACTCACTCCTAACACTATGCAAAGCCTGGAGTAAACAGAGGTAGGCTGCTGGGCTATGAAACTGTAATTGCCTCAACTGTTTTAGAGGAGAGGTAACTAATGTGGCCAGTAGGTGGCAGAACAGCACAAGGATGCTGCTTCCTGCTGACACTGGAATAACACAGAAGGAGAGCCCCGCCTGATCTCCGTTCTGCTAGGAAGTAAGGGTACTTTCACACTTGCGGCAGAGGATTCCGGCAAAACGTATGCAAACTGATGGCATTTGTCAGACTTATCAGGATCCTGATCCGTCTGACAAATGCATTAAAATGCCGGATCCATCTCTCCAGTGTCATCCGGAAAAACGGATCCGGCATTTATTATTTTCACATTTTTTGCGATCTGAGCATGCGCAGACCGCGAAAACTGATCAATTTTGCCGGAACACTTGGGATCCGGCATTAATGCAATGTCGATGGTAAAAAATGCTGTGGCAAGTGTTCCGGAATTTTGGACAGCATGCTGCGGTATTATCTCCATCCTGAAAAGGCAAAAAGACTGAACTGAAGACATCTTGATGCATCCTGAATGGATTGCTCTCCATTCAGAATGCATTAGGATATAACTGATCAGTTCTTTTCCGGTATTGAGCCCCTAGGACGGAACTCAATGCCGGAAAAGAATAACGCCACTGTGAAAGTACCCTAAGAAAAGATGGAAGGTGGAGGAGGGAAGTGTGCAGTAGTCCACCAGCCCTCTCTACATCCAGAAGCAAATTCATAAGTTTCTCCTACGCGCTTCTTATCTGGTGAGTAACTGTTGGAGGGAGGTCAGTACTGTTCCTTTGAAGCTGTTTCCTGTCTGTGTTAAGTACAGGCAGCAGATTGCCCCTGTTTTATGTGCCACTTTCAGTTCCCTTGCCCCTAGTAGCCCTCACTCATGCAATTCTGACCAACCGCAGCATTTACACCAGACAATGGACTGACCGCAGCATTTACACCAGACTATGGACTGACCGCAGCATTTACACCAGACTATGGACTGACCGCAGCATTTACACCAGACTATGGACTGACCGCAGCATTTACACCAGACAATGGACTGACCGCAGCATTTACACCAGACAATGGACTGACCGCAGCATTTACACCAGACAATGGACTGACCGCAGCATTTACACCAGACAATGGACTGACCGCAGCATTTACACCAGACAATGGACTGACCGCAGCATTTACACCAGACTATGGACTGACCGCAGCATTTACACCAGACTATGGACTGACCGCAGCATTTACACCAGACTATGGACTGACCGCAGCATTTACACCAGACTATGGACTGACCGCAGCATTTACACCAGACTATGGACTGACCGCAGCATTTACACCAGACA